>NC_089981.1:33438052-33745552 GCF_036417845.1 Apteryx mantelli | reverse complement strand
ATGCCAAAATGTAGAGTGCTCTTAAACACACTTTTTCACCTCCTACTTGCATAACCTCTGACTCAAAAGTAAGATATTCTGGGTTGGACTATATATAAAGCTCTTTTCACACTGAGTTCTGAACCCTACATCCAAACAAATAGAAACAAATAACAGTAGAGGATTTCCGGCTACAGTTAATGAGGTAAATATTTCTGTAGACCTAAACATAGACATTCCAAATGACTGACAATTGGATAACTATTTCTCAAAAACATTGAGAGTTGGGTTTAACACTGGGCTGATTTAGAGTATGCTCTCATTAACCTGTGCTAGAACCCCTTCCCTCTGACAATCTAATTTGAGTTTCTAAACATAAGTGGCATTAGAAAATACTTACGGTAGATATCCTTGATCAAGCTTTCCGCTTACTTTATCTATTTAATAGGCTCTCAGGAACTGCCCCAGCAATCAAATTGGAACAGTCTTTATTGTGAGATGTAACGGCCTAGCTACCCAGACCCTCATAAATTTCAGTGACTTGATCCCTTTTGTTGTCTTTCGATTCTGTGCTAATCCTGTCAAAGTTTATATCTAGTGGTTTCATGACTACCAAGAGGAAGTGTTTCCTAATACCTTATCTCTTTGGCTGTAGTTCATACATTCAAGCTACAACAAATGGCATAGCAAGTTACACCATATAGCTTCCTAGTAGAAGAAGGATGGCCTAAAGTTAAGTTTGTGATTCAGGTGCTGGAGACCTAGTTCAACTCATATTTAATTACAGACACTTTGGGTGAACTTTGGCAAGCCCTTCTCTCCTTTTTTTTTTTTTTTTTTAAACACATGAACTGCAAATAATTCTACCTCCTTTTAACTGAATGTAGGAATAACTGCAGTCACACTACTTTATTGTTTGAATATAAATCAAGCTAAACATACAAGTAACACAGACAGCCAAATGGACAAGAAGGAGTTGGGGTATTAGATAATGAAACAAACTTTTCCAGTCAAGTCATCTATTCGGTGTCATGTGGAAGGTGTTTGGCCCTTCAAATAATGAACATTCATGACACAAGGAATCTCAGTTCTGAAGCTTTTTATCAAATAATCTTTGCCTGAGATGGTTGTAGATGTAGTATTCAACTTTATGCTGACTAGTATTATAAAGGCTATCCTAATGAAAAGATATAATAAAGAATAGAGGGCAAATCCTTGCCTACTTCTAAATACTAATTTTTGGCATCCAAATTTGCTTAATTTCTATAGCAAACAAAAACATGTAAGCTATAGATACGCTAATTTTAGTTTTAAATTTTGAATTACAGTTAGAATACATATTTTTCTAGACCATCTAATTTGTAAACATTCAGGTTTTTCAAATATTTCCCTGCTCAAATTTTATTAATTGATTTACTGTACTTAGCTATCTCTATTTCTTTCTTATGGAAAAGATACAGACTATGTCGCTTTTACATTTAGATATCTTTTTTTAAAAGAATACTGAACTTGTGACCTTTTGTGCTTCTGACAGCACACACTGCAAACATTATTAATCCCAAATGAATACTGTTTTGTTCTGGATTTTTGAGCTTTTATCCTTTATTATACTTACCAGAATCACAATGCATTTTAACTTCTCCCTCCAGAGTCTTTCAAGATCTCTTTCACAATTTCATGAGCACAGCGTGCAAACTTAGATCTATTCTCTGGTCTAATTCTGACCTGCCATTCTCTTTTAGGGTAGCAAACCAAATATCTGCTAGTTAAGAATTTGAGAGCGCTTCTTTTAAAACATAGATTTAATAGTTTGTAAGTTTGAAGTTAGACAGTCACAAACAGTGTCAAGTATGAACTAGATTTACTGACCAAATGGATGGGATGCTCTATTAGCAGTGGAAAGTTCAACTACACAAATCAGGAAATCTAAATAGTATCTAGGTTGATTACATACTAGGAGTAAGAAAAAAATTAAAAGAAATTTGGTAGCAGGAGAAAATAAGGAGAGAGGTAAAGAATTAAGGGTAGAATAAGCAAAGGAAACTGACAGAAACTGTTAGAGACAAAATCAGTAAGAGTAAGTAAGAGTAAAGGAAAGAGTAGAAGAGTACAGACTGAGTGATACCAAAAAACATAGGTATTTGGGGCAGGGGGATGAAAGGCAAAAAGGTAGGAAAGAAAGACAAATAAGACGTAGATGATAACAAAGAAAGAAAAAGAAAGAAGAAAACATTCAACAGACTCAAAGAGGCCAGTGGTTGGACGCTTAGGCCATCGCTTGTTGGAAGAAGCCAATAAACGGTAGTCATCTGAGATAGGAGCTAACTATCGTAATCACAGATTCACAGAATGGTTGAGGTTGGAAGGGACCTCTGGAGATCATCTAGTCCAACCCCCCTGCTCAAGCAGGGTCACCTGGAGGACACTGACAGGATCGCGTCCAGGCGGGTTTTGAGTATCTCCAGAGAAGGAGACTCCACAACCTCTCTGGGCAACCTGTTCCAGTGCTCTGCCATCCTCATAGTAAAGAAGTTTTTCCTCATATTCAGATGAAACTCCCTGTGTTTCAGTTTGTGCCCGTTGCCTCTTGTCCTTGTAATGGCACTTTTGACATAAACAATAGAGCTTCCTTGCAAAGTGGGGGAACTGAGAAGTAGTGGTTTGATAGGAAATGAAGAGTAGGACTGGAATAAATGTTTGCCAGAGGACAGTACATTCAGTACCTGAAGGGTATTTAATTTGCTGATCATAATGCTGCTATGATAATATCTTTAATGTACTTTGAAAGACTTATTAGTAAGTAACTTTCCCAACGATCATCTCTTTATCCTAACTGTGATCCTGTTCAACACTTCATTAATTTCTTTAGATTTGGACACCTCTAGAGTTTTGGTGTAAAAAGGGGTTTTAACTCTGACTTATGGCTAAAACTAAATTAATACAGAATGGTCTTGAGAGTTTATAATATTGCATGCTTTTAGAGCTCATAAAAGTATAATTCAGCTCTTCTCTCATGCAGTAAGTGTCTGAACACTTCCACTTTCATGAAAACATCAAATAAGTAATCCCTTCTACACATCATCTAATTGCTGCATAAAATAAGTAATATCTTACATCAAGGTTGTTGACTGGAGTGCTACATTTAACATCTCTCTTAACACGTAAGTTTTCAGATTCTATAAAGCCCTTCATTCTTCTGAATCTCAATTCTGATTACTGTAAACAGAATGTATACCTATTTCCATCAACTCTTTTGGTTATGCTATATTATGAATATTAATTATTTACAAACAAAAATGCTCCAATAAAAATGCATAAAGATTTCATATATTCCAACAGAATATGAGTAATACTACTATTACTATTTATAAATAAGTTTGATGTCTTTTCAAAAATCCATAGATCAGAACATTTTGGAGTTAATTTCAGCTTGTTCTCCACAACTACCTAATCACAGAACTCGCTACCTCTTTCTAAACTGTAACGCATATTTAAGCTTAACTTTACCCTCACACTTGCAAGCAAACGGCCAAAGGTCTGTATGACTCGCAGAATATTAGAAATTAATTTCTTAACAAATATATTTAAAAATTTCCTACTAGTTCCCTGATTCATTCTCTGTCCAGTTCTATTCTAAACACGGTGCATCTCAAAAAGTAAATATCAAACAGTTTGGTATTCCCTTGACTCTCCTCAGGATAGCAGAATTTAAATGAGAACTATCTTGAATATTTGAGTTAAATCCACCAGCCATCTCACTTGGGATTTTCAGTCTTAACTGCTTTTGGAGGCTTTGCAGGCCATAGAGGGGAAGATATTTACTACCAAGTATCTGTATTCCCAGACAGAAAAAGCATGATTTGGTCCTGAATCGTAACAAATATATGGGGAAATATGATGAGGAATGACTTGTGTGTATTTATATATATATATATATATATATATATATATATATATGTTTGTATGCATACACACACATAAACTGCTTGTATAAATGAGGGAAACTGAAATATAGAGCATCTTTAAAACAGCCTAAATGGATAAATCTCTTCAAATCTTTAAAAGTTAATCATGGAGTTAAACAAAGATCACACTTGTTCTGACTTATCAACAAACTGGGTATCCAAACAGTTATTCTGTAGCTATACTATTTGATTATTTGAGTTGTTTCTTTAAGAAATGTCTTGTCAAGACTAACAGTCTTGATTTCGACCTTGGTGCACAGGTTGTATCTCTCAATGTTTGTATACACTGTCACATTTTGTTCCACTTACCGCTCTTAGCCTAATTCTTGGTTTCCAGAGAGTAAGCCTTGAATTAGAATATTTTAAGCAATTTCTCCTTAAAAAAAGATGAAAATTATATATAACCAAGTAAAGCATTGAAACACAATATAGGGAGACAGCTGAAGTGGCATTCTGTTTCCCCTCTCACACATGAACACTTATCATATATTCATTATACCTCAGTCTCTGTGGAAAGCCTGCTAGCTAGGCTATGTATAAACCTAACAAACTCTATCTGTAAGACACCACCTTTCTTATCCATACAAACACTAAAAACTGTCTTCCAGACTCTTGCCACCATGTCTTTCAATGCAACATCTTTTTGTCAGGTTTCTATATATACAATCCCACTTATGGCCATAAAGAAGGTCACTGCTAATTTCATTTTCATAACCCACCACCTTGACCATGTCACACCCTTTCTCTTACATCACATATAAACTAGTTGTCTTAAATTTTAAGGGTTTTTGTAGCCCACATCTCCCTTATCCATGATTTTGATCCATATCCATGGATTACTCCTAGGCATTTTCATGTAATTGCTATGTTCTAACATGTGCACTGTGCATTTCCCTCATGATTTCCACCATGCTTTGGGGGAACACCTCGTAAGTTTTTCCAAAACTACTTACTATATTTTAAAATTCTGCTTTAAATTCTTACATGTTTTGATGCCTCCAGAGATATTAACAGTGGCTGGGCTGCTGTGTAGAGATTATTGCCTGTCATGCTGACCATAATATTACGTTGTCTTCCATTCTTTTCTTTTTCCTAACATCGCGTTAGACGCTTATGTTCTGTGCTTCTGCATCACCAAGTTAATGGCATTTCTGATTATCTATGTTCAGAACTTACGCTACAGTAATAATTATCATCAAGTTCATCTTAATTAAATTTGGGATTTAAAAGTTGTTTGCAGCAGAGAGTTATTCAAATATTTTATGTGCCAGAATAAAAAAACCCCAAATCTTAGGTTTTATCACTTCAGTTATTTGAAATTCTTGAATGAAATAAAACAGGTATAAAATAAAATTAAAACAAACCTCTGTTTATAATTAAAATGAACAAAACCCCAGAGGCAGAAAAATGTAACTCACGTACATTAAACTAACTTGTCCTAGTAAACTACAATTTTAGGTGAGACAAGGATCAAAAGAATGAGTAAATTAAGACTCTTCAGAACTTTGTTCTACTTTATTCTTCATTTATTCTTATTTATTTTTCAATACCATAAAAAATACACACATGTATCTCTATAGTTTGAAGATAATTCCTCTATCAAATAAAAATATAAAATAAATAGAATATTTTTATGTAGGTAGTTGCTGTAGAATTTTTCTTATCAGGAAAAAGCAAAGAATTATCAATCAATTCCTCTCCCCCAATACTCTCATTTCAGTGTAATGTATACACAGTTCAAAAACCTGGGAAATCTGGTTACTGATAACCTGAATCTGGGTACTGATACATTTTCATTTCCAGCTTCTCACAGACTTCGCTTTCTCTCTAAGAGAGTAATTTTATGTTTCTAGTCAAACCACCCAAAAGCATTACTTGTTTGCAGCTGCTATTTCAGTATTAAATGCTTGGGATGCTAAAAGTGGGCATGATTGTGTAAATACTCTTGAAAAGTGAGGAAACTGCAGATAAATGAAAACTGCAGCTGAATGATAACAGTGGGGATAGAATAAGAGAAAGCCATTAGTGAATTCATTAATTTTTACCTTTGGCATTTAGTGCTTCTGATTAATGGCTTTCCTGTAGACTGCTATTTTCCTCTCAGATATTAGCATACAAAATATGTGGCATATAAAGTGTTGTTACTATTTATTTGCCTTCCAAAATCCCTCAGATATCAGGGACAAAGTACAGACATATAAAAGAGAAATTTAATTTTCTGTATATACAAAGAAAGAGTTCATTTTATGAAGAAGGGCAGCTCCACAGCACATTCACATCTATGAAGTTTAACTGTGCATTTAGGAACAAAAACATCTTCTGCCACATCACCTCTATGTATTTCACAAGTTTACAACACAGATGGCAAGTACTACTACAGCACATGGCTTGCTGGGGAAAATCGGCATTTAAAACATCACAGGAGTCCTACAGCAGGAGGGAGAAGATGGAATCTACCTTCTCTCACCAAGCCTAAATGCTCAGGAAGCAATCTGGATAAAATTTCTGACACAAAGTGTAGTTCTTGCTTCTATACTTGTAAGGTCATCAGGGAGAACTCCCCCCACACACATATTTGTTCTTTCTGTTTATAGCTTGGCCATATCCTCAGTCAAAAACTGCTTCTTTCCATTACAGATAACTAAGGGGGTCACCAATCTCATGACTCCTCTTTCATCTCAGACTTCTTGTCAAACCCTTCTTCTTCCCTGTCTCTCTTGTGCATGTGCTCTCTACCTCCTCCTCCTTTTTCAGGATCTGATTTTTTTCATTAGAAGATTAAAAGGATCTAATTTTCTCCCATTATTTAGCTCTCCTGTGAGCTATCACCATCTCCTGCATTGCTGAAGTTACAATTTCTCATCTGCTCATCATCTCTAACATACCCTAATCTTCCTAACTTCAAAAACTAGTTTTCCTGTCTGCTCATTCTTTACCTTTTCTTATACATTTTTTCTCTTCTTATAAAGTGCTTAACATTGACATAACCTGCCTATCCTTTTTTCCAAGTATTCCTCATCTTTATACTCTTTAAGCTCATCATCCACCACTGACATGCCCGTCCTGTTTCATCCTAGACCCTCTCCTCTCATTCCATGAGATACAGCACACTGGAAGAAGCTGCCACTGTTTCAAACCACTTTGAATACCCAGCCTGAGAGTGTTCTGTTCTCACATGTCTAGATCAACGGTAAGACTCCTTAAGCACTGTCATAGCTCCTTAACATTGCATTTTTATTCTTTTCTCAAACAAGTAAGAAAACATTAGCTTTTCTTTTTTACTGAACCTCCCCATCTCTAACAAGGCCAATATATTTCATATATATGTATAATGTCATATATAACACATAATGTATATATTAATATTAATTTACACTTTAAATTGCTTCAGAGATTGTTTCCTCACTTTGAGGTTACTTTTCTTTTTTCTTTTCTTTCCTACCTTTCCCCACTACATCAAACTGGAAAGTTCTGTTGACAGCTTTTACTGCATCAATGTAACAATTAAAGGAAGACTAAGAGGAGGAGGAAATGCAGTAAAAGTATGCTGTAATGTGCTCATAGCATCCCACACTGAAGAATGACAAATACAGGCCTGCAAAACTCTGATTGAAATAGTTGCTTAAACTTAGAATGCCAAATCAATAATACAGCAGCAGAAAGGAATCTATCCATATTCTCTAATTCACTGAATAATATTCTTTCTTCTGTTCCAAGATTATTATTCTGAGAGTAAAGAAATATTCAGAGCTAGGAAAACAAAACTTATACATCATGTATAACATTAACTTCTAACTCTTAAAAATACAATATTTTTTCTACAAGGCATACTACATGTCAGTGTGGATAAATCTAGTTATGAACAATCTTTTCCTTGAAGGTTTGTTAATCTTTAACTATATTTACATTAAAGGAATATTTGCATGCAATAGATGCTTCTCAGAACAGAATTCATATTTTTAATGTCAAATTATTTCAATTGAAAATTAGGATGATACATGTTTTTAACAGGAAATATTAATGTTTTACAATTTAAGGTAATACACTATTAAAAAGATTTACAAACGCTAGCGGAAAAGGAAATAAGACGACTAATAGTCCGTTTACTTTTCCATCCAACTTCAGAAAAGACTTTCACTTTTCAGCATGCTTGGAACTTAACAGAAATATAGGCAGGGTATAGAGAATGTCACATGGCAGATACTAATTGTTACGATTAAGGTCTAACAAGCATGCTTCCCTGCTGTTCTGAGAATGTCTCTGACTTTTGATCCTGACATCTGTGTCTTACAAGAATTTCACTCTGCTCTGACATTCCTTCTGATGTTGATCCAGGAATTAATGGATTGTGAAAAAGCTGGCAGGATATCATTTAAAAAATGGAATTCTTGGTGTACAACTGATGAAAAGGTATCAGAATTCACTTACTTTGTGTCTGATACCAATACACTGTGTGTATATGCATGTATTTAGTATGAAGCAGTATCTCAAAATGTAGGACAGAAAATAAGATTTAAAAGGAATCAAGAGCTTCGTGCTATCCTTGATCATTTACAGTATTGCTACTGTGCTTCTTCAGCATGCTATAAGATGAAAATTACAAATGATTTAAACTAGTCCTTTATAATGGAGATTCATTGGCTTCAATTCCCTCTCAGCAAAATACACTATGATTAATTCTGATGTAGTTTAAAACTTTTGTAAGACCTCTTCTGCAAAGAGCATTAATGAAATCAATATAAATTAAGAAGCAAGTTTCAGCAGAGCCAATATAAACATGATTACAGTGTGACATACGTTGTGTCTTCATAATCGTACCATTTCACTCTGGATATATATTTAAGCTGTTTTGTTCTACAATTGTTTCAGGTTTAAAGGACCTAAGAGAAAAAAAAGACTTCAAAAAACATTTAATACCAAAAGTTAAACTGAGATCTTTTCCAGTCGTGTTTAAGACAGAAGAATTACATACAAAATTTTACACATCAGAGGATATTTCCTTGCATTTCATGGTTCTCGATAATTACTAGATGCCAGTGGATAACTTAAACATAGCTTAGAGTCACTGACATTAATGTGTGACAGGCAGCATCACAGAACATATTTAGCTATTTTAAATGAAAAAGTAGAATGATATTTGAAAAAAAAAAGAAAAAGAAAATTTGTGATTATCACAACAGAAAAGAAGCACTGTCCTCTTTAAAATAAAGCCAAAAGTGTTTTTCAGTACATCATAAAAGGAAATGGAAGGACCTAAAAAAGAAAGACTCAACAAGTTGAAAAAAAATTAACTCAGTTGTCAATTATTTATAATTAGTTTAAAAAAACTAAGAATATATGGTTTAGCCATCTCTTCAAGCAAGTCAAAAAATTTTCAAATCAAACATTGACATCATTATTTATAAAGCTAAATTTCTGCTATTTGCATCTAAGTTTCACTGTTTTAGACTTTTTAATATAATCTTTTAACAGTCAAAGGCATAGGATATTTTGATATGAAATCTAAACTCAAATGTTATCAAAAAATTAGTATGCGCTATCTAAAGCTATATAGCCACTCATGGCCAGTATACATGTATTGGAAGTACTTGTTTTAGTGGGCATGAAATTAATCAAAGTAAGTAAGATATAACCAGAATTAATTTACAAGAAGCTAAATTTTACCTCAGATCTTGGGAATCAATAAACTGAAAAAAGCTCAGAGACCTGCAAGTTGAGCATGATCTACTAAAATATATGGAAAAAAAGTTTTCATCCATTTTGGAGAACAGTTCTTATCAGTGCTTATTAGAATTCTGTTGTTGATCAGCTGTATGGAATTTTACATAACAGGATACAAATAAATACCTTAACTAAACAAGCATTTGTAACATTAATAGTAATAAGGAATCCATCAATGTTTTCTTTAAACTGTATTACTAAAGACATCAAATGATTTCTCTTTTAAGGGAAACATACATACCTTTAAGCACTAACATTTTTGTTATTTATGTTCTATGATATTTAAATTTACTGTTCTATTTTTCCTGAACACTTCTGGAATTCATTTAACAAAAATACTACAAAGTAGCACACAGCTGAGGAAATCAAACAGGAAAGAAGAGGCAACAAAGTAAAGTGAATAGTTAAAAGGCTAGATTACATTTAAGATGTGAAAAAAACAAAAGGCAAAGCTTATAAAATGTGAAAAAGTAAGGCAGGGGTATGAAAGTGTGATGTGTGACAGGTGGGGTAAAATGAGACAGTTGGGAGGAAAGAAATAAAAATGAAGAGCACAAATTAGACAAGACATTCATTTTAAGCCCTTAACAGGCTGGATCTCGTTGTTGTCATCAGACAGGAAATGTCAGAGATGGCACATTTGTTTTTTTATGCTTTTTACTTGTTTTTAAAAAAAGTCTATGCCTTACAATACATAAAACGTCTATTTGCTTTAAAGAAAAACACATCTCAATTTGTTCCCATTTTTTCTCCTACTCAATCTTTAACAAACTTCAATTCTATTATATTGGAACTACAATAATTATAAGGTTTAATACTTCCATTATATTTTGAGTTATTTTATTTAATACCTGAATAGGAGTTGAATTCTTTAAAAATAACTAAAATTTGCAATTATTACTACAGCTGGATTTCTGGAGTAGGTGAGTGTTGCATTAGATGACATGTAGTAAGTGCTATCTCACAAATAAAAACAAATCCTTGGTGCAAAGTCTAGAATTTTTAGAGGTATATAGATACTAATTCCAAAATAAATGAACCAAGAGATTATGTCGAAAACCAATTTCGAAATATATCTTCTAATTAATGAACTTAAAAATACAAAGGTTTAAAATATAGGCTTTAGTATGTATTTGGAAAGGATATTTTGGATCTGAAATTAATGGCCCTTTATATAATAAGTTACCAATCTTCTATCCATATTACTGTTGGTCTGTGTTTTTCTGTTAAGGAAAATAAAAGGTACCGCTGTATACTCAAACACAGCAGAAAGGCCAGCTCAGCAATTTCAATGAATGCATGTCTGTAATTTGATACTATATTTCTTCTAAGCAATCTCAAAGTTAACTTGAAATGAAGAACACTGTCACAAGTAGGCAAGTGCATATACAAACTATAACTCTTATTTAATCAGTACTTTTAAAATACGATCCTTTTTTATCTTTAAACTTTTATTTTTATATTGTATTTCTTATTTAAACACATCTGCCTCAGATGTATATATAAAACAAAGAATTTCCATACTGAGGGAATGGACTTCTACATAATGTAGTTTAGAGCTCTATACTTTATACAGAGTATCCTAATGTCTTAACTCTTCCATTGATTATATCAATAAATTAGCAAATAAGCAACAGTCTAGTGTATTTAGAAAAGATTAGAAAATAATCACCTGGCAAAAAGTGTACATTTGCTTCTTATGCTTCTCGTTACCATCTTCATATGCTCTCAGGGAAAGACAAATGGGCGTAAAGTGCAAGTAAATAAAGATGTTGAGTTTTGCACACACTTAGGTAAATGATCACAGAAGAGTAAGGCAGGAAAGGATCAGGTAAGGGATTAAGAACAGACACAAGGTGTCAAACTAACTACGTATATACGTGTTTCTGACAGTGGATGGATGCTGAAGAAACAAAAAAAGAAACAGATAAGCACAGAGTGACGCCATTCAGCCTCTGTTAGTCAGTAGTTCAGGGTGTTCCAGATCCAAGGGCTGAACTCAGAGCATCAAGTTTAAAAGCTATCAGACTATCAGTGGACCTACTCACCATGAATATTTTTAATCCTTATTCTCCTCTGTTTATAGTTTAAATAAATGTGTTGTCAAACATAGGTTCTTATTCTGGGCTATTTCCACAAACATTCTACAAGAAAATCTAGCACAGAAAGATCCATCAAGCTTTATCAAGCTTCATTCTACCTACATAAAAGAACTGATGCCACAATCCTGCAAATCTTTTCATGTATGCTTATCTTGAAAGGTTTTAAACGCTGCCAAGAAGTTATTAAACTTGATTTGGAAACAGATTAGGTTAAGAGCTTGCATTCACAGAAAATGAAATATAAATAAGCAAATCAATTGTAATTTACACCTTTTACTCTTATATTACACCAAAATAGGCAATATAATTTAAATGGAAAAAACACTGAGCTTTCTGTAATACTACACTTCCAGATTATACAATTTCCATAGACACATACAGATTAACTCATTTTGCTTTGCTCTGAAAACTAATTAAAATGGCCAATGTGTTACACTGAATAACAAGATATTGTTTGCTAAATAAATTTATAATCTTAAATCATTATACACTCTATTCTGTTGTATCTCAACATATTTACATTTTTATTTACTTCTCATCAGACACAAAGTAGACATTTGCAATTATTCACATTTAGAAGGTAAGCACTATGGCTTGCAAAGGTCAAAAAGGAAGTTTGTGGTGGAAGAATTCAACTAATTCGACTCAATTTTCTGAATCATAAACTAAAGGCCCTAATATTAAAGTGTACTCTGGATCACCTTAGTTTGTATTTTTTTAAATCCCATTACTGTTGTGCTATCTGGTCAGTCTTACTTATACCCATTGCTATAGTCAGTCTCTTCTTTCCTCCCTACACTTTCCTCACCTTCCCTTGCATGTAGGGTCCCTTCACAACTCAATAGTAGCCTCTTAGCTTTTGGCAAAAGGTATTGAAGAACTGTCGTGATGAGAAATAGCAAAAAATTAAGTACGCTATCTAACATTCTTTGCTGCCAACTTTTTTCTCCCCATTCACAGAAATGACTGGCAAAATGCTGTATCGATTGGGTTCAGTTACTCCTTCTAACAAGTGTCTGTCCTGAGGAGCCCCGGAAGATCTGCTATATTTTGACTGACTGCTGCACAAATAATGTCATTTTTATTGGTGCAATTTACAGAACAGGTATGTCTCAGTCTACAAAATTGCAAGGTAAAAGGTGTAATAGAGCCTCTTTCTTAAGATGTCAGGTAACATAAACCACCTAGGAATTTCAGTACTTAGCTAAAAGAAGTTATGTATTTTAGAAAGATATCAAAACTCAATGAAAAGTTTTTGAATGATAAATGAAGACCATATTTTGATAAGTGGTTTCAAAAGTTAATTATCTGTGCTGTTGAAAACGTGCTCTTATTTTCCATTTGACTTTATCTAGCTTCATCATGCATTTTCACACCTTTGCCTACTATATTACAAAGCATTCCACTTTGAAATACTTTATTAATGAAATTTAGTCAGATATTCTTGGTTTTAAGAAAAAATGGTGTACTAACTGAAACTCTTCTGGCATTTTTAAAAAATATTACTGAGGACAGATCTGGAGAACAGCATCTTAGAACTGCTGAATATACATAAAGATGGATTTTGAAAACTTTGAACACATCTACAAATCACATCTATTTAAAGAATGGAGATAGATGACATCACAAAGTAGTTGAATCATGTAGAAATACCATAGCCAAAGATACTGTAGGACTCCCAACTAAGCAACAGCTATGAGACACAGTCGCTACTGATAGCGCAAACATGCAAGTCCATGAGCCTCACACTATCTGAAAATTGGTAAATTCTTGCAGCTGGGCCAGACAATAAAGTAGTGGAAGAATCATCTCTAATGACAGTATTCAAAATAACAGCTTTTTTTTAAAGCCCAGCTCTACAATGCCTTCAGATTTTAGTACATTTTCTTGAGTCATGGAATGGGATCCTCTCAAAGGAAAAAGTCAAACATAGAGTGTAAGCAGCTGGGATGCCTCCGATGAGCCAGTCCTTTTCCATGTGCCTTTGGTAAAAAGATCTGATGAAGCAACTGATCTTGCCTATCGTATCTCTAAGAGGCTAGAGTATGTTTGGATACATTTATTACTGAAGTGCAAAGGTGCTCTTCTCTTTGACCAATACTGTCTTTTGCCTATTTTATAGTGAAGTGACAGTGCATGGAGGATATGCTCTAGAATGTAGAGACTGATGATTACTGCTGTCATTCATTACTGCTATCATTAGTGAGTCATTCACTCACCATGGCATAATGAAAAAGCCAACGTTGTGTCACATACTCCTCCTTTCTGGTCTGGTATCTCCAACATCCTACATAGTCCCATAGTTACAGTCTTACTGTACCTGCTAAGGGTGCCCTGTAGCTAAGTCATACACTGTCCACTGTGCAGCCTTCTGTGTTTTAAGTTTGGAAGAAGAATAGATAAAGTGCAAGAAGTTCTGAAACCCATGATGCAATGACCCCTTGGGAACCACTGCCAACTGGCATAGGTTAAAGCAAACCAGAGGCCTGAAGCTAAGCAGAAGATCGAACAACTATTACCATCTCCCTGACAGCCCTCCAGTGTAAACTAGATACATAGAAGAATCCGGGTCTCCATGTTCTTCAGGGGCATATGAGTGTTTATCCCATTTTCTGAAAGATTTTATCTGTCAACCCATAGAACAATATAAGAGTCATGCCAAAAGGTGAAAATTGTAGATAAGATTTTGATATCTGACAAAGATCTATGAGATGATCTGATGCTTGCAAAAAAAGGAAGCTTGGATAAGTGGATAAGCTCCCAGGATTTTGGCTCTTTATAGGATTCAGAGAATCTAGTGGATTGAATGATTCACAGCCACACATCCACTGAATGATTTGCTTTGACTGGAGAGGGAAAGGAGTAGAGCTTTCCAAATTTCATCACCATGTTACCCTGTACCTATTACCTTCACAGAGAGTGTGCATGCGCAGTGTTTCATAATTGATACTGCTTGGCCTTGAATTAACAACAGAAGCTGAGGATCTGAACTTCCCACAGCATCCTGTAAAACTAACATGTACTATCAGACCTGGAAACAAGTAGATGCTACAAAATGCCTTTCTCCAGGTATTCAGAGTGGAAGACAAGACAAAAATTGTAAAGTCAAGCCAAGAAACATATAGATCAACATTCACTGGATGTGATCATTCAGGTGAAGGATCAGCTGCCATCATGCCATGGCTCCTGCATATAATAGAGTGCTACCACCTTTCAACGCATTTCCTCAATGTTTCCTGCTTCACTAACAAGACTCTCCCTCTTTCTTCTAGTCTATGGGACTGTCATCTATAAATGCATTTGATTCTTCTATAACTCTCTGTCACTTCAGTCACTGTGTCAAGATTGAGTGTGTTTTGATTTGCCATGTTCAGGCATGCCTCCACCTTCTTCAGCTATTGTTGGTCACCAGGAATATTTACTGTATTTTGTGTAAAACATCTTAAGAACTGGCATTAAGCTGATCATGAAAAATATAGAACTGAGTATCTGTATTCTTAGTTGTGGGTGAGGAGCTTTTAATTTAACTCTGAGGAAGGCATATACAAATGTTCCTCAACCTGAGTTTGCTAACTCTGCTGGTCTCCTGACTTAAGTTAGTGCAATGAGATGGCAATTCTTTACTATTCTGTCTACAAACTGCTACAGAGTCCTCACAACTACTATACAGAGCATGCCCTCTGACTCCTGAAGCCACCATTGGTTACCATAAGCTTTACATGTAACATTTAAGCACAACCAGAATATAAAATCCAGGAGCAAAATCGTATGCATACTATGAAGCTAAATGAATATTTTTAAATTACTGTTAGAATTGAGAAGTGAAAGACTAAGGCATTTTTATTAAAATTGTTGTTGAACATAGTTACAGCGTACTTTAGAATAAATGCTTGTATGAATAAAATGTTACTAATGTTACAAAAATCTAGAAACATTCTATTATCAAAATATCATATTTGGGGATTAAAATTTAAGATTAAAACTACTTTAATTGCACTAATGAATAATACAATACATACTAACAAGATTATTGGAATGACCAGGCCATGGAAGGGTTAATGACTCTAGTTATGGTAGAAATTTAAATATCATGGGGAAGCACCTCCTGACCCAGCCATCACTGAGAATTATGCAGATTCAAATGGGAGCCATACAGGCTTTGATTTCCCCCAAGGATTGATGAGCAAGTACAAAATAATAGAAAGTGACAGGAAGCAGATGACTGAGGTCTAATTTAATGTCATTCTAAAAGACAATATACCTTAAATTGGCCTTAGGAAAATTATGGGTTACAAATAAGAGAACAGAAACATGCACTTTTTCATTTTAGTTCACTAATTCAAAAAAGAATCCTTTGAACAAAAGAACAGTAAAACAATTGTCATTTGGCAATGAAAAATTGCCAAACTTAAGCAGGCGTACTTTGTTTGCATAATTTGCAATTTATTAGAGAAGGCTGTAATCTTAAAAGGGAAACCCTATTAAGCAAAATAATCTGAAGGATTTTATCCAAAGATTAATTTCAGACTGCTATTAAGACAAAGGATTAAATCTATGCTGAAAAGACTTTTCCAAGAATAAAAACTGTAACATTTTACTTCTTTTAATTAGTAAGTACCAGAAATGTTCTTTTAAATGAGAAAGTTAAGCATAAGCTATACTTTCATCTGAATCTCCCAAATTTCAGTAGATGCTGTGTGTAATATTTATTTACATTATTTTACATTACAGGAGATTTAAAAACATCAGTATGTGGGTAATACGAAACCATTTTATTTAATACCATAAAAATTTGGAAGATAGTTGTAAAGAAACAGCACTCGATATTTTTAGATTTCAAAAAGTAAGCTATTAATACAGCATAATTTTTTCAATTCTTTAATACAAATAGAGGTATATCAATTCAGCTATTTGCTCAGTAATTTTTCTCAGCTAGAATTTAAACATAGGAGACAACTTCTGATAAACAAATCATTTAAAATGGATTTACATAGCATCAAATTAAAAACATAACACTCATAATGCTTTGGAAAGACACTGTAATACATCAAAACGTTGTTGGCAAAGACATGAAGACTCTCTAACAATGTGAGGCTTCTTAATTTATCATTAAAGAGCTGCAAATAGCTGCTTTTAAAGCATATACAAATATCCTATTTCATAAGGAAGTATCACATACTCCCTATTATGATTAACATAGGAAAAAGAAAAGTGGCATTGCACAAGTACTTGATCTGCAATCTAATCACATGGTAGACCTGGAGGCATCTCAACAGTGCTAACAGAACTGCCTCAGGAATCTGCAGAGTAGCCAGATGCCACCCCTGGAAAAATATGTAATATAGCATGCTATATGCATCCTGTGACTAGCATTCAAAGAGAAGGAATAAGAAGAGTGGTCTACTGTCTAGGGCTGAATAGAATTCTAGTACTTTAGTATATTTTCATTATGTGTAGTGTGATTTTTCCTTCAGGGATAAATTAAACAGTGTCCTGATAAACAGTTACACCCCAAAAAAGGTTCTGAGAAACAACTATGCATAACTCTATACAGAAAGAAAACACATACTGTAAAATTGAATTATATTAACAGTGAACCTAATGTGGCAAATACACTAGTGAACATACTGAAGTATTTGCATTTTAAAATTGTATATGAAAGGAACCTATTTATTTCTATTTAAGAATAGTGCACATATTTTATAAACTAAGCACAGCAATATTATGTATCTATAAGATGAACAGAAGTAATTCTTAATAATCTTAATAATTCTTAATAATGTTTTAAATGAGTGGTGAATATACCTTTTAAAAAAGAATTAAGGCCTGAATTATCTTTATTTACACCTTTCCTTAAAAGATAGCAGGCTTTCTACATACAAAAACTTATATAATTTAGAAACAATGTAAATCCTATTGCTATTGGAAAATAGTGCTTTGATTGTTATCTTTCTGACATCAGGTTATTTTCCTGCATGTAATGTCCATTGTTCAGTGACATTCGCAGTAATCTTCAAGACTAAATTTTAGTTTATGTGACATAAGAAACATAATTTTATTTAAAGAAAAAGCAGGGAAAGAGGGGAAAGAGAGAGAAAATCCTATACTAAATACAGGAACTTACTTGTTAGGCAAATGGTTGAACAATTTGAAGGAGTTAAAACTTTAACATACAGCTTTTTATAGACCTGATTTACTGAAGGTTTTCAAAGCGTCTGATTTATTGTATATTGTCCAAGCCGTTTGCCTGGACAAAGTGTTAACTACAACCCAGGAAAACCAATCTGCCCAAGTGACTGGTGGTACCTAGGCAACAGAACACCTGATGGAGACTTCGATCATATGATACAATTTCTCATGAAGAAGGAGTAGCCTAAGAAAAGGGAGCTGGAAGCTTTTTAAAATGCCATCTTCCTAACCAGAGATTTAGGCTAACATTAAGCTAGACCATCTCCCTTTCTATTCACTGTGGTACCTCATAGTTGAAGTTTGTTTCCACTTACATGCAAGGACCAGAAGAATCTGTTTCTAGTCTGAAACAGCCTCCAAGCTGTCTTTAACCATGTGCCCAGTCCTGCATCCCAGCATTATCAGGAAAATAGGACTTATCTGCATTACAAACACTTCTATGTCCAATGTAACACTTATTTTAGATAAAACTACAACTGCAAAACTAACTTCACTAACTTCAACGATTACAGAGAAAATAGAGCACGTGGTATCTACTGAGACTTTGAAAAAAGGACTTATGTGTTTTAAGGTACCAAACTACAAAGTGTTAAAAGTGATATAAATACTACAACTGCTGCTTTTTTGGGTCTTACGCAAAGCTGCAGAGATTGTCTATCAATCTAGGATAAGAAAAGAAGATGTGGGCACTACTTCCATTTCCTTGTTACGCTCACAAAAACAGAGAAAGGTTTGCATAATTAATATAAACCATGTCAGATGTAAACATCAATTTCTCTGTTATGCAACTTTCTGTTCTCAGAAGATGAGAATGGTATTCCTAAATACTTGTGTTCTGTGCTAACAGGTATAGTAGATATACAGCATACATTCACTTGGGAGAATGAATTATAAATCCTTTAACATTACAATCTGGAATTAATTCAGTTGCTATGAACAAGTTATATAATGAGAAGACTATCCAAATTAACCAATTTGTTCTATAAATTTAAGAAACTAATTGTCTGTCTAGAGACAAATCAGTACCATATGCAGAAGGAAAACTGTTTAGGTCTTCAGTCTCGGTGGGATACTGTTAAGAAACGGACAGACTTTGGGTCAGCAGATATACCTAATTGCAACTACCATCATGATTACAGAAATGATTTATGAAAATAACTCTGCCCTCTAAATAAGTAGTTAACAAAGTATACCTTTCAGTTTTTCACCCTTCTTCTGGGAATGACTACTTGCATATATAATTATCTATCAGCTGGAATTTCAAAAGCAAAGAGTATTATCATCCCCTCAGTCATAACTTGAGAGTACTGTAAATTTAACACATCTCTGTCAAGTTAAAATACATACAACGTGCCACAAAGTAAAAAAAAAAAAGACCTCAACAGGTAAAAAGAGAACTTTTCATAAGTACGTTCAAGAGAAAACATGACTTTGACAAAGCTGACAAGGAATCAAGATATAAAGAATACAGAACAACTGAATTTTCTTTTATGCTGAGCTTTTGAAAGATCTAGACACGAATTCCTGACCGTATTATCACAGATTCTCCCAAAGATTTCCATATTCCTTAGTGGATTTTAAGGATATTTATATAGCTTATAGAGAGTTTCAAAGGAGAGTCCCATCATCTGCAGTCTCCCGGAACTCATTCATTCAAAAAACTGACTAATACCACTGAAATTTTACTGGCTAACATGACTATTAAGAACTTAAAAATGAGAATAGAGGTTTTTATTATTTCCATATTTAGTTTTAATGGACAGAGTAATAGATAACATTGAAGAGGATATTAATTAGGTAAAATAGTTATTGAAACAACTATTGAAGCCATGTTCAACTAGGAAACTGAGTGTGATTTGTAAAAATCCCAAACTGATTGATACTAGTAGGAGGATGCCTGACACCAAAAACTGAGGTATTAATGCAGAATATGAAATATATTACAGAGATAACAGAAACACAGAGAAAGATTATGACTGGAAAACAAGTATTGAAAGGCATGAGTTTTTTCAGAAAAGACATGAATAAATATGGTAAGGTAGCACTGTACATTAATGATGTAATATAAAACAGTCTGAACTGGAAATAAAACTCAAGATGTTTAATACATTGAGGACAATAAAACAATCTTCATTTTAGAATTTGAATCAATTGCCCTGTGAACTCAAATATCCTATTTATATAATACCCTATTTATTTATTTAAATATTTAACAGATTTGTAAAGGCTGGTATGTAATCACAGCACTGGGGAAGAGTGAATATAGTAACTATGTTTAAAAAAATGAGAAGAAAATCCATGAATCTATAAAGCACCCTAACAAGAACTGAAATAATTTGAAATAATCTATACTCCTTTCTTATGTTCCAGTAAGAACCAAGACAGATGCAGATAAGGAACAATGATTAGAGGAGTGAAGACTCTCTCACACAAGAGGGAAGAAGTTTCTGGCTTAGACTAGCAAAACAGAAGCTGACGAGATATGACTGTTGTTTAAAAGTACATGGAGAGTGGGTAAAGAGCAGGGAGGATGCAGAGGTTTTTCAGAGAAATGACTATTAAAACAGGAAGAAATGGGTATTAAAGAGACATGAAAACTTTCAGGATGGAAATTAGAAGAAAGTTTCTAACCACTGGAGCAGAGAGGGTCTCAAGCTTTACTATAGCAAAAGTGGGAGTAGAAAAAACAGTTTATTTTTTAGATGAAATCTCATCAATTATAAGGGTTGTATGATATGATTCCTGGTTGTAGCACAAGTGTGATCTTGACATTAGGGTCTGTTTCTTTTTTTTTTTTAATCCTCAATTCAATCTGAACTTTTAAATAAAGACTTGTGACAGGTGAGTGCAACAGCTACCCTGGTTTTTATTTGCTTGTAATTATTTGGAAGATTTAAAGCCACATTTCTCATTTATCAGAAAAAAAACTGTCAGTTATGTCAGCTAGTAGTAACACTGATTAGCCTGTTTCCTTAGTTTTATAGGTTTCTAACTGGTATTTTCTGGATGTTGGGAGATATGTGATTATCCATAAAGCATAGAACAGTCACTTGGTCTTCTGCACAGAACTTGTTTCCAGAAATGTCTGTGCTGGATTCAATATTGGCGGGGCAAAAACAGCTTACTGCAGGATTTAACATGGTTTTTGTGAATTATCCAAATTCTTTAAGTTTTTTAGTGAAATGGGTTTAATTGTCTCCTTTCACAGAACTTGAAAAATTAAGACCAAGTTAAGTGCCTTTTAAAGAGTGAATGGTTATATCATGTCTTCAAGGCTGTTTTTCCTTTCATATGTCATTAAAAACTGGGAGAAACAGCTCATGAAGTATTTTTTTTCTGAAAGATCATTTTAATGTATTATAATTTAATTTATAATCATTTAATATATATTAAAATAATATGAAAATATTTTTTAAAATTAATCAAAACCACAAGAACGGAATGCCATACTTTCCAGTGTTACACATATAAACATGATTTAACGAATTAGTGATGCACATGCTCAACCCAAGTGCCTACTATTATATTTAAAGCACTCAGTCTTACCAGTAGAATTCCATTGCTGTACATCACTGACAGCATTTAAAAAACTTCTTCAGTAATTCACATTTGACTGTTACCTTGTCAGTGACTTACTCTTTTTTGATAAACACATCTTGACAAGTTTTCAAAACAATATACTGCTTTCAAGCAGCTGGCCAGTGCTTACTTGGCTCTCTCAGTAAGCTCAGAGGGAGTTCAAGACAGTGAGAAGAGAAGGAGAAGAAACTTTATCTCCCTTTGTCTGAGTACATAAAATTCATGTAATATTTTTGTTATTGCCAGCATACTTTTATGAATGATTCTATAAATAAATAAAGTTAGTTCTTTTATATCTGAACAACTGTTGCTTCTATAATAACATAGATTATAGTGTACTTTTACCTGTGATTTTCCATATTAGAATGGCACAATACTGTAACTCAATTTAAATTGTAATCCAAAGTATGAATCAAAACAAACTCCAAAAATGAACCTAAATAAACCTCTAAAACTAAATTCCCATCTAACCCTTTCAACTTAACATCTTAGGTGGGTAATCACACCCATTAAAACAGATGTCCAGTAGATGTTTTCATTCACCCTCTGTGTACCTGTTTCTACCGAATGCATAAATCCGTTACAAACAGTCAGTGTGAATGTCCACAGTTGTTAGCTTCATCCTGTACTGTCTCCCTCATTCCCCCACCTCCCAAGAAAGTATTCCAATCATTTTGTATGTTGAAGCTAAAATTTTATACAATGCAAAAATTCATACACTTAGTGAACTGTTTTTTCCTTCTTCACATAGCATTTCTTCCCTCTAAATAGTCTTCTCCCTTCTGACATCAGACATGTCAGGATCGGTAGTGATAATGGACTGCAAACAAGATGTAACATAAACTTGTGAAGGTACATAAATTTGAGGCCATAGAGGCTACAGGTATGTCATCGTTAACAGCCCAGTCTGGGAAGCAGGCTAAAATACAGCATGTTTCTGATCTTAATACATCACTATCACTTCCTGTAGAACACCTATGTTTTGGGTTACCTGCACAAACAAGGACAGCCAGAATTCCAGTCACTAAGAAACTTCACCTTTCTTTCTAGCAGGCAAGACCAGGACACTTCTAGGACTATCTTGTGGAGATGCGACATAGTCACAAGAGACAAAAGGTACATAGCCAATCATTCTACACTAGAGATACGTGTATAGTTAGATCTCTCCAAATTGGCAGGGCAAGTTGAAGTTCTTTCACTTCTCTTCTGAAGTGCCTTGAAGATCACCTCAAGCTGTGCTAAGGAGAAAGTTTGCTTCTACACAGTGTGAATAGTTGGCAACCTTGAACAAAAGGCCAACTTAGGCTTGCAATCAATATACAGAGTTATACGTACATAATATACATACAGTCTGCTAGCAAGCGCACCTCACTTTTACTTTAAACAAGTTGTCTTTAAGACTCCAGGGCATAAACTGGAAAAAAAATCCCACCTACCCAGGAAAAATGTGAGATCACTTTTTGAATATAAAACATCCTAGAATGTAGGAACTTGACAGATGGCATAAAATTCCAATGACTTAGCTACACGAAACAGAAATATGCCAGCTCAGGACAAAATTTTACAATGAGGAATATTGGCATGTGCTTTCTTTTTTATGATGGTGGAAAATATTCACTGTCACAGAGAAAAAGCATTTTAATTCACAGAACAGGCTGCAACAGATTCTTGTTGCCTCATAGTTGCCTTCCCATCATCTGAACGGTGAGACCTCTTCAAGAATAAATCCATTAAGGTGGAAGGAAAACCTTAAGGAAGGTTTTAATTGCTGAAAGAAGAAGGTATGAAAAAAGTAGGGGACTGACTACCTGTTTGCTGCCACTCAGGAGATGAAACCTATAGAAACAGTCAAATGATGAACTTCTCAAGCTACTGGAATGATATACTTTAATAGATAGGAATATTCAAATTTTAAGAGGGTGGTGTATCTGTGCAATAGATAATCTGCAGAGAAGGTAGAGCTGGAAAAGAAATGCAAGTTGGTGTCTACTCCTGAATGGTGCCAGGATAAAAAAGCTTATCACTAATTCTGGACAAAAGCATGCAGCTCATGAGATCTGAACACAACAGGCCTATAGCCCTCTGAAGTGGGACAATGTAACTCTGTAATGTTACAGAAGGTTTTAAAAAATGTTTTGTTAAGTAAACATAGTCTGGCAGTCTAGCACTTAACTGTTTTCACATGTAAGAAGTAAAATAAGCTATTGTTGTATTTCTCTGTGTAATGGTTATAACAAATATTATTCAGCAAGAAAAAGGAAAAGATGTGTTTAGCTCCATGCACTAGAGAAGTTTATAAACAATTTATTTTAATGCCATTGAAATCTGCAAGACACTGTAAATTACAATCTTCTATTAAGTAGGCAGATTTGATTTACATCCCTAATTTATTCTAAAAAACTGAATTAGTTTAATTTTTAAATGGTAATTTTATTTAGCTAATTCTGAATTTAAGTAATTCACGAAGATGCTAAACAATAAATGGAGCAAATTGTAAAAGAATAAAAAGAGCAAAAACAAGTTAAAAACAGCTTCGTAAAAAGGGACAAATTTGAAAGCACAAAAATAGTGGGTTTTAATTTTAATAAAATTACAGTACAAGATACAGAAAACTAGATTTGCATGACATACAATAACGCTACTGTATGCACTGTAATAAGGTCTCATCTGGCTGCAGCTTTTAGGCATTACTGAAGTACAATGAAAATTAATTTAAGGAAATAAATCCACAATATGAAACAACCATCTTTAAGAAATGTACAACTATATAATGCTTCATTTTTACAGACTCAAGGTCTTCATTTTAAAACATAAATAGCTCAAGTTTGTGCAATGTGTTTGAAAAACCCATGCTGAATATTTCAAGACTCAATTATTTAGAATAATTAAAAAAAACATAATGATGGTATATGCAAATCAAATGAAAAAGAAAAAAGACAAAATCCTCAATGTTGTCTTTTGGGTCTTTTTTCTTATGCTCTGCTTTTAAGCCAATGAATGATTACATCTGAGAGGTTCTAACAATTAAAGGGTAACATTGATTAATTAGAAGAGAAAGTGAAGAACATTAATCAATCCTAAAGACAGTTTTTCTTCTCCCACCTCAAACCTTTTCATTCCCCACAAACAATGTGTTTTCTATACTGTCCAGATTTTTTTTTAAAAAAAATTTATATTCTTGTCCATTCACACACAACTCTCTTGGTGAGCATTGTTTTGGGAGGAGTGGGTGGTAGGCAGGGGGCACAGGATGTTGAGAGAACAGACAGGATGTCAGGTGAAGATGGAATGCTGCGCCCTCTCTAACCAGCTGAAGACTCTGCATGATTGTTTTCTTACAAATAATACCTGTGGGTGTTGAAACTGTTCAGGGAATCTATCAAACATACTCTTCCACTTTGCTGTTGTAAGTCTATAAAAATTATTCTCATTTCTAAAGAATCTTGGCATAATACCTGTAGGTGGTTGAGTAATTTAGAGAAAATCTGTCAAACCTACTTCTACTGACTTTAGCAATAGAATTCTGTAATTACTTTCAAAGTTGTAAAATGCAATGGCTTATTTTCGGTATAATCAGAAAGTTCTAAACTGAACTTTTATTTTTTATTTTAAAGACTTATTATAAGGTTAGTGAAAAAACTAACCCAAAGTGTAGATCTAATAATTGTGCAGCATTTCATTTAGCTCACAATAAGGGAAAAAGTCAATGCTGTGCTTTAGATAGGATACTATTGTAAATATGATTCCATCGTCATACAGGAAGGTAGTTCACATTTAGCTGTCTCCTTACACAGCTCTAAGATGATACATCTGAAATTAATCTTGATCCAATCTTTTTCAGGCAAAACAACATAGCTCTACAGAACACGTATGAGCAATGAAACTCAATACTTCCTCCTGCCCAATAGACATATTTCATGATCCTTAATCCAGAACAATGGAACGAAGTTGAAAACTCAGAATTTTATTGCAAGTCTTGTAATACTAAGGGTTTCTTTCTCTTAGTGCCCCAGGATTCACACATACATTCAAATTACTTTAACAACTCTTTGTCAACTGAGCCAAATGACTGAACATTTATTCACTTTTAGTCCATGGCAAAGGTGATGTAATTTGACCTTGAAAAGCCCCTGAAGAAAGAAAAGTAGTCCAAGATGAACTGACAGAATCTAAGTGTGTACATCAAGACAGCTAAAATCCAGGAATTTAATCATTTGTCTAATAAATCCCTAGAATCTGGATCCAGATGATGAAATTATTTTATATGCCATCAAAATCAAAGCTTAAAAAATATGAATTCTAAAGGCTTAAAAAAGTCAGATTCATAGTTTTGTGCAGAGATTCATCCATTTTAAACAGACACAGGCATCTTTTTGTGGTAATACAATTACAAAATTGGCAACAAATGGAAAGTGGCAGATTCCTTTTCCCTTTCCCTCACAGTCATCACCAAAGAACCCATGTTCCATTTGATTTTACCTGATTATGCAGGAGGCACTCAGCATATCACATCTTCAAAAGGTAAATTGGTTTGTGGTCAGTGAGGCTTAATCAAATATGACTGGCACATGCAACGGACAAAGATGTTAGACCCCATCGTAATTATAACTTCATTAGTCCCAAATGGTTGCTTACTTTCTAATCTGCGAAAAAATATCATCCCCCATCTGTGGTCTACATTTAGACTAATACCTAATTTTTTAGCATTAACCATATGCCTTTAGCAAACAGTATGAACAATGAGATGGAAAAAACAACGCAAGTTCATTGCAAAAATAATCCAGAAATAACTTTTTAAAAAGTATTCATTCAACTCATTTCCCACAATTTCAGACAGACTTTCACCATTTCCTCTCAACACTACATTCTCTAGACAGAAAGAATTCAGAGCGACATTATAGTGCAGGAGTACAGGACAGTGTTAGGAAACTATCTAATCAGAGCAAAACTACCTACCTTGCTACATCAGAAGCAAAAAATATAAGCATTACAGCCACCTTAGTTACTATAACAGTCTGATATTCAAAAGAGAAACTGTTTATAAATTACATATCAAAGTAGAAGAAAAACCAGAAGCAATATCATTGTTACTGCCTACAGAAAGGAAAACATTTCATGAGTCATCTCTTCATAAACATGCCATACCTGTGGACCTTGTCAAATCAGCCTTTTTTATACAAAAAAGTTCTTAATTACCCAGGTCTTAATAATCTCAACTACCTTTTTTAGCTAAAACATTTTTAGATTACTGAATTTGACAAAATCGTTCTTTGTGCTTAGTAAACATAGCTGTTGATCCCATGTCTTTTGAAAAAACATTTCAAAAGAATTAGGATTTCCAGTCATTTCCAAGGGAAGTAAAACTCTCTCCAGTTCTAAATTAGGTTTTGTTTGAAATGTAGTATGTTATACACTGGAAAATGTTTGTATGTTCTACCAACCTGCTGCCATCTATTTTAAAAAGAGAAAAACCTATTTAACATATCAAAATAATTTTCTCACAAGATAAATAGCTTAGAGACAATTCCTCTACAATGTATGTTTATGAAAAATCAGCAGGAGCTACTTACGGTCTCATAATACATAAATCAAGTGAAAGAACACTTGGTCCAAATCTGAAATATCATAATATTAACTCATTGTGATTACAAAGCTTTGGTTATCCCCTTACAGGTGTCAAATCAGATCACTGTAATGATATAATTTTTTTAAGTGGCTGTTAGCAACTAAATCTATTTAGATGAGATTTGTTTCTTAGATCCATTTAAATACTAGTTTAGAAAAAAGAAATCATGTTTATTACACATTACCAAAAGGAAAAGCAGGAAAATAGCAAATTTGTCTTACTTTTCCTGACCTAAACAATTTTGTGACAAGGCAAATGAATGATTCCGCATAGATACACGTGCATGCTACTAAGTAATGGAAATAAATAGAGCTTTGGAATATCAATGTTTATTTGTTCACTACAGCTTTTCCTTTCAGAATAATTACCTATGCACAAACTCTAGATGGCAACATTGCACTTACAGTATTACTAAAACAAAATGTCACACTAAGTCCCTACATATCCTCTTTATCAACATTTTATGTGCCACAGATCTATAGCCTCTTATTATAAGTGTAATGAAGCAGAAGTTATTGAAGCATTTTATTGATTGCTCAGATCACAAGTTTACTGTCATACCGAATTGGCACCTTACTTGCTGAAGCAAACTGCTGACACCTTTTTAAAAAAGTGACAACTACATCTATTTCATGACCAGAAATCCATTTTCATCTCTATCAAGACAAGAATGCAATTTTCACTTCATTTAACTGATGTTAGGCCTGCTCAAGGCATGACACTTAGAAAAAGACACAAGTTTAAGGTTCTTAAAATACTTCTGGTAACTAGAATGCAGCTCAGTTGTGGGAAAAATTTCAACCATCACTCAAATCTATAAACAATATAACATTCCAAGAATCACTTATCAGAACTATCAAGAGGGCAGTTTTCTCTTTCAATTTCAAAATTACTGAAACACTATTTTTATATTCTTTTAATAAGAAGCTATGCTGAAATATTACAGTTTTCATACAAAATCTCGCTGTATACAAAGTTTACTTTAACATGGGATTATTTCTTGAGTGGTCCCTATGCAGGTCACAGACAAAAAATCTATTTTTGTATGACCTACAAAGAATGAAATAAAGATCCTTAACACATCTTCAACAGTGTGAGCCAATGCCGTGTAAAATTAGATGAGCAGAAGTTGCAACCAAGAGAAACCTTAAAAATTTGAGTCTAAAATGGTTTTTTACATTACAGAACAGAGGCTTTGATACTAAATTTATTTTAAGAATACTCTTTTAAAAACCATAAAAGTCACAAATACTGGATTGACTTGAACTGGAAATCAACGTAAAGATTTTGATTTTTTTTTTCTTCAAATAATACTTAATAATCATTATGCCAACTTTACCACAATATAATTTTCTGAAACTATTCTGTATTGCAGACTTCTGATAATTCTATGAATTAATCCGGATATAAAAATGCTATGAAAAACATATTGCTTAAGCAAAACTTGGCAAAGAAAAATATATTAGTGTGTTAGTTTCTTACAACCAAAACCCCAGCAAAGTGACCACACCTAATAGCTTTTATTTTATTTGTATGGGCAAAAAAAAAAAAATCTTACCATGCAATACAATTACAGAAATCTGTGAAAACCTATCTAATGGTCATGACAGATATGTTTATAATAAAATATAAAAAAGAAAAATTATGAAGAAAAGCTTTTGTGTATCATACATGTATTCAACCTCCAGTATTTGAGACAGCAGTTTCAAAATAACAGTGTAAGAAAATAGATGAAATACAGTCCTTCTTTTCGCTTTGTTGTGGTAACTGCAATTTTACTTCTTAAAAATTCAGTATTATTTCTATGGCTGTACATAGCAAAATGAGGAAAACCTGATGAATTATGATGTTCGTGGGTTTATCTTAGAATAAAAAAGGTGAAGCTGTTGGATATACAGTTTTGTAATACTACATTTGGGCCAGCATTCCCTTAGCTGAAACAGTGAATACTAGAATCAGTCAATAATTTTATTCTATCTTGTTTTCTTGTCTGTATTTTGCATAGTAGCTCCATTACTTTAATGTAATGTAATTTGCTGTGGTTCAAATGATTAATTACTATTACTGTAAGTTCTGCTAGATCAAGCTAATGAACATTCAGCACAATCTCCTGTCACTTCTCATCTCAGCTCAGTCCCCTCATGCCCACATGTAACACATTTCTAGTAAAAATAAAAGCACATAGGATAGAACCCTAAGACTAACTATGTTTGTTAACTATCATATTTAAATTGTGGTAAACCCTTGTAATTAAAAATACAACACAGGTTCAAAACGTTTAAATATACTTAAAACAAGTTGTGATTCCCAAGTATTTACACCTATACATTTTCAATAATAAACCTCTACTGTAGCAACGACGCAGATTATTCTTCTACTTCTGTTGTCATGCATGTTTTGTGTCATTTAGTAAAGGACAGATCAACAGCTTGAATAAAGTGTAATTCTAAATGAAGAAAATGTTTAAAAATCATTAATATCATTTTAAAAGGTATTTGAGTCTTCTCTTTTGGCCTCTGTTTAGCTGTGCTAGGCCTGTGAATGACAGCTTCCCTGCTTGAAGCATACAGAAAGCACAGCCTTCCTCATTCACTGTCAGTACTATGGCCTTTTCACACGTTCCCTCCACAGCAGTGTTTGTCCCCAAACACTGGAACCCAGCACAATGGCATTCCTACTTCAACACCCCCACCAACAGCACCACTACATAGGAAGAATGCTAATAAGATGGACATCCCCCATCACTGAAAGTGTTAACTCCATCTCATACTATCAGACACAATGTTATTTCTTTTGTTATGTGTTAAATTTCATCTAAGAACAATCACATTTTGGAGATGATTTTTGTTCTTTTTTAAAAAAATTAATACACATGACGGTAGCTTTCCAAAGATTAAAAAATATTATATATGCATTCACTTAATTACATATATAATGAATATAATAAACAAATTTTAACATTTAGATCTATTTGGGGATCTCAGAAATTCTAACAGACGTCAAAAGAGTGTTTAAAGTCACATGCTATGCAAGGTACAAACCTACCATCTGAAACATTAATTACAGAAAAATTCTAAGAGTACTGTTGTTTCAGTTTTACTTTTTTGTTAGAAAACTATGCATTTTCCAGTCACAGAATCGATGGTGTTAAAATGTCAAATGCTTTATCAAGATTTTAGTGAAGCTTCTAACTCATTATTACAGATATACAATTGCAATAGAAAGACATTAAAAGAAAAATATAGGCCTTTGTAGTGTACTGTTTATAGACATATATTCTCTTCCTTTCTCCTTTATTTAAAGGAATGCACAAACCATTTCCCAAACCTCAAGTACTCTTTGTTTTACCTGTTTTATTCTACCTTTTATTATTCTCAGGGAATACTACTTGAAGAATACAAATGATTCTTTTTAAAAAGATACAAAGACTAAAGCAAAGAGTTGGTAGTTCCTCACTGTTTCCTTCTCCTGGGGCAAGAAGCAACAGAGTGATTATAAAAATGGCACTGTGCTACCTTTTGCCTGCGGACCAGACCCATGTGCTTTTTTAATTCAATATATGCATGTTAAACTGAAGTCCAGATGGATTATAATAGAAGTAACACACATTAGTGTATTATTAGTTGTATGTGCTATTTGATTTCAATGGACAGAGTACATTATCTTAGCAGAGTAATACTGGATCAAAGAATTTCCCCTTTTTTTTAAACCTCTATTCCCTTTCTATTTAAATGAAAAGACAAAGTAAATACAAATAATGCAAATCTCAGAATAGCGCTGAGATAAATTGAAATCAAGAAAATTTAGTTAATATTGTCTAGTAATGACTAGATGTTATATTGGTGTGAATACTGTATGCAGTCATCATAGCATTATGATGTGTCAGGCCTTGGCACAACAAGGTGAAATGTCAGTATTTTGATTTAGTGTCCTAATTCTTTATTAGTACGCATCCTAATCTTACATCTATATCATATCACAATATACTCCTTACAAAACAAAGTTGTTTTAATTATTTATAAATATAGGTCAACATAAGCAAAATATTCAGAAGACTGTTATTTCAAAGTATTATGTTAAACCTACAATAGTTTTATTACACTGGTTTCATTTCTGTTCTTTACTACACAATTTCAGTTAGAAAATGGTTGGAATAATTAACAGAGAGACGCTTTAAGTTGAATTATATGTCCTTTCTTACATTTGAAGCAATATTACTCAAAATAATACAAGCTTTTAGCACATTAACTGCACAAAGCACTTAACCTGCTTGTAATATAAAATTAGCATTTCAGCACTTAATTTGAAATGTTTATTAAAATATTTTAATCATAAGTTTTTTGAAAACAAGTAACTGTCCTATCTATACTCCTACATTTAACATGGTAATCTGAAGACTTGAAAACTAAAAATGTCCAGCATGGTTATACAACATATAGACCATACATATATAGAATATATGTCTATATGCAATCCTTTCATTATAAAAGAAGCATTTGTCTTCAGAAGTGATTTCAAAATTACTGAAATTATTACATTCTTCTGTCATTTACAATTTTGAACTGAACACTGTTGGCTAATTACCAGAGGAATGATTAACATAAGTTAATTTACTGAAATGTCTTTAAACATTCTTCACAGAGAAGAGCAAAAAGTAGTCAACAAATGACTTACATATAAGTTTTCAGTTAGAAGCTGCAGTGTCTGTTTCATTCTACTAATTACCATTATACCTGTCAAATATTTGTATGCATTTTATATTTTTTTTCTGTAAGTAGCTATTATATGTTAAGGCCCTGGAAAGTAACTGATTTCATTTCTGTAGCTTTTATGACAGACAGCATTGTCTTAAAAGTGAAGAATTATGAACTAAAAATGTAAAGTTACTTCTCAATTTTTAGTGTATCACTATATTGACTCAGAAGCATTTTGACACAAGGTGGGGGAGGGTTCTGCTTTTTTTTCTCTCTCTCACACACACTCTTTTTTTTGATTTCTTGTTGCTGACCACTATTAGCTCGAGACAGGAATAGTCTCTTCCAAAGTCAATTCTCATTTTTCTTTATGGATCTGACAGCAGGAGGTGCTGTATAAACAGTGTGACTGACACTTTGCTTACACCTCTCCTCCCCCTTCCTACATAGAATGGTAGCATGATCTATGTGATGCATTCATTCTTAACTCTGGGGCCTGAGATCATTTTTAAATCTGAGTTTCTTTACTGATTGTTTAATTACTATATAATACTTTTGTGGGAAAATCTGCATGTCTACCATTTTATCTTATTTATCTAATCTTTAAAAATGTGTATATTCTTATATGTATAAATGAACTAAAAGTTACTGCAACTGAACAAGCTAGGTGTTTTTTAATTTGTATTTCTTAAAATAAAGCACCTGATCAAAAAGAAATTAAGTCATCTTATTGCTATCAAAATATGAAAAACTACATTCAGTATCTGTTTTTTACTATTTTTTCAAATTAAAATGCATTTCTGGTGTATTCATTCAATGCACATGTGGAATAATTAAAAGCTTATTGGTTTTTCTAAATATACATTTATTTAATTTTTTAGAATGCAACATCACTTATGTTTAGACATGTTTTGTTTACTTATTGAAAGAAATGTTTCAACTGAATAACTAGTTTTATGCAAAAAACTATGAGACTACTAAAAACTGCATGTGCAGAACAAGCTACGAAAAATGACTGCTTCAGAGAATTTCCACATAAGGAACATCACAGCTAGGCACAGTGTGCAGCAAGGAAAGATGAGACATATGACATCCCCCACCAAAAGAGAGATGCAGTTAGCTCCTTTATTGTTGGCTTTGAGATTATAGGAGAAGCATTTCATTTTCCTAAGTAGTACTGCAGCTAATGCAATATATTTCACCCTTCTTTGTGACACAGTGCCAATCATTGCCTTTATACAACCAATACATTTGAAAATGAGAACAAAAAGCAGACTTTTAAAGAGTGGGACGACTCACCTGTTTGCAACAGTTTGCAGACTTTAATCGCTGGTGCAAGGCCAATAGAACTCCTTGGATATACATCTTTGCTCCTGAGGGGCTGAAACCTTCTCTCTTAGAGACCCAAACAGGTCCACGCAAAGGTGTGATGGAATTTTGCAGGCATTTGTCAGGCAGAGGAACTATGCAAAGAAAAGGAAAAAAAAAGATAATGCATTCTTTTGACCCCACTGGAATATACAGCCTGTAACGCAGCCTCAGCATCAGGACTAACTCTTAATATCTATTATTTATATCTGACCTAGGTTAAGTCTTGGAAAAGCAACTCCTGCATTTCTAGTGGCCACCATGAAGGATGTATTTATATTGAGACACCCCCCATGAAAGACTCATAAGCTTCGTGAGCACACCTGAATAGTTCTGAAGTGTGCCTAACTAGCTGCACGGAGTGTCATGGTGTGCACTGATTGCCTTATCTTCTCATTTATCACAGATGAGTTGGAACCAACCTTGCTGAAATCTACTTGCATTGTCCTGATAAAATTGAAAGATCCATGTTGTTTCTGTACAGTTTCCTATTGAGGAGCTTACATACACCTAACACATTATAAATGGTAGCATTCATAAAATCTAATCAGCACTCTCATAAACAATTTTATTATAGCCTTTTCATTGCCACTGCTCAAAAAAACAACTTCTAACAAATAAAAACGCTCAGTGCGGCTGTTTAATAATGAGGGAAGGTCAAATGAAAAGATACATAAAATTGATTCATGGCAGTGGTCTCAACAAGATCTTTTTCTTGCTATTTTCAGATTGCAAATCATTGTAAAGGTTGAAAGCATTCTCTCTCTGGGACCTAATGCCAATATATGTGACAAATAAGGAATGATTATTTTGGCTTCAGGCATTACTTAGACGCATGTTCTTCGCAGATACTTTGAATTTTACTGCACTGTGTAATGCATACATCACCCTTTCTTATACAACAAAACAAAATAGCATTAAGTAACATTTCAGGCTTTCACCTGATATGGTAATATGAAAAAATAAGCAGAAACCACTCAAACCTGCTTTTACTAGAAATATACAACAAAAAAGAAAAATTAAGAAATGACAATATAAGTCACATTTTGAAAAATGCAAGTAAAAAGAAATACATGATTTTCTATCTAGTCAATCTATAGTCATATAGACTCATGCTTGCCATACAGGTATGTTATAAATGGTGAATTTCCTAGGTACATGAATACTAACAAAGGACTACATGTTTTGTCAAAGAAAAGTATCAGTGGATGAACTACACTTTACATATTTTATTGAGAACAGGAGACAAACATTGCATTCAGACATGACAAATATTTAGCCTCTAGCTGTTCACTCAGCTGCGAAAACAAACAGAGCCTGAACTAAGACCTTAGTTAAGAAACTTTCGTATGTGGGCTCTTTTATAACTGGGGACTTTAAGACAAATATTGAAGGAACATATCATAGAGTTAGATCCATCTTCGCAGATAAAGAAACAGGAAAACATGCAACAGACTGTGCTTTGCCTCTGCTGAAGTCAGTGTATTTTATGAGTGATTTTAGCACACAGTTAAGCAAAATCATGTTTATTTCTGTGAAAGACGTTACTTTTTTTTTTCAATTGTCCTACAATCCAAGTCATATGACTTCCACTAGTTCAGGATACACTCTTATCTGGTCAGTAATTTTATTCACTCTCTATTCATTCCCACATGGCCAATCCTGAGAGCTTCAATAGCTGCAATACACCATGCCTGCTTCTCCAGGAAATATCCCTATACCTACTTCCACCCTGCATACTTAGCATAATGCCTTTTCTGAACTAGTCTGCAAAATCGTTATAACTTACTTTTTTAGAGCCTACTGAAGTTCCAGCCTTGCTGTTATGTTCACAAGACAGTATGGCCTCTGTTCAGCAAGGCAGGTAAGTAAAAGAACAAATGAAAGCACTATAAAAGTTCCACTTAGAACACAAGGACTACCTATATGCTTAACTATAACCACATATTTAAGTAATCTCTTTTTAGGAAAACCTATCACATTATTCTTCTTAAGTAATTTAAAATTGTCTACAGCTCTCACAGGTACTTTGTTACAGAAGTGGAAAATGGTATGCAGAAGTTTCTATCCATGACAGAGGAAGGGCGATAGAAACAATTTAAGAAAATATGTAGAAAGATACATATACAGGTTTGCTGTTCTGCAGGAACTTGAAAATGAGTTGAAATCTTCTCCTTAAAAGTTAATGATAAAAATTCCATTGATCTAAAGGGAGGCCAGCCTTCACACAAGAAGGCTGACCATGATTCAGTAAATAAGGTTAGTATCAATATTAACCTATTCTTACTGATTATCCTAAAAAGTAACTGTATTTAAAATATGCCATTGAATACCCCAAAGTAGACTGCATGCTGCATAGCATTAAATATTTGCTATATAAAACTTTGTCAGGATATGGCTATGCAACTGAGTATGAGCAAAAATCATTTAATCAGCAAACTAATACTTTTCTAGACTATTCTAATAATGCACCTACCTGTTAACATGGAAGGCATACATAAAATTAAGATGAAATAAGGTAATGAATGAGGTCTGACCAGGAACACTGGCAAGAGTGAATTTACTTGAGAACGAAGGGGGCAGTATCAGAATTAAATTTATGTTCAGTGTTATGATGGGCAGTGGTTATGCTCATACTTAGTTCAAACAAGAATAAAAGGATGAAGATGTGGTCCCAAGCAAAGTGTCCGGAAGTTTTACAAGTCATTTTAGTAATAAAGTTTATACCCAGTGCTTTTAACCGAGTAACCATAAGGAGTAAGATTCCAAACCAGAAATGAATGTCAACTGCTTTCTGGTCTGCAAGCAGCCTGAAAAATAGCGGTGAGAAAATGTGTGTATACTGGAATCGGGTGTTACCCTCAAAAGCTAATACTATTAATTATTTTACACCAAATAATTTTAACATAAATACAATGTGGCTGTGCTAACTCACCTTAACTGAAGGTAGTAGATATTAGACAGGAGAGGGGACAGTTCCAGGACCTGCTGGAACAGCTCAGAAGTGAAATGATCCAAAGTGTCATCTCTCTCAGACATACCTAACTCTCAAATTGCCTTTTGGTCAGTCATATTGAGTATCTAGCCCAATTTTGTATAAGCAATAATCATTTCCATAAACATCAGCAGATTCTATCCAGAATATTTGCCTTATTATTTAATGTTTTTGTTTCCAGACTCATAGCCTCAAACAGCTTGCATTTTTTCTTTTCTTCCACATTCTTATGATTGTAATGAAATTCCATAAAAAAAATATTTAAGGTATTAAGTATTCACTGAAATACAGAAATATGTCATGAATAATAAACACAGAAAGGAAGAAGAATAAAGCTAGAATAGCAAGGCAGTAAGATTATCCTTTTATTGAAATATACCCAGCTCTGGTTAGCTGGTTTGTGATTCCAGAAGATATCCTTAGCACTCTAGGTAAAAAGTTCATTGTTGCTCAAAAATTATTCCTAGCCTAGGAATGTTTACATTGTTCTCATATGCAACTCATATAGATATGCATGAAGAATAATTTCCAGTGAAGAGCTACCCATCAATCATATGGCTAGATATCTAGATACATCATCAATCATATACATCTAATATTGACATCAATCAATAGGTAATCAATATATTGATATAAGTGTCAATATATTGATATATTCTATACTTCCAGCCTTTTTGGTGACTCACTTAAATGAAGAGGACTGAGCTAATACTCTTTTGAAAACTAACAATATCAATTATGAGTTCATAGAAGGTGATCGCTGTGAACAGGAAAGGGGAAGCTAGGCAAGGACAACTGCAGGAGGCCTTGACTTCTCCTGGGAAAAGCTCGTGGGAAAAGCTCCAGCTAGGAGTGGCTGCTGCTAACGAGCTCTCTGGGTTGCCCCTGACCAGAGGGGGTTGGGGCCTTTGATCCCAGTGGCCCTTGATTGGGCGGTCAAGCACCCTGTGAGTCAGTGCTAGGGAGAGGCCTATATAAGAGCCAGGCCTAGAGCGCAGCTCCCAGAGCGCAGCAAACAGAGGCAGCAGTTTGTGCAGAAGGGACCTTCATTTCTGTTCCCTGTGGTGTACACTTCCTCAAGTATGGTCGTGACACGCCGCTCAGTGCGTTCCCCAGTGACTGTTGGAGTTGCTGCGTCAGAGGCTTGGACCCAGACTGACCCTCTGACAGTAGATGCAACTCTACAGGTCTCAGGCTGCAGGGAGTGCTTGGGGCCTCTCCAGGAGGCCTGGGCTGGCAGCCAGCTCTCCTGCATGAGGTGTGCTGCTGTTGACGAGTTGTGTCGTCAGGTAAGGGAGTTACAGGAGGAGGTCAGTAGGCTGCGCAGCATCCGAGAAGCAGAGCAAGAGATAGACAGGGTATTCTCGGAGACTGTACAGCTCCAGGAGTCCCAACCCCCTGCAGCAGTGGAGTTGCCAGAGGGCTCTGTGCCGTGTGAAACGGTACATCATAACATCACAGAAGAAGGCTGGAAACTGGTCACTGTTCGTGGGAGGAGAAAGGCTCCTACTCCTCCTGAAGACCTGAAGCTGAAGAACAGGTTTAGTGCCCTCCAGGATGAGGAGGAGATGGGCATGGCTGCCAGGGAAGTAACCGGGACAACAGACCCTGTGCCCTGCCGGAACACCCGGAAAAAGCGGCGGGTGATTGTTGTGGGGGACTCCCTGCTACAGGGGACGGAGGCATCTATCTGCAGACCTGACCTCTTGTCTAGAGAAGTTTGTGGCCTGCCGGGGGCTCGTGTGAGAGATGTCATGCAAAGACTGCCAAGGCTTGTCCACGCTTCGGACTATTACCCACTGCTGCTCTTCCATGTGGGCGCCAATGACACCAAGGGCAAACTGGAGACCATCAAGCAGGATTTCAGAGCTCTGGGGATGGTGGTCAAGGGTCTGGGAGCCCAGGTCATCTTCTCCTCAATCCTGCCAGTGAGGGGGATGGATGAGAGGAGGAGGAGACGGACTTTCCAGGTTAACGACTGGCTGCGCCGCTGGTGTTGGCAACAGGGTTTTGGTTTCTACGACCATGGGACCCTGTTTGAAGATCGACAACTGATGGCGAGAGATGGGATCCACCTCACGAGGCGGGGCACACAGGTCTTTGCCAACAGGTTGGCCAACCTGGTAAGGAGGGCTTTAAACTAGGAAAGATGGGGGAAGGGGAGAGTTATAGTGACAGGGTAGTTGGCAAAAGACTGCTCAAGTCAGGATGCCTCCAACAGGTGAATGCAGCCAGGGAAGTGCGCATGGGATGTGGCTATGGAGGACCCTCTTTTAGCCCTCCTGGGAAACCTGCATGCTCGATCACCTCCCTGAAATGCCTGTACACCAATGCACGCAGCTTGGGGAACAAACAGGAAGAACTAGAGATCTGTGTGCGGTCGCAGGGCCATGATCTCATTGCCATTACAGAGACATGGTGGGATAGCTCGCATGACTGGAGTGCTGTCATGGATGGCTACGTGCTTTTTAGGAAAGACAGGCCAGGAAAGCGAGGTGGTGGAGTTGCTCTTTATGTGAGAGAGCAACTGGAATGTATTGAGCTGTGCCTAGGGGTGGATGAAGAGCGAGTCGAGAGCTTATGGGTAAGGATCAAAGGGCAGGCTAGCATGGGTGACACTGTTGTGGGTGTTTACTACAGGCCACCTGATCAGGATGAGGAAGTTGATGAGGCCTTCTACAGACAGCTGGAAGTAGCCTCACAATCCCAGGCCCTGGTTCTCATGGGGGACTTCAACCACCCCGATATCTGCTGGAAAGACAACACAGCTAGGCACAAACAGTCCTGGAGATTCCTGCAGAGCATTGGTGACAACTTCTTGACCCAGGTGGTGGAGGAGCCAACAAGGAGAGGTGTGCTGCTGGACCTGGTACTAACAAACAAAGAAGGACTGGTGGAAGATGTGAAGGTTGGGGGCTGCCTTGGCTGCAGTGACCATAAGATGGTGGAGTTCAGGATCCTGCGAGGAGGCAGCAGGGCACCAAGTAGGATCGCAACCCTGGACTTCAGGAGAGCAAACTTTGGCCTCTTCAGGGACCTACTTGGAGGAATCCCATGGGTGAGGGCCCTGGAAGGAAGGAGTGTTCAAGAGAGTTGGTTAATATTCAAACATCACATCCTCCAGGCTCAAGAGCGGTGCATCCCCTATGAGTAGGAAGTCAAGCAAAGGAGGTAGGAGACCTGCATGGATGAGCAAGGAGCTCCTGGCAAAACTCAATCAGAAGAAGGAAGTCTACAGAAAGTGGAAAGGGGGACAGGCCACTTGGGAGGAATATAGGAATGTTGTCAGAGTATGCAGGGATGTGACGAGGAAGGCTAAGGCCCGTTTGGAATTAAATCTGGCTAGAGATGTCAAGGACAACAAGAAGGGCTTCTTCAAATACATCAGCAGCAAGAGGAAGACTAGGGAAAATGTGGGCCCTTTGCTGAATGGGGTGGGTGCCCTGGTGACGAAGGATGCAGAGAAGGCAGAGTTACTGAATGCCTTCTTTGCTTCAGTCTTTACTGCTCAGGCCAGCCCTCAGGAACCCCAGACCCTGGAGGCAAGAGAGAAAGTCTGGAGAGAGGAAGACTTTCCCTTGGTGGAGGAGGAGTGGGTTAGAGATCATTTAAGCAAACTTGACACCCACAAATCCATGGGCCCTGATGGGATGCACCCACGAGTGCTGAGGGAGCTGGCGGACATTATTGCTAAGCCACTCTCCATCATCTTTGAAAGGTCATGGAGAACAGGAGAGGTGCCCGAGGACTGGAAGAAAGCCAGTGTCACCCCAGTCTTTAAAAAGGGCAAGAAGGAGGACCCAGGGAACTACAGGCCAGTCAGCCTCACCTCCATCCCTGAAAAGGTGATGGAGCAGCTCATCCTGGAAGCCATCTCCACGCATGTGGAGGAAAAGAAGGTGATCAGGAGTAGTCAGCATGGCTTCACCAAGGGGAAATCATGCCTAACCAATCTGATAGCCTTCTATGATGGAATGACTGGCTGGGTAGATGAGGGGAGAGCAGTGGATGTTGTCTACCTAGACTTCAGCAAGGCTTTTGACACTGTCTCCCATAGCATCCTCATAGGTAAGCTCAGGAAGTGTGGGTTAGATGAGTGGACAGTGAGGTGGATTGAGAACTGGCTGAATGGCAGAGCTCAGAGGGTTGTGATCAGCGGCACAGAGTCTAGTTGGAGGCCTGTAGCTAGCGGTGTCCCCCAGGGGTCAGTCCTGGGTCCAGTCTTGTTCAACTTCTTCATCAATGACCTGGATGAAGGGACAGAGTGCACCCTCAGCAAGTTTGCTGACGATACAAAACTGGGAGGAGTGGCCGATACGCCAGAGGGCTGTGCTGCCATTCAAAGAGACTTGGACAGGCTGGAGAGGTGGGCAGAGAGGAACCTCATGAAATTCAACAAAGGGAAGTGCAGGGTCCTGCACCTGGGGAGGAATAACCCCATGCAGCAGTACAGGTTGGGGGTTGACCTGCTGGAAAGCAGCTCTGCTGAGAAGGACCTGGGAGTGCTGGTGGACACCAAGTTAAGTATGAGGCAGCAATGTGCCCTTGTGGCCAAGAAGGCCAATGGTATCCTGGGCTGCATCAGAAAGAGTGTTGCCAGCAGGTCGAGGGAGGTGATTCTCCCCCTCTACTCAGCCCTGGTGAGGCCGCATCTGGAGTACTGCGTCCAGTTCTGGGCTCCCCAGTCCAAGAGGGATGTGGCACTACTGGAGCAAGTCCAGCGAAGGGCTGCAAAGATGATTAGGGGACTGGAGCATCTCTCTTATGAGGAAAGGCTGAGAGAGCTGAGCCTGTTTAGCTTGGAGAAGAGAAGGCTGAGAGGAGATCTTATCAATGTGTACAAGTATCTGAAGGGAGGGTGTCGAGAGGATGGGGCCAGACTCTTTTCAGTGGTGCTGAGCGACAGGACGCGAGGCAATGGGCACAAACTGAAACACAGACACTTCCATCTTAACATGAGGAAAAACTTTTTCACTGTGAGGGTGACAGAGCACTGGAACAGGTTGCCCCGAGAGGTTGTGGAGTCTCCTTCTCTGGAGATATTCAAAATGCGCCTGGATGCAATCCTGTGCAATGTGCTCTAGGTGACCCTGCTTGAGCAGGGGGGTTGGACTAGATGATCTCCAGAGGTCCCTTCCAACCTCAGTGATTCTGTGATTCTGTGATTCATGAAGTAGCTCCCAGCTCCTCTAGACTGCTTTGATATTATGGCTTTATGCAGACCCCAGTCTACAAAGGAAAGTAAAAAGAGTATACAGGCAAAATCTGCCAAAGAGCAATGCACAATCCATGCAACATTATAGTTGACCAAACATTACAAAAATTAAACTATGAAGTAGGATTATGAAGTTCAGTAACAGTGCGTGTTAATCATAGCAAAAGGCAAAGGCCAACCCTTGGAAATGAAGTGTATGAGCCAACTAGGAAGGTTTAGGTACAACTCATTATGGCTCATGCTATTAGGTTAGCAATATTATTGTGAGATATTCATGGAATTGCTGAGAGGGAGTGACCTCAAATGGAGTCCTTGATCAGAAAATGAAATAAATTATAAAGGAAGAAGCTTGCTTTCAAGGGAAGCTGTGGAAAGGAAGGTAGCCAGAATGTTAAGAAAAACACTTTAATTACAGACAAAATTCCATTTTTAAAAATCTTTTAAAAATAATTTATGCCAAATTTGAAGTACTGCATTAGCAGCTGTCCACATTATTCTTTTTAATTAATTGACTAAATTTTCCCAGTGTAGCCATCTTAACTGCCATGGGTAAGAGGAAAGTACCTGAGAAACTTCACTCCTCAGCTAAGACAAACAGGGTAAATATCTTCATTGCTTAAATTCTCTCTCACACAGATTTTTTGAGCTTATATCCTAAGGTAAACAGTGAATTTCCTTCAAGAATATAATTGTTTTATACTCTTCTGAAGAAAAGGGATGAGAAATTTTCCTTAAGACAAAACCAAGAGATTTTAAATTAGTGAAGGTAACGGCATGAAATCACTGTGGCAGACAGGAGAGAAAAACATGCCTTTATCTTGTCTTTCAACTTGCTGAAAATGAGTGCAATGTTGATCAAATGGAGTGACAAAAAGCATGAAAAACAAATAAACCCAGTACGATATACACACAGATTAAGCAGCACATTTGTAAAAGAATGGGAAAACTATCTGGCAACTTGCAATCTTCAAAAGAAGATGGCAAAAAATAAAAACAACCCACCCCAAAATTCAATTTGTTAGCTGTCTACTTACTTAAGCTTAGGAAGTTATTGGAGTAAAAATATTAGTATGATGCTAGGATCTTTCTGATATCAATTTCTCTTAGCAAATAACCTACATAACAATACAAGTATTTTTTCATAAGTAACTATCAGAATAACAAGAAAGAAATCATTAACAATTTTTTTTCTGCTATTGGGAAAAAAACTTCAATATGGTCACAATACAAGAAATTCTTCTTACACTTCTTAAGGGCAAGGCTTTTCCTGAAATAACTTTCAATATGCATTGCATATTGCACATACATTACATAGAGGGCAAGAGATTGTGCTGCCTTACACGTGTGCTTGACTGTTTCCTATTTTTAGCAAACACCACGCAACTCTTGTGGCCCAGAGCAACTGTCATGTACTATCCAAAATTGTGGTCTGCAGAGGAAGACTGAATGATGGAGAACACGCAGTTTCATATGTTGTTTAAATTATGTCAGTGCATTTTTACTCAAAAAAAACCCTAATCTAGCAGCTGCTGTGTACTTTTGTTTACATGCTGTATGTCAAATCATATTGTCCCTAAGGTACTTATGAGAGATGTTTTAGCAGTCATTTTCTTAAATACTGATGCCTATCCGAATTTGGATTTTTCCACCATTGAGCAGAATGACAAGCACACGATTGCTGTACTTAAAGCAATCTTTCACAGCTGCTTTGCTTTTTCAGTGATCCCATTAAATTGACGGCATATGCCTGTGGGGTCTACAATGTTACAATACTGCTGAACAAGATGTTGATTGTACAATACAAATTTGCACAATAGAATTTGGCTTTATTGTGGGAACTACATCCCAGGTCATTCTTTTATTTATTTTTAACCTGAGCAAAACACAGTTTAAAAACTTTCATGCATTTCTGTGACCTTTACTGAACACCTGGTTATATTGTTTAGAAGTGCATACTTTAACACTCAGTGGTAGTAGGCATGAAAACCTATGAAGCCTCCTCAGTTCCTAAAATGAGCATGAGTCATGTCTTTTCTTGAACTGAATGAAGTAGCTGTGCATTAAATATGCTGGCACATCTTCTGCTTGAGCAAGTGGACCGAAATGGTGTGAATTGTTAATGCCTTGCTGCTTTGGTTCACGGCTTGTGATTGATCATTTGTAACTATATCTACTCCTTGTTCCATGAAATCAAGTATGGAGTAATGGGTTCATCAGATTTTTGGGTTAAATTGAGAGTGAAGAGGTACTGTGTGCGGAAATAAGAGTTGCCATGTTCGGGGCTGGCCTTGTAACAGCATGGAATCTAAAGGCGATATTCAAAACCACTTCACTCATCATACGCTTACTGATTCTGAATAGGGTCCATTTGCAGGGGACATTTGGTAGTTTTCCAATACGCTTTATGCCTCTTTCTCCACTTCCACCACCCTGCACTTTTTTTTTTTTTTTTTTTTAACTAGAACAGCTTTTAACAGGTCAGCATACAAAATTAATGTATTTAAATAACTTGCTATGTAAAAATGGCTTAGAACTGAAATGACTGTCCTCCTACTAACTAATGATACTACCTAAATATTAAGTCATTTGAATGATTCAGACTATAAAGAACTCTGTAAAGTTTTATTAAGTATTCAGAATTATAATGTCATATTTTTAAAAATTCTTTCAGAAAATTAGATCTCAAGGCAGAAAGAAAGAGTTACAATAGCCTTAATTTTACTTCTCAGTCCATTCACATGCAGGAATGACACACATTTCCAGACACTACAACATGGCTTTTGACTTTGCAAACAGTAGCGTGTGGGACCACAGCAAATAGAAGGCAACAGCAACCAGAAGTGACAACTTGTGATGGCCTGCAGGAAAGTAATCACATTACAGTATCTCTGCAAAACAAGAAAGGTAATGTATGTCTGCAATGCCCACAGTGTTCTGTTTGCGCAGTAGAACCCTCACTATGCTTATGTGCTACTTCATCTCCTCTGGTTAACTTTCATCAATTCAAAATAAAACATACTCACTTGTTCCATCATTCTAAAACAACAGATAAAAGCTGTTTGATTATGTGTGACTCATGTCTGGACTTGGAATGAATGAATCACTCTAGTCATAGTAAACTTTTAATCAGCTTTTCCATCTGCTATTGAGAAGTTCAAAGACAAAATTTAGATCAATTTAAGACATAAGTGAAATACAGAGTAATATATAAATTTTGTTATAACCATTATTATTCTTCATTTAAAAATAAAGAATCAAAATCATATCGTTAAATGGAAGGGAAATGGAAAGGAGGGTACTGCACATATATATCTATGTGTACACAAAAAGATGCAGCAGTTTAGTCCAATTTTATCCAGCCTAGGTCATGAAAGATTTTTAGTATGTTTTGTTTAAGACTTATTCTGATGAGTGTAAGTATAGTACAAGTCTATAGCAATCTAGTGGATGTGCAAGAATTTTTTAAATTTTTTTTGAGATTTCAAACCATGAAGAATTGGAGGAATACAGCAAGCCATTATGAATGAAGAACCTGCCATTTTTCAGGATACATTTTAAAAGCTGTTTCTTTTTTCCCCTCTTTTCTCCTCCTAAGAAACATCTTAATGCTAGCACTAGAAAAAGTTTACTGATTTCAAGTTTTTACATTTAAACATTTAATCAAGTTTGTTTGTTTGTTCATTTTTTAAACTAGGCAGACTCATGATGTTCTTTGTTTGCTTGTGGTCATTGTTGGGAGGCTTTCCCACACTTCTGCAAGGAGCTGTGCCACCATTTGGAAGAGATTTAGCAAGCCCAGGAATGAATTTGGTTCTGATGTGTTACTCCAGTCCACCTGGTAAGATCACAGAACCACAGAATAGTTGAGGTTGTAAGGGACCTCTGGAGATTGACAGGTCCAACCCCCCTGGCTCAAGAAGGGTCAGCTTGTGCCCAGGGTTTTGTACACTTTCATTCTGAATGTGTCCAAGGATGGAGACTCCACAACTTCTCTGGGCAACCTGTTCCAGTGTTCAACCACCCTCACAGTGGAAAAGTTTTTTCTTATGTTTCAGTGGAATTTCCTGTGCTTCAGTTTGTGCCTATTGCTTCTTGTTCTGTCACTGGGCACCACTGAGAAGAGTCTGTCTATGTCTTCTTTACTTTGCCCCATCAGGTATTTATAAACGTTGATAAGATCCTCCCTGAGCTTTCTCTTTTCCAGGCTAAACAGTCCCAGCTCTCTGCTTCTCCTAAGAGATGCTCCAATCTCTTAATCATCTTAGCGGCTCTTCACTGGACTCACTCCAGTATGTCCATATCCTTCTTGCCCTCGGGAGCCCAGCACTGCACACAGCACTCCAGATGTGGTCGCACTAGTGCTGAGCAGAGGCGAAGGATCACCTCTCTCAACCTGCTGGCTACGCTCTTCTTAATGCAGGCCAGAAGGCTGTTGGCCTTCTTTGCTGCAAGGGCCTGTTGCCGGCTCATGGTCAACTTGTCCACTAAGACCTCCAGACTCTTTTCTGCAAAGCTGCTTCCAACTGGGTTGGCCCCCCAGTCTATATTGGTGCATGGGGTTATTCCTCCCCATGTACAGGACTCTGCATTTCCCTTTGCTGAACTTCATGGGATTCCTGTCTGCCCATTTTTCCAGCCTCTTCCAGCAGTTTTTCTGATGTTCCTAAGTTCTTTAAGACTTACGATAAGAAGAGAAGAAACAATATATATTGCCTAATTTAATAAGCATATAATTTATGTAGAAGAGAGAGTTCCTTGAGAAAATGAGGATTAACTTCCATAACTACGACCCAGTAGATCTTTACTTCATTCAGGCCAAAAGGCTTACTTCTAATGGACCACAGGTTTAAAAAAATACATAGAAAAGGATACATTCAGACTTCATGACACATAACTTCACATATTAATACACATATTATAATTTAAGAACAAAAGGTTGCAGATATACATACTGCAGGAGAGGACTAGGAGGAAAAAAATTATCTCAAATCTTTTTTTCTTGCACTGTAGTTTACTGAGTCAGACAAAGATGCCTTAAAATGGAACTTAAAACCATTTCAGTGCTCTGTTGGCTCCAGCCCATGGTGTCAGCAGTTACATCTTTGCCAGACCAGGTTAAACATCTTTTTTTTTCCCCTGCTCATACTGAGACTTCTACACAGAACAAGGTATGAATAAGGTATGTGTAAAGGGCTACACTCTGTATGTCAAATAAGTTAAGGGAAACTCAGTTGTGGCTTCTTCATGGCATTTTACAGTAACTTCACACAGCTGAGTGGAACTGATGACTGAGCCCATGGTTTCATGCTTGGCATCTGCTGATGCCACTTCTTACTAGTCGGAACAATCATTCCATATATCCCCTTATGAACTGGCAATAGAGACTTAACAGGAGAAAAATACTATGGAGCACACAATACTTGATCATAGGCATAGAAACAATTTTTTTTTTTTTTTTAACTCTATGGGAAATGTATCCAACTATGCAAGTTCCACAGAGATCTGCCTCTAAATTCATAATTAATATCCTAGCTATGTTTAGAATAAAAGGACATCTCTAGCTGCGCGACTAATGCAAGTTTACCTTTCCTCAATCTACCAAACATGGTGCCTCCACTCAATTCCACATCTAAGGATAAAAACTTTAAGATGAATCTGAAGATAAATGTTAGGATGAAATGTGGAAAAGAAATATCTGAGTTCGTTCCTAGACAGGTCATGTAATTGGCAAAGACATTTTTGTCACCATGCAGGACTTCGCAATGAAGGCAGAGTTGAGGATTTCATTTTGACTGAGTTATATGTAAACAGTAATTTTGAAGCAGATATCTAAGAAGTTACTTATGCTTATATGAATACTACCAGTGCTGTAAGTGTGATTGCATAGTCCGTGATTACAGAAAATGAGGCTTAATGCATATCTCATTGTGCTATGTGCCACCAATGTAAACAGTACCAAAAACTGAAGTACCACAAAAGAGATAAACAGCATAGTCACGTGGAATAGGAAGATTCTGAACATACCCATGGGTTCTTGTTCCCACGGTGTACACAACATGGCATACGTCCAATTTCTCATCGGACAGTATTGGGGAACATTTAGCTGAGGCTATCATGCTCATCTTATTACAACTATTTTCATGAGCACTCTCTATAGCATTACTGTGCCTTATTTTTTTAATTTTTTTTTAATAATCAAGAATCCTTTTTTTGTATCTTTGATCAGAAAGTAGCTGTAAATTTTGAAGTAAAGAGAGAATGCTCAGAAATAAAGAGAGCCTTCTTTCTTCCTAAGAGGTGGCCAGGGACTGACATCTGGCTTGTGAGGCGAATCAAAAAAAAAAAAAAAAGAAAGTTCTGCTCCTAAATAGGATGAAATCTGATTTGCTTCTCCCAGACTGGTTAGGAATAGAAGAGGAGTAAACAGACTACTTAGGTAGACATTTGTTCAGGCACACAACTGAAAATATTTAAGTCTCTTTTTAATGATTTACAAATGCTACTTTTTTCTCTGATACTTCCCCCACCATAGGAGGATCATTTATAAACACAGGACCTCTCAAGTTTTAAGCTCTTGAACTTACATACTTTAAAATCTGGTAGTAAAAATCTTCAGTCTGAGTAACAAAGGAAGATATTCAGGGATAAGAAAAAAATCTCACAGAGATATATACTTAATTGCCTAATTAAATTTGTACTACAAAGATATAGCTATTCGTTAGAAAACAACTCTAACAGGAAGCACAAAGGAATAACTCTTAGCCTTCTTAGACAGCAAAGTTGGAGCGGTGTCTTATTTCCAGACCAAATATAAGGGTAAAAGAGAAACAATGCATGTGCTACCCCACTGAAACTGTAAGAAAAAGCCCTAAGACTAGAAAAGGATCTACAGTAGAAAACACATGTGCAATCACTTACTAAAAGGAAAAAAATTATGCAAATATCAAAATGCTAGAATTATGCAACACCGATAGATTTATTCATAAATTTATTTCCTGAATATTTGCAATTTTTAATTCAGTTTACAGGCACCAACCTACGCTAAGGAAAAAGAAAATAAATTCCAGATTTGTTTTTCAGTTCTAAGTTCTTGATTTAGTAAACAGAATGCCTGTCGTACAAATGTTACTTACCACTTACGATATCATCAATCTTTCTCCACATTCATTGTGTATCTTGCTGGTGAAATAAGATTCATCCTCAGCATGGAATCATCTAAAAATTTTAGAAAAAAAAGGTGTTACTGCAAATAATTAAAACCTAGTTCTTTAACAAATAAAGAAAAATGAAAAAATTATAGTACGAATATTCTCTAAATATCTATGAATTAAATATTAACCACTTAGAGAACAAATGTCCCTGTAGTAAAGTCTACACCCCACATAAAATGCACAGTGTAAAGCTATCAGTCCTTGGATTTCCACTAATGACTACACCCATTGGCAAAAACTGCATTCTATATCTGCAAATTTATCAATACAATAAAGCAAATAATTCCAAGTTATCTTTGAAGAAAATAGGTAATTACAAGTAGAACAAAACATTAAATTATCATGTGTTTTTTACAAACTGAAAAAGTATGAAATAAAAATTAAGATTCTTGTGCAAAATCGATCAATTTCTTATAAGATGCTGCACACACAGGTAGGACAGAAGTTCTACCTCAAAGGCCTTATAGACAAACTAAGACAAACAGAGAAAGCAAATGTTGTTATTAATTTCTAATTAGTTTAACTACACAAAAAGACAATTACTGTGTATTAAATTTTTGAAAGTGTATTCATAGACCACAGGTCATGGCAGAAATATAAAACAACTAGCAACTTCTTAAAAGTTACCCAGTGACTTGAGCAAAAGACTCCTGAGCAGTGGAAAGGGTATGGCCTACTAGTGCCAGTAATACTGGCTGCAGCAGAAGAGAAATGGGGGCTTGATTATCCTTGCTATACCTTTATAACTGAGTGCTTTGAATAAAAGTACATGCTAAACTCCAGAAGTGTAACAATTGTTAAATTTCATCTCTGATTCCCACTAAATATACAAAGTTTTTAAAGTAACATTTGATCTTCAGCTACTCTGCTAACAAAGATAGAAACTCTGCTTCAGAAACTTTTAGAAGGCCAAACCCCAAACCCAGTCGTAAATTTCTTTTGGCTTGTTGTATACCATCACAACAGGCGATATCTCGAGCTATTTCTTGCGTCCAAGGTCAAATTCTAAATTATGCTTATTCTCCATACTTGCATTGTTCTGATTTTTCCTAATCACTCATCACAGCTATTGTTTTATAGAGAATCCTCTCACTATTAAGATTTCATGATGAACCAGGTTTTCAGATTGAATAACATAAAGTTATATAGGTCAGTAAACTGATTTTAAAATACAGATTTTTTTGTTAGCATTCTTTTACATACTATTTGTTTGTTATATATACTTTAAAAGAATGCATTATTGAATATTCAGCTCATCTTTGTCCAATTTGTACAGCAACCACAATACTTGAGGATATGTACAATCGTTGTTTTTATATTGTGCAATACTATTCAGTGAATGTAAATTTTATGAAAGAGGAGAGTCATCCCTATAGGAGTTGTGTGACTGAAGTAGAAATTGTCACTGAAATGATGCTAGTGAAATTACCTGTCATTCTCTGGAATAAAGTCTAAGACAGATAGCACACAAGTTACTTTTTTGATGACAGAAATGGCAATACTCTGACCAAAAGAAATTCATTGTTCATGGAACTGTTGAAAAGAAAAAGCAAGAGGAAAATACTAAAGTTATTATTCACCCATCATGCCTATTTTAGGTCAGACAGGTGAAGATCGTAAGCTGTCTTTTTCAAGGTACTCATACAGAAAACAGAGCTGAAGTATCAAGGAAGAAAAATTTTATCAGTCTGATAAATTTTAAGAGGAATGTGTCCAATTATAAAAATCCCAACTACAATAAAACATGTTCAAATGTAAGTAATACATCTCTTACCCCAACAGTATCACACAACTGAGACATGCCACACCAAACTTAGGGCAGATGCTACCTCTCTGGAGAAACACAATTTGAAGTAAGACAAAGAAAATGCACCATCAGTAAAGTTCTGTGTTTCCTTGCTTTTTCTTCTTTTTCACTTTCAGTTGCAATTACAGTAGCTTCAATGCTCTAACATGCACAATGTTCTAACATGCACAAACACGAACTCTTCTGAAGGTGTTGTATACCACTTATGATTGATAGTTACAATATATTCCCTCCCTGCTTTTGCCAGATTTCTGGACCAAGTTCTAATCTAACTCAGAACACATTTTCAGGCAATGGAGAATAGAAGACAGGAAAACATGCAAACATGTATTACAGTTGCTTACACCGGAGTCAAAGTCTTCCAAGAATTGTTGTTTCTGACTCATTACAACAAACAACTCCTTAGCTTTCTAGGCAGTTGCTTAACTTGTGATATTCGTCTTGCATGGATTTGGGAGAACCACGTTCAAGTCTAATCAGAACCAAAGAGAGTGTGGACCTATATTTGGGTCTCCCATATATGACGGTGTGCTCCTTTCCCCCCCCACTGATGTGCTCTCTCCCCCTCAACCCGACCTCCCTGTAAACAGCACACAGGCAGGGGCTAGTTGAGCATGCACCAACTAAGGCCTGTCTAGTATGCAAATATGACTATGAGTCAATCATCTCCCCCCCCATAAACAGGGGGCAGCCCAGAGCCCCTTGAGCTCTCCTGCACGGCAGCAGGCTGCACTGCAGAACCTCCCCTTGAGCAGGGATGCCTCTCAAGGTTACTCCTCGAGGTTGAGAGATTCCTTACCCGCGACAGAGCCTCAGTAAGTGATTAATAGCATGCTGAACTTCTGCGAACTTCGTGAAACTTTGCTAAATTATATCTCTGACTAATTGTGCACATAATCCCTTAGACATAAACCGTTGAGCAAGTCTGGGACTAGGACTGGATCCAGCCGCACCTAGGCTCCTCTCCAAAGGAGTTTAGAAAGCAAGGGGGTCCAGTCTGAAACTCGTGACTCAAGGGGAGGGTTTCCTTCGCACACACTCCTTTAGATATGAAATGTTGACCAAGTCTGGGACGAGGACTGGATCCAGCCGCACCCAGGCTCCTCTCAGAAGGAGTTTGGACAGCAAGGGGGTCCAGTCTGAACCTCGTGACTCAACGGGAGGGTCTCTGTTGCACATGCATCTGACCCTGTCCTTCATGCAGTAAATAACTGAGTGAACCTTGCCAATCGAACCTCGTTAAATCATTCTTATTTACGATTGAACTTTGTTAAGTCGCTGTCTTACTGCAATAAACGTAGTGCTGCTTCCCTCCTACAAGTGAAGTGCATCACTCCTTTCGCGACATCATATCAAAATCTAGTCTCAGATTTCTCTGCCTTAAAAAAAAAAAATTGGAATTTGTCAGTATTTCTCATCTCTTCTTTCCAATTTTCTAAGTATACTTACTACTCTTTCTAGTTTTAATTGCATAATAATAGGCATTTTCAGCATGAAACAAATACATCACTTTAATTATGAACCCTATTTGCCATATTCCATCAGTATATTGGTTGCTGTATGGTAGGTGTGCAGTTCATCCATTGGAAGCCTATACAGTGACTAAATGAAGATGTGAGCAAGACTGTGAAGACTGTGCAATCTGGCAAGTCAGGCTTTTTGAGAATGGAAACAGAGCCAGCAATTGTTCATTTCGTCATTTTTTCCTCATTCTTTCAGTGATACAGATCTACCATATCTGAAGTGAGGGTATTATCACTGTTGTCAGGGTTTCAAAACAAAAAAAAAAAATCAAGCATTCTAGTTCCTTGAGTTTCAGACCTTCCTGCCAAGATAGAGCAAACGTTTGGGTGAATCGAGATCACTCTTTGTATAGCTGGTCCACTTTTCATTAACAGGTAGAAGTTTGAAAAGAAATAGTTACTGACTGCAGAGGAGCAAACATGCCTTTTTTTTTTTTTTCCCCCCCACACACAGTAGCAACAATCTGCTAAGTATTTGTTTATTATACACAGAAAAAAAATTGATCATATTTTTAATCATGCTAAGTGAATGAAGCTGCAAAGGGAAGGAACCATGTCCCATCCAAATAATAAAAAATATCTGTATTCAAGGAAAAGGAGTACACTCTGCTTCTGAGATGCTCTGTGATTTGACTGCACCATGACCTGGGTTGTCCCAGATGAGGAGAGTATGCTAAAAAAATTATCACTATATGCATAAGTTTCCTTTATTCCTCCACTCTCCTTTAGAGATCCACTTGAAGACAGGATTGGGGGACAGATCAAAATTCCAGTCCGACACAGTACTGCAGTTTTTTTTGATGTCAACTTATAAGCAAGAAATGTTTGCTGTTTAAATCACTAGACAGCACCAAATAACATCTCAAACATTTTCAAATATTAATTTTATGCTTACTGTTGCATTGAATACCTGAGACATTGACTTTCAATCTATTTCAAATTTGTGGATCTTGAAACATCCTTCTTTCAGTGGATTTGTATAAAATCCAAACATGAATTGCACATAAGCATACAACTATTCCTTTGGCTTTAGTTCTCCTTGCCCTCTAACAAGCAGTAAGTACAAGCTAGAATGTTTCCAAGTTTTTCTCTTTCAGACTCAGGTGTTTCTTTCCACCTCCACGCCACTTTTTTCTTGTGCTGGCAAAAGCATTTATGTGATTGGGCAGTGAACCAGATTCCAGAAGTTATTCCAGAATAAAATTGACAATTTTAATTGGTTTAATTCTGACCTGCGTCAACTTCCCTATGACTTTCACTGAATGATGGAACAAACCTCCTGTGCTGTCAAGGAAGCTGCAAAAGGACTATGAAGACTAGACACAAATGGTGGAGGCCAGGACTGCTTCTTCTGACAACAGTGCTGGAATACACTGTCTTGAAATGTATTCAAAACTATAGACTCAGTCACTTTTGGAGATTCTTTGCAAGTAGTCCACATAATCTGTAAGGCCTCATGGATAACAGTTTGATAATTAATGTCAAGACATTCCCATGGAGAGAAAAAAAAATGCTTAATACTTTTATCAAGCTACTTATTTTGCGTGTTCTTCAAAAACCATTGCTGAACCTTTTTGCTTCAATACACACACAAGTTTGATCTGTGTATTTTGATTATCCTCACTGGCTTGGTATCCTGAAAGTTCAAGTTAGCAGGTAAGTTCTTAGAATGTTCATCGTTTAAGTGTTATTATTCATGGTTGCATTCAATTTCTTGAATGTTCGCACCAATGCTGAGAGTCATAAAAACCAGTTACATGTTACAAAATAGGAGATGATATTTATTATCACAGTCAATATTATAAGGCAGACATATGACTGATCTTTCTTTAACTGAGCCCAATATAGCTCTCTTGTAAATTATTTCAGTGTATGAAGACCACAATTGGCCTACAAACTTTAAAAAAAACTGCTGGAATTCACAATTCAGAGTGGAATGCTAATGCTTCAGGCATTCAAAATTCGTTATACACAGTGAAAGCACTGCAAATTGTGCGGTGAATCAGAAGTAGGTATGAAATTTTAGAATATATTTTTAGAAACTTATTTCACATATTCCACAGAGTAATAACAGAAATTAGGTGATATAATGTATATATGCCATATTTGTTTCAGGACAAATATATATACCCTTATAGAATTACGCAATTACTTACAAAGAGAGTGTAGTAACTATTCTAGAACCTAATGAATTGCCAAGAAGACATTTAAATGCTTTTATGTAGGAAAAAAGATCACTGCATATAGCCTAACTTTAGAAATATGCTGTTATATGGTTACAGTATCATTTCTTTTAAGACAAATATTTTAGCTATCTAATATTTATAGTTAAATGCCTAACCCAATCAAAATTTAAATTATTTTCAACTATAGAGTGCATGTCTCAGGTAATCTTAGAAGTACTGTTCCTTGGTAATAAATCCTCAGATAATATGTACTTCTAGACAGCACAGACAAAACTAGAAGAAGAAATAGGCATAATCAGAGGCAAGGTGGCCACTGGGCAAAAACAAGCAGATTAAAGAGGATGAGAAGCAGGACAGCTCTCAGGGGAGAAGCGAGCTCTGAGGTAAAATTCTCCTTAACTAACCTGAACACATGTTTAACCCCAGTTCTGCTGAATCCCAAGACTCTGTAATTTAAGTGTAGTTTTGCTGTTTTTTAAAGATAATCTGCAGTTATACAAAAACAATAAAATAGTAGCAAAGAAGGTATTTGAGAGACATTCATTCAGACATACTAATAAACAAAGATTACCTTTTCAATTTGATTCTGTGATGCAACAATGTCATAGCCATCCTACCCTGTGCAGTTCTTAAACACTAAAATTCTGACTGAGGTCTTCTCTATAATTTTCTTCATGCAGTTGGAAATGACAGTCTTGATTTTCTTTGCTTGACACCCTCACAAAGAACCAGGCCATTCACTGCCCAAGTTACTTTCTTCATTAATGACAGATGGTCTGAAGGAAAGAAGAAAAAAAATAAAGTCAATATTTGGCTTCAAAATTAAAAACGGACACATCATGCTCCCCTTTCCCTATTACCTTAATAACACACACTGGCTTGTCTCCACTTAGATGCTGGTATTTTCTGAAATGCTACCACCAGCTTCCTACTAACCGTGACATAAGCTGTAGCAAGCTGTCTGCCGTGATAGCCTGCATAAATCATCATTCCTGAAGGGAACAGATGTTCAGGGTATGAAAGAGTAATACCACAATTTAGTCATAATTAAAATTCACCTTAGCATGCCTCTATCAATGAGCAGAGAGGAACATTTCACTTCTCACCTACAAAAATGAAATGCTTCTCATTTCTTCTGCTTCAGGAAAATTAAACTTGATCCTTTTGAACAGTGTTTGAGCTGCATATCTGACACTACATCATAAAAATTATGTTTTTAGTTCACTTCAACTCTTGCTTTTCTTCTTTTTCCAAACACTAGAAAATGACCTCTAAATGATGTAGTGCCTCTGCACAAAACGCATTTGCAATTAAATCTCTAAGAAAGATTGCAATACATTGCATGTCTAAATATATTCAGGAACTATCTAACTACAGACCAAACCTGTGTCAATAAACTCTTTTTACTAGTAACAACTCTATCTGAATGGAATATATTCAAAAACTTAGGGGCTGAAAACCTCTAAAAATTATTCAGTATTCTAAGATCACTAAAATCATATTACATGATTAACACAGTTAAAAATTTGATCCTTAACTTTGTAACTGCCATTAATGGAATTTGTCTACACATATAATTTTGAAAATATAAGTCTTATACTGCTATTACTACAATTGGCTTACATGTTAGATGCATGACTTCTTTTGAAAAAGAGGTTTCAATTCACAAATCTTTATCATCATGAGGCTATTCTATTATGAAATATAAAGCATGAGTTGATTATGTTAATACATACATCTCCCTCAAAACCACAGAAATGTAAATGGCTGTGCTTTTTATGGCAATCTGCAGAAGTTCCAGGACAAAATATAAGTCATCTTCCCATTGACACTGATATTGGCAATTAATGTGAAAAACAACTCATTTAACTGAGGTTTAGTTTCCCAATTAAATATCTTCAGTGACTGTCAACCTAGGGAACCTCACACTGTTTTCTGAAGCCCACAGATCAGATCTTTAATGAATGTACACTAGCTAGCTTTATTTAATTCAGTACAGTTACATTAATTTACAGTGACTGAGAATGTAAATTTATAAATCTGTTAATCTAATAGGGATGATTTTGTAACCAAGGTTAGTTCTCAGCAAATAAGTGAATTCCATTTTGAGGCATTTACAATATTGTAAAGCTTCTGTCTTCCTCCATAAGGGTGCATCTAGATTACTGTTCTAGTTCAAACAAAGAATGCAGCTTTTACTTGAGCACCCTATGGCTCTGACTTAATGCATTTTGGCTCATCTGGCAGTTTCAGATTATGCAAACTGATTTCCTTTGGATGAAACTACATGAACGATGTGCTCCAGAGGCATACCTAAAGCACTTCATTAAGTCTACTGCACAGACTAGAGCTATCCCAGAGCAAAACCTCTTAAAAGGTGTATAGTTTGGACGTAAGGTCCTTTGCACTGACTGTTTTGTTCCACAGATCCATTTCTATTGTGCTGCACTACTCGCTAACATAGATGCAGCCTCATTTTCCTGCTCCCCTCTCCAGAGCACTTGCTGTTTCTAGCAGAATTTTTCAAACTCTCTCTCATCTTTACTTTCGACACAGCACATACACAGCACATACGCACTTACAGTTGCCAGGAAGGTATTCTATGGATGCTGTGAAAACTGACTGGCACATGCACATGATATGAACTTGTTAGACATTTGCTGCTAAAACTGTAAACATTCCCATTGTCACAGACCAGGTTCTAGCATCAAGAGGCTTTGCTAATGCTAATTACACTGAGTAGACTCTCAGGCTCCAAATAGCCTTTTACACAGCATATATAAAACTAAATTACCAGGTAGAATAAAGAAGGACCAACAGCGTCAGTTCCTACTTTCCATAGCTAAAAGTAACAATGCTAGATTGCAAAACACAGGGAGGCTTCACTAAATGGCATTAACATTATGTGTTTCACAGTCATTATTAAGCATTTGGGAAGTGTTCATTATAATTGCTTTATTATTTATATAGAAATGTTTTACTCCACCCATTTTAGATGGGGGGCATCTAAACAGTTGCACAGGATCACACAGAAGAGCTTGAAATAAATTTTCCCCTAGAAAGGCATGCTCAAGTACCAACCAGTTATCCACACAGAAAGGTTACTTGTTGTTACTTCACAAAAAAATAACAGTTTATGAAGACATTCTTCTTATGTACATTGTTTTTTATGTTAGTAATTTCCATTTGTCGTAAAGAGATTATTTTGGTTGACTACGGAGGACATCCTATCCACTCAGCATACAGAATAGCCTGACTACCTCTTGGTCTCAGACATCAATACAGGTTCCGAGTGGTATTAGACTATAGTCTCATGATGAAGATGCATCTCAGAATTCATATGAACAGCACATCTTGAATTACATCTTCTTATGACTTTTCCATGAATTCCATTTCCGATAACTAAAAAACAATTATGTTGTAAACAAGAGGTCAGGGCAAGAAGTCTAATTTAACTACTGGTTGAAAAACTCTTCAACTAACACTAGAAAACAGGTCAAGACCTCAGCTAAGCAACACGAGTAAGTAAAAACATAAATTAGCTGTCATTTGCAAATTTTTGAAATTGGTATGTTTTCAAAGAAGCTGCAGAATGTGCTTCAGCCTTGGAGAAGCGCACTCTAATATACATTGGTATATCTAATCTAACTCATGGTCATGATTTGACTTGATATTTATTTATACAGTTATTGGGCATATTTTATATGCTATTTCCCAAATAAGCAAGTGTTACAAGCTGGTTGGGGGAACTGCAAAAGGATATTTTTCAGTTTAGGTATCCACACTAACTGTATGTAGTTTGGTTTCTTCCTGAGCAGAGTGGTACTTGGAAAAGAAGCAGCAGCTGAATTACAACGGAAGATGACATAAGGTGAAAGTTAGAAATTGCTTGGCATAGGACGGAAAGAACAATTAGATGCCTAAAGATTAATTCAGAAAGACTATAGCCACCTTGGCCACAAAATATGGTTCAGAAAAATTCTGCCCACCCTTTAAGGTTACATCCTCTAATATCTCTTAAGGCTGGATGGAGACTTGCTCCAAAGATCAAGCTTCTCTGTATTCTATAGTGGAGGCCTGCAAGGAAGCTTCAGGCACAATGGGATTATGTCCCCCGGGAATCTGCACGGCCAAGAATACTGAGCCTGATGGTATGTCACCAGGCTTGACTGAACAAGCTGTCAATGAGGCCCTTACGTGCATGGAGAGCAGGCACTATGTGGCAATGAATATACTTATGCCATTTTGGAACACTGTAGACTCTTGCTCCTTTGAGTATTGCTGTGTCCCTTATAATTACTCTTGCAACCTGAAACAGCCTGTACATTGATGCTGCTGAACATCCTTAAGCCACCACAATCCTACCTGAATTGAGAAGCTCAGCAGTAACCAATCTATTGACACTTGCAAACCAGGAACCTCCAAAGCAAAATTCCCTCACAGAGTGGATACTTCAGCTATATTCAGTGGAGCAGCAAACACTGGTAGCACTAAGTTCATCACAAAGTACAATAGAAAGAATGAATGTGAAAGATCTATGTATTCAACTGCATTTCATTCACTTTCAGAGCTGGGAATAAAATGTAGGATCACGATGTGTAAGGAGAGATTGAGAGAGTTGGGTTCGTTCAGCCCAGAAAGAAGGCAGCCAAGGGGAGTTCTAATGGCAATCTTCAACTATCTAAAGAAGGGCTATAGAAAAGACAGAGAAACAATCAGACTTCTCCGAGGGTCACTGCAGAAGGCCAAGAGTCACAGCTGCAGCAGGGGAAATTTCAGCAAAACGTAAGGACAAAAATTTCACAGTAAGAGTGATTAAACATTGCAATGGCTTGCCCAGATGTCTTTAGAAATTTTCAAAACAACAAGGTCCTGAGCAACCTGGTCTACCTTTGAAGGTAGCCCTGCTTTGAGCAGACTGCACTAGATGACCTACAGAGCTCTCTTTCAAACTAAATTATTCTGTGTTTTTGTTACCTGCCACTGTGTAGCAGACAGTTGTAGGAGCCACTGTCAAGTTTAATTTACTATGTCTTAACCACTAACTGCTTAGTATCACAAAATTACAATGTTAAACCTAGTTTTTAATATATAATTTTTACAGAAATTTTTATGCCAGAATGTACCATCATTTTAAGAAATTAAATTATATTCTTGATATTAGGTTAGCTGTTGAAGTGATTTAAACAAGCTCAGCAACACTAGCTGTAATTCAGAACAGAATGTGAAAATTAACTTGGCAAATTGAAATTACAGTGAAAACTGAATAAGCAGAATGTATTATCTAACCCCACCCTAAAACACAGTAGCACAGTTACTGCTAGTGAAAGTAGCTATGAGTGTTTAATCATCTCAAGACAACAGAATTACAGTTCAAATTTTTATGCACAAGGAATTCCTTCCTCCAGAAAAAGGCTTCTTAATGATATGACAACATACTGATTCATTATTAAGAATGAAAAATGTCACTTACAGAATAACCAGTAATTCATAGAGCACTTCAATTTTTCTTTGACATTTCCTATCCAAGTATTGATCATAATGCTCATGATCTGAGCCTAATTTTTACGTTACACACATTTCCCAATACATTGAACTCATTTCAAAATATACTATTTGTAATTCAGTTTTCTTGTTCTCTTAACACCTCTCAATTCCTAATTGCTTTATAACTCCATTGCATAACTACAAGATTTACAAAGTTATGACATTTTTCAAATAGTAAGAAAAAAGACTTGTAAATGTTATACAATACACTGATATATTACTCTTTCATGACACTGCTAACATGTGTATGCGTATGTACCCATACATCTTCCTTTAACTTCTTTCCTTTTCCTCACCTTTACAGAAATAAATATCAACCAATGCCCAAAACCACTTTCATAACCTCATAAATCTAAAGCTCACTGTCTGCAAAAGATTATTTTAATCTATTAAAAAAAGACGTAATTTTTTCAGTTCACACTTTTCAATATTGTAAAGATTGAGTGAAATATTTTAAAGGTACAGCAGTAATGGAGAAATTAATCTGAAATATATTTCATATTTGAATATGATTATATGTTAATGTAATAAATATGAAACTCTGAAATATATTTAGAAAATATGCATGAAGACCTGAGTTTTCTAAAATCTAAAGACTCTTGTAGTAACAACATGTAATGCTGGATTCAATTTGTACAGATGCCTCTGTACTTGGTAAATGCATTATGCCCAAATCACATTCCTGTGCTTAACTAAGTTTACAGTCACTCCCTTTAAATACTTGAGAGTTCTTTGTTTCTGCATGTTCTTAAGTGTCATCATTTATTGCCACGGGCACAATGGCTATATTTAACTAATAATGACAGCAGCTGTCATTAGACTTCAAACTCACTAACACTAGTCTGACATATTATTTGAAGTATGTCTTAATTTTAAATTTGATTTAAATTACAAACATCTCATCTTCTCTGCCAATCAAAGTATTTCATCCCCTTGCTCCGAACTTTTCTGTGAACTCTTCATGAAAATAGGTCGTAGCAGTAACATCCATTTAAACTAAAGACAACTCCCAGGCAGTGAAAATACTTTTACACACTTTTCAAAGAATATACATAAAGAATTTAGGTTCATCAAGATCACAATGTTTTGCTTGATAGGAATCTGAAATCAAGAACATGCCTTACAAAAGTCACACTGTACTTCCTTTAAAAAATTAAGTTAATTTTGAGAAAATTTGATATTAAATACATTAATAGCAATTAGAATTGCTAACATTAGCCTAATAATTAAAACAGGGAATCAATACTAAAAACTAAGCCAAAGTTCCTATTATACTTGAGCAGTTCAGAAGCACTGGAAACAGTTTCAAGAGGTCCAAAAGTTACAGCGTCCACACAGTTTAGAAGAAATAATTAACATTTGTTAATGTCATTTCATATAAATTTGTCCTTTATTTGCACCCAAATAAATCTGTATTTCTTTGGGGAACTAAAGAGGTGTACATGCCAAACAGATGAAATATGATTAGCCCTTAGGAGATTGCAACAATAATGTATTAGGATAAAAACACAAACACCGGGTGGAAAATTTTGGCTCTTTGGATCTGCACCCCAGCCCAAAATTCAACTTATAACCTTACATTTCACCATGCAAACAATCCTCTTTCATTTGGCAGACAGGAGGTGCAGAGGGAGAGGGACAGAGCAAGTGAGAGGGAGAGACAGAGCGAGCGAGTGAAAGATGGAGCAAGCGAGAGAGAGAGACCAAGCAAGAGCTGGAATGAGCAAGCAAGCGAGACACGGAGCAAGAGAGACAGCAACCAATTTTGTTTTTTGTGCTTTTGATATTAGGGTTGAGACTTAATTAAAAATAATTTTAAAAAGATTTTTATTGCAATCGGCAGGTTAGTGGGGATCCAAACCTTAATGTTTTGCATCTCTTGAAAAATTTTGTCTTAACATTTCTGAAAAACAAGGAGCTAAGACATAGATTCTGCAGGCCAAGATCCTTAGTTAATACTGTGTGAAAGGCATGGACAAAACTTTCTTAAAATTCATGGTTCTTTGAAGAAATAAAAAGGTCTTGAAATTTACACTGGAATTATACTCCTGGATAGGGTGGAGACAGTGTTACGCCAAATTCAACTACTGATTAATTTAAACAAAGCTGTACTTTTAACATTTAGTTTACACTGCTTTGGCTGTGATTGCTTCCATGTTCCTTTTACTTAAGACAGAATTTCAGCCATATCTGGAAAACTATTTTCCAGCCTAGAAAATAGTATAATTCTTGTTTTATTACAGAATTTCTAGCTCATTTATCACGATCCTGTTCCCACTGCTCTAGATATCATAATAAACAGAACAATATACAGAAGGGTATGTTCCACTCCCAGTTTATAGTGTAAGGACCTAATGCAGAAGTCTATAAAGATAGCTAAAACTCTCTAATTCAAGTGGACTCATGATAAGGCATTAGAGTCTGGCCCCCCAGATACACAAAGACATTGACATTTTACTCTTAGCTGCCCTAGAAAAAAAATGTTGTATGAAACAATTTGTCAAGAAACACTGTAATAAATGGGTAATAAATATGGCATTTATATATGGAATGTAGTAGATCCTATCATATCATCAACTCAATTCCCCTAAAAAAATGGAGGCTATAGATGAAGGGTTTAGTCATCTCCCTTTAGTCTGTTTAGCAGCACATTACAATAGATATCTATTCATTACTTAAAGAATTTCATTTGCATAATTAGTCTTATCCTTACATAATTTCTAATTATAGCTTTTGAATTGTAAAAAAACCCTCCAAACATGCTGTTCTTGAAAAAATATTCTTTCTGATGATTTTTCCACCCTGAACAATTTGCCTTACATGGTAATATGAAATATATACATAATGTATTATTACTTTTATCTTTCTTCACAACTTCTAGTTAAGTTGCCTTCTCTCAGTCCATCAAACCTCCTGGGTTCTCACAGAAATCAATCTGGTCAATATATCACGATGGAAAATTTCTTTCCAAACCAATAGCGTCATCAAGCTAAAGCATATCACAAAGATCTTCTCATATTTAAGATGCATCTACCAAGGTTAATAGGGAGAAGAATGATACATAACAGTAAGAAAAAAAGTTAAAGCTTGACAACATATATTTCCTATGGCTATTGAGTCATCAGTAAGACACCATATAAATTGTCTGGAAAACATATTTATCAAAATCTGCTATGACAGCTCTCGAGGGAACATTTACTTTTTGCTGCTGAAGGCAGTAGCACAGTTTGCTAATAGAGAAGTCTAAAGGACAAGAAGACACAATGCACTAGATTCCTGCACAAAAAACACTCAGTTCAATCCTGCTGACTAGCTAGAAGGAAGATTTAAATATCCTTAAGAGTACTAAAATAGCTCAAAAATGGGAATACTTCAGATTTTAAAAGTAAGTGTCCAAAACAACAAAGGACTGTAAGAATCTGTATTATTAATCCGAATTTTTCTGTAGTAAAGTATTTTGTATCAGAAACCTTTGAAACAAAGTAACTTTTACTGGCATCTCCCTCCATAACGAGGGGGTTTTAGCATTCCAACTTTCAGTATATCTTAAGCTATTTTCTAAATACTAATAATGTATCCAATTCTACATTAATATGACTTTAGAGCAAACTTCTATAGCTTACAACAAATCTATGTTGCATATTTTGAGATCTTCAACCCATATTTTGAGATCAACTTACGAGACAAGCATTATAATCAGTGATAAGATACATGTTTCTGTGTGTATTTACAAATTTCTGTTACTGCATACCCTTCCTTTTTCAGACCAAAATTTCAGTACATATTCTCCAAGAAATTCCCATTACCTTTTGGGTTAGGTCAGAACAGCCTCCAACTCTCTAACAAAGCCAAACCCCCCCCCCCCCCCCCCCCCCCAAGGCGGCACACTACGCCCTCCCACCGAGGCCTTTTCCGTACTTACTGACGAGTTCCAGAACCTTCTAACCAATCAGAGCTCAGACTCAGAAACCTTCCCTTTTATGGAAGGCGGCGGCTCCAGGTCTTTCGCGCCGCAGGGCCGGTCGGAGCCGGTTTTTGCCAGCAGCCCTGCATACGGGTCCTTCGGGAAGGCAAGTGTTAGAAGAGCAAAACCTTCCTAACAGGTCTCCGCGAAACCTGCCCCAAACAGTAAATACATCTCCATACACATTACATAGTCTGTATATTTTCACAAACTTCCACAATATGCATTGAAATAATATATTGCACAGTAGTTACAGGAAAAAATAAAAAGTATTAAGCTCAAGTTCATCAAGAGGATGCTTCTTTTTGAAAAATAAAATAGATAGAATTTAACTTCCATGTGTTGATCAGAAAAAGCACTATATTTTTATTTAGAATGATGCTTGGAACTGAAATGTTTCCAACTCAGTCAATAATTAGAATGGTGAGAATCCATCATTTCACTGACGCTTACTCCTATTAGAAAAGATGGCCTATTTTAAATGTGCTCACACATATTCTTGTCAATCGGGACCTGTCATATCGAATTATTTCATTTTGTAGATCGCATGGTACCTACATGGTATTAAACAGAAAATCTCTATATAAACCTGAAAAGCAGCATTAAGAACATTTATCACAGAATTATTTTTTCCAGGGGCCCCTTTTTCACAGTGCATTAATAAAAAAAAAAAAACACAAAATCTTATTCATTATACTTAGTTTTACTTTTAGCATACAGTACTGGAAACTTATCCAACAATTACAAGTCTAAATGCAAGAGTACAGATATGTAGGCAAAGTGATAGAAATGAGAACATTTATGTATTAATTCTTTTCATATCTAGTGTTCATAGACAATAGGAGTACAATTTCAGAATTATTAGAACATGCTAAACAAGTTTTAACTGTTTATAAAAATTACTGCTGAATAGCAAATGAAATGTGAGTACACACATCCATTGTTAAATATAATAAATTAATATATAATACGCAACCTAATTTAATTCTACCACATTTTAAAACATCTTCTTAAAACTTACTTTTAAGAATCTCCAACAGTGACTTATTTTAATTTGAGAAAGGGAACTGTCAGCAACTGAAATAAAATGTACTTTATCTGCTTAAATTTACTTTAAAAGTTACAGTTCATATTTAGAACATGTGCTTTTACTTGTTCCATTCACTTTGATATGTTTGCACCAAAAATGTGATACAAATATGCTTGCCAACATTCTTAAAGGAGCAGTACAGGATACAGTGTCTTAGTCCACCCCCAATTAGCACAGCCAGCTATGTAATAGTGATGAATATCTTTTCATGACTTCTCTTAATATAGCAATCCATAGAAAGAGAGCCGGAGCTAGGTCATAAACGATTTCCTAAACCTCGATAATAAAATAGATTAACTGAATAAAATGCCTATGTGATCAGGGAGGTGGACCACGTTCCTTGCAAAGAACCCTTGTCAATATGACTAACAAAAAGTATGTGGACAGGGCATATCAACAGCAGCACCTTGGCCAAAAAACCTGCCTTTAGGAAGTGATTCAGTTTAAGATTGGCACAGATAAATTAAGTGTCCACATGTAAATGATCTATGTGTGAACTAGATTATTTTAGCTCCCATTATAGTCTATGGAGATCTAGTCAGCATAGTGATACATTTAGATAGATGCTTAACTTCACTACTCTGAAGGCTTCTGCAGAAGTCACTGATGTTAGTCCCAGTAGTACAGTGAATTAGACCTAAGTGCAATTGTTTTTGGATTGCAGTCTAAGTCTGCAATTGCTCAGTCAGCCAAAACCCCTTTGTCTCCATCTTGGTAACTCTGAATCACAAGCAAGGTAGATGGCTAACGCAGGAGCTGAACATTACTGAATGGAAGATGAAGCTTAGAAAAGGCCACATTTTGCACACTAGCATGACCAATATGTACAAACTTCTTATGAAGAAGTGACAGCCTATTGATTATTTTATTGGGCAAGGCTGCTGATGTCACTGGATTGAAAACTAATAGAAAGAACTTAGAATCAGTTTAAGAAATTGGTAGCTAATGAAGAAATGAAATAGTATACTGTAGTAGTACACCTGAAACTTAATTACAAAGAGGTTTGGGGTATGATAAAAGCTGACAGGAGAAACAAGACACATTAAAAAGAATAAATAGGAACATCCATTTTTTTTAATTCAGTAACTTCTAAATGTATAAGTGACTGCAAGCAAACACTCAAGTACCTGATCTCCCATATAATTCCACTAAACAATTACTTAAATATGATCATTGACCTTCCCCATATGTAAATTACATAGAAGAACAACATACTACAGAGCATTAACTCTTTGGCCCTGTTCTGCAATACACTAGTCCCACAATAGTTCCAAAATACATTTTAAATGCTTGAGATTTAATACATTTGTTTGCTAAATTTCTTTCACAGTAGCACCGTATAACTGATCCATTAAATGTATTTTTCATAAATACTGAATTAAATTAAAAGTAGCAAAGGGTTTCAAATTTTATCCCAGATAATATCCCAGATAGCGCAATTTGACTTATGGCTGAATCCTTATTCACTTACTTAAATCTCAATTTAAATTTTAGTATGTCAGAAAGAAAAGGAGGTGATTAAATCCAAAGAAACTGTACCATATTCAAGTATGCTGTGAGCAGGTCCAAAGTCATCAACATCACAGGGAGTCCCATTTTACACAGGTATTTATATCACTTGAAGCAAAGTGTTATCTAAGACCATACACTTATGACAGCGTTTACACTTGATTCAGTATTTGAAATACAGATATTGGCAAAGATGCTGATCTTGCAAATATTTATGCGTAACTATATACGTAAAAAGTCTCACTGAATTTCATGGGACAATTTGTACATATTTGCAGGGTTCGGGTATATCACTGATCTTCCATTCCCACACAACAAGAATTTGTTACTGATGTTTGACCTTGTTACCTACGCGTTAGGAATTTAAATCCTGCAAAAAGTATGTTTATACCGACAAGTCATACTTCTCTATGCTCTCTTCCCAGTTTTGGGCTACAGAAAGAAAATATAAAATGTGTACTATCTATCTGTATATATCTATACTTCTCTAAAATCTATCATCCATGTAATATAACAGCTATTTAAAAATGTAAATGTATTTCATACATACTATATATAAATATTTAAAATATAAGCAAAAAATGCTGTAGAATATTATATAGAGAATACATAAAGGTTATTTTTAACATCAGTTCTGATTTTTGAGCACATGAAATTTTACATTATTAACTGTTATTTTCCAGTATTAATAAACTTGTAAACCAGAGTGTAAAAATGCCTATTTGGTGGCTTTGGTGGCTTTTCTACTCACAGCAGTGACTTTTTCCTGTTATACTTACCCTTTTAATGGACACACAATATGTTACTCTGTGCCCAAGTTCACCTACTCTTTCTTTTCTCAAAAGACAAGGCACATCTGCCACCTGCTCTACTCTGTGTCCCAGCAACAACTGTCGAGCAGCAAAAAGATTGATTATCAGTCAAAAACCATTCAACAACACCAGATTTTGGTAGGTTAAGCTTGCTGATCCAGCAAGAGATGGTGTGAAATTTCCAGTAATGCGTGCCAACATTTTGGTGCTAAAAGAACAGCAGTGCATGTCACAATGAAACGCAGCCAAAGATATGCAGACAAAGCACAGAAGTTTTTGTTTTGAACTTGGCTTGAAAGAGGAAAGAGAGAGAAAGAAAAAAAAAGATGTGCTTAATGAATTTGAAAATCTACCATAACACTTGGTCACATGCATGGAGAAATTATAATAAAATTACCAGTGAAAATTTTCTAACAAGTTGTAGCAGTATCCACGTAAAAACACTGCAATAGTAATATTGTTTCAATGTTTCCTACAGCATGAAACTACAATTATATTTTATTGCACTAATTTCATTCCATGAAACAGTCAAATCCTCTCCATTATATTTTAAAGCATCTCAGTGTATCTACATCCTACACTTTTGCAAGAATAAATACAAAGATCCGTGCCTTTTACTGATACACAGGCCATTCATTATATGCATTCCAGTCAATGGATCATCTGTATCATACTCAGAATAATTTTAATATTATCAATAACAGCACATATAAAATGATGATGTAAGACACATGCTTACTGGCATAACTGATAATGTTTTATGGTAGCATGAAGAAAATAAGTATGATATAGCTTAAGTGACAAAAACCTAAATACTTTTTTTCACTTATGAATACTGCCATGAATATGCAAACATACCTTAATCATAGAGTCTACTAATTAATATTCAATTTCTATGTATAGACATATAGCTATATAATACTCGTTTTCTTAGGCAAGTTGCCGAAGTGATGAGTACTATATAGATAACTTCTTGAAATGTCATTTATATTAAGTAATATCAATAAATAAAAAAATTAGAGATCATTGTCTGAATATTTTGAAATTCAAAATGAAAGATTTAACACTAAAATATGTCTAGTAATGATTTTCAAGATAATAAATGCTATTCAAAAACTATATATAAAAAATTCAAGTGCTTGTTTCTTCAAAAAAATATGTAAGAAAAATAAACATGCCCAAAGCGCATAGAAATATAAAATAAGCACACTAGTTGAATGATTTCTCTTATTTTTCTCTTTGTTATCCTTAGTTTTTTAGAAAAAAATTATCTTATTGCATATTTTCCTTTTCCAAGATTATATAAATTAGAATATTTCATATGATGTTAAACAATTTATCCTATTTGCATTTCTCATTGGAATTATATACTGAAATTGGAGATTGATCCTGCCTACACATACAGTATTCCAATAACCATTTTGTTTTTTATAATACATTTACTAACATTAATTAAAAGTTCTTTCTCACAACTGCCAGTTGAATTAATGGTTTAATAAAATACTTGATTGGTATCTTGAGTTTGATGCTGAACACTGTTTAAGTTAATGTTATAAAATGTTTTCACGGATTTGTTGCAGAAATATTAGGATGTACACCATCATCTTAAAATAAGACTGAGAAAAACATTTACATTCACATTTAAAATGTGAATGATTCAGAAGTAGTTTTCCGCCTTTGTAGAAAAATAGCAGATAGTTACTAGATTGGTAAAGGAATGAAATGGAAAGAAAAAAAAATGTTAATAGTGGTTATACTGATGAATCTAAAATTAATAAAGTATGTTAAAGTAGATAATCCACATTGCTATATAAAACTTGCAGAATTTTTTAAATGTTTTCACAAACAGCAGACAACATTAATGAATTCAATCTTATATTCTGAATTATTTTTGCTAGTGGAAGCCTAATTAGTTATGTCTGTTAGATGTCACTGAAACTGAACAGTAAATTCAATAATCTCTTTACATTTTCACCATTTAACCTCCTGCAGGCTCCCTAATGTCTATTCAGATCTATATTAAATTAAGTACCAATGCTAATGAAGGGCAATAAACGTGGCTGTCAGTAGATTTTTCTTTCATTAAGCACATTATCCTCTTACTGAGCTGTAAATGAGTAAACATTAGTTTTGTTAAACCATGCAAAAAGACAGGATGAAAATCATTTTTAATTGTACCCCTTAAGCCATTTGCTGGGGGTTCTCTGTTTTGTTTTGTTTTTTTACCTTTGATTTTTTTGAATGGATCTAAAAAGGTCTCTCCAGTTGAAATATAAACGTCGGCATCATGGGGTATGTCTTTAGGTTCTAATGCTTCAGTGCCGTCTGCCAAGAACACTCATCGTGCAGCCATGTTCAGATTCAGCTTTTCAGTGCACTCCTCCAGCATCTAAATGAATGCAAGAGGTAAGGAATACTGATTACAACATATTTATTTTATGATCAATATTTAGTCAGAAAAATCAAAATTGGAAAGCAGAAATCCACTCTCAACTAATTTACAAACCACAGTAACTTCACTATTAGTCATTTAGTATTTTTGTGATTATTACTAGAAGTCATAGGATAACAAGATGAGAAAAACATAGTAGATAACATATAGCATTAGAAAGACTGGTTTAAAAGGATTGTGCTCTTGCCTTTTAATGCCAAATAATATTGTACATTATGAACTTCTATAACTCTTACTTTACTTAGTGTTTATAAGAATTTTTAACAATTTGCACGTTTTAGGAGTAGCGTACAAAGAAGAGTTTCATGTAAGCTTATTTTATAGCAAAAGAGAATTTACATTAGGATTTGAAGCAAAAGCTATAAATAAACTTTTTATGTGCAAGAAAACTTCCGTTAGAGGCTATTGGCTTAATTGAGAACACAGAAACTTTAGCAAAGATCTTTCTTGTGCCATTCTTGTAAGCAATGACTTTGATTACATTTGGTTGCTGTTTAATAACTTTGGATACTGCAGATGCCTTCTGGGCATGCTAGAGTTTTGAAAAAGAGAGCATTCTGTTGAAAAAAAATCCAGTTTAGGATACTAAAAAAGAATCTAATATATTTAGTCTTTCTTTTTTTTTTTTTTTAGAACTTTTATAATAATTATGTAAAAAGACAATCAGCCATTATACTTCTACACAGTTTAAGAATTTAATTCCTAGGACTGACATTAAAATATAGAAAATATGGAGAAATTGGTTGTTTTAAGTGAAATAGATTTAATCTACCCCAAACTGAGTTTACTTGGAACTTTCTAGAATACTTGGAAAGCAGTTGTATAACTCCACTATGAATTCTTTTTATGAAATATCTTAAGTTCACAAGAAAATAAATCACCTAATTTTTAAAAGTATCTCTCAGAAACAATCAGCATAATTAACTATTGAAAAAATTGTAATTGATTCTAAGAAAATTTATACTTCAAAGTGCTTTCAGAGGACACTATGTAAGTTATCGCTTCCAGCTGAAAAAGTAAGAGCTGATGAGACAGTCATTACTCAGGCAAAATTTCAATCAAATTGACAGGAGTTATGCCTGTACAATGACTGCAGAGTAGGGCTTATTGTTAATTGTTTCTGTTTCCCAGATTGCAAAATATATGCAATAAAACTGGCAGAATAAAATTAAATAAATATTCAATAAAGAAAAAAATATTACTATTTTAAAAGGCTCAGAGCACAAACAACTTGTGTATAATACCACTCTAAGGCTATGCTTAGCAAAAAAATAAATAAATAAAATGCATATTTATAAGAAAATGTCATGTTTCTGCTAAAACATTTGGGACATACAGTCTCAGTCCTACTCTGCAACAAGAGGTTCGCAAGCAGAACTCAAAACTGTCTTGAGGCCTAAGATTTTAATTTCTCTCCCATGAAAATCCTTGGAAATTTTTCCATTCACTTCAATGAGCACTGAATCGATACTTTACTCAAAAAATATTGGCATGTAGTTAAACTTACATTTTAGATATTTTAGAATTTCCACATTTCTTGAATGACAAAATGACTATGTAAGTATCCTAACATTTTGGTCTTCTTTTTTAGCAGTCTCTAATATAAGCCATGCTATTAAATCAAGGTAGCTATGTCTGTGTTGAGTACTCAACCATAAGAATAAGAAAGTCAGAATCTGGCCCCTTTAAAAAGTTACTATAAATTTTCTTTTTGGCTTAACTATTCTAAACTTTCATATACTGGGGGACAAACATGTTAGAATACACATTTTATCGTACACATTTAGCAATTACAAATACTATAATAGTGTTGGATTCAGCACTTCAAACAAACATTTAGAAAAAATAAATTTGGAGCCATTTAGATCCTGACTGCTTGAGGTCATGTCTGCACACAAACATGGGGATACCATCATACCTATCATCATCTAGGTCTGTCTGAATTAACACCAATTTCTTTACTCAAAACAGAAGACACTGCCAACAGAAAGCTTTTGATGAGGAGATATAAATTAAGCACACTAAAATACACTTTGGTTCACCAGGTCTTCATTTTAATCACCTTTATGGTACATTGCAAAATCCAAGTGTTCTCCGGGCTTTTTCCAGACAGACAGAATCAATTCATTCTTGGTTTAATTGTGGAGAATTGTTTTCTTCTTTACAGAAAGACAACCTAAGAGATATTACCTGATCTATTATTAGGCATATAAAAAATTCGTAAGGCAAACTGGGATGCCTGATTTTTGTCATTGCAATTGTTTTCAGAAATGTTTGATGAAATCAACAGAGTTTTAAAAAACATACTCAGAGAAATTGATTATTTAAAAAATTCTTAACCAAAATTAGCAAGATCTGTTTCAGAATATCAGCTGAATCATCATTACAAGGGGACTGAGCAGCAGCAGTCATGATTAAAAGCAACGGAGAAGAGCTTTGATTACCTTAGTTGACCTGTGGGAGCACTTTCGGTCTGTTTCTCTTGGATGGTTATATAAGGCAGAAATTTTCTGTACTGCTTGATTTGTAGCTGTCTAAGTCTGATACTCCATCACAGCTCTGAACTGATTTTGTCTGATGTGTAGAACAATCCTAAAGTCTTGACCTTCTTGTTACCACTGCTGATTGCAGACGAATGTTGTGGGCAAACAGAAGTTGTCTAGACCTTTGCTTTCCTTCAGTATTTTTAACAGCTATTCTCACGTACGCAGAGAGACATTTTCTGAAATAGAAATATATCTTTTTGTTCTGGCCTTTCAGTTAGTTTAAATAAGTAATGATTGACGGTAAGGAGCTAGGAAAATCTGATCAATGAAAAGCATGCAACAACTTAATTAAAGCTGGAAAACACCTTATGAAACCGTGCTAATAGTTTCATCCTGTTTCTTATTTCCGCAAACAATAATATTATTTCAGAATTTAGTTCAATTAATCTTTGCATAAGATAGGACCAGAACTGGAATTGTAGAAAATGCTGTAGGACAGGATCATTGTGAACTATGGTAGCTATCATCTCAGCTATACTACACTGCACTAGCATTGAGTCTTTGTTCATCTGCCTTCATATAAAATGAACATTAGATTCTCTCATAAAATTTAAAAAAAGTTTTATTTGCATAAAAACATTAACAATAATGAGGAAAAAAGCCTTCAACTTTCAGTTTGAGGGTAATATTAATGGGACAAAACTAACTTATACCTCAGGCCAAAAGTCTGGATGGAATATTGACTCATATGGAGATCGTATAATCCAATTTTATCCAATCCTTTGGAGGATCTTAATCACCACTATTAAAACTGAGCCAACAGCAATATCAAAGCTCAAGAAGAAGCAAGAAAGGAACTGGATGAGCTCAAGTCCTCATTCTTTCTCTATATTTGTGTAACTTTTAGGTGTCATAATGTTTCCATTGCAAATTACATAAATGATGTCACAGTGAATGTGAACTACAGAATCTGTCTGCATGGCTTGCAGTATGTTTGCTATAGAAATCCTTAAACTAAAATACTATATATATAGGAACCCTAAATATTGGAGTTCAATCAAAGAAAACTCTTTTTAGTATTACAACTCTAAACACATAAATACTGTTTTGAATATTGACTAGTGAAAGGAAAAGGACATTAATTTTTTGGAAGCAGTCATCTTCCTACAAGGCTCTTGTTAGCCATTTCAAGGGCAGAGAATTACTACAAAGCCAGAAAAAAATTTGTTTATGCAATACAATCTATTAGATATCATTATTGATTCTGTAGATAAAACTTTTTCTGTATTTCTACTTATTATTGCATCAACTACTTTGATGAAATATTAACATTACTGTTAGCATTAACTGGTAATTACCTGTTGTTTACATATAGCAACAAAAGTAAGATGTAAATGGTCTGGTGTAGCAAAGGGCTGTTACTCTTCAACAATACATGGTCCCTACCTCCTATCACTAAGTTACATGATGCAAGGAAAATACTTACAAGACTATTGATCCCCAGTCTTTGTCCAGCTTTTTGTGTTTATGCATACAGTGTATGTAAACCTGAGGGTACTGTTGCATACACTCCAATTCTTTAACTGAGATGATTGTTTCAAAATGATCAGCATGCAATTACCAACAGCAATCTTACTCTTGCACTGCTAAACTGTTTTATACTTTAAGAAAACTCAAATTTAGATATAATTCTGGTGCCCATGCTTCTGGAGAATCAACACCATAAAATGAAAGTCTAAATATGTGCAAATCTCATAAAAGCCTTATTATGAAATGCTGTTTAGTAGTCAGGAAAAATGGCTTGGTACTCCTTATTAAAGCAATTTTCCTATTTAGTCAATAGTATATTTAGCTATCTGCATAATCTGTCCAAGGTGGCACATATATGTTTGGATATGTTTGTGGATATATTTGTGGCACAAGTAAAAATCTCCAGACAGAGATACAGAGAGAAAAGGTAACCAAAAATTTAAGCAGGATAAGAAATTAAAAAAATAAAAACCTTAAGAGCACTAACTTTTCCCATTTACAAGCAATTAAGCTGTTGTTTGTTCATGATGTAAGCACTGAAGTCTTAAGAAACTGATTTGTAATTATTACAAAAATAAATTTTACTCTCATGCCTGTTGAATTTATTTGGCTATATTAGTTCAAAAATTTATTCTGTTTTTCTACTGCAATTTTCTAATTATTTATTAATATTTAGCTAGAACACATTTCAACATATTTCCTCTTTAAATAGAAAACAACAGTATATTAAAGAAAAGTAAATAGTCCATTCAGTTTTCTGAGATGCGAGTCTGCATAAGGCTAATAATTTTTTCCATAAGTGAACAATACAGTTACTTTAACAGGCCTTGGTTCAGTAACAACTATACAGGTCAAAGTTATCACACAGTTTTGGATGTGAATTCAACAGCAGGATAATGACAGTTGCCAACGATTTGTACTTGCTGTTGCTTAGTACCAGTGTTGCCTGTCAAATTGTCTCTTTTTCTTATACAGAAGCCATGGAATTTTTATGGATAGCAATTACTTACAATATACAATGAAGTACATCAGATGTAACAACCACCCTTTAGCCCTTCATTATTTGGTCGTCTCTTTGTTATATCTAGTCATCCATTTTCACCTAAATTATTTATTTATACCGCATATTTGTCAAGCATGTATTTTTTGCTTTAAATTTTTCAGTAGTTGTTGAAAATAGAGTGATTTATTTTAATATTCTCACATCTACATTTACATATTTAAATTTACCTTATTTTTATTTTTGCAATTGTACTTCTTGCATTTCTCAGAACAAGCACTATCTGTATAGCAAAGGCAATTTATTTATCTACAAAATATATTAAAAATTAAAATAATGGCAATATCAAATCTTAACTACAATGGAGGGGTTAAGCAAACCTTATATTTATTTGTTTTCAGTTTGCATTGTTAAAATATCTTTCTCCAGCAACCATATGTGTTTCATATTTATTTGCTCTTACATTACTGTTGCACAACATGCATGTATGCTCCAGATAACCTTATAAAAGTTATAAGTAATGTTTAATATATAGTTTTATATGTTTAAAAATATATAATATATAAGTATAAATTCTTATATTGACAGGTGAGAACATTTTAGCAAATTTTAGCAGTTTATAATTTATCATTTTATTAATGGTGTACATAATCACCATTATACTGGCAGTGTTTCGTGAGTTATGATCCTGAAACATTTTCTGGGACAGACTTGCATCAACATCATCATAACATTTGTGAAAATTCTAAATTTAATTTTAGTATACAGGAAATCCACAGTATTCATCATTTATGTGATATAAAACATAGCTTAACCGCAACACAGCTTTGTAAATTTAAAAGATTTAGGAAACTGTCTGATAATAATTCACACAATAAAGGACAGCTTTACATACATAATCTCTATCACTTTGGGAAGGACCCTCTCCAACAAATACTGCCATAAACCTCACACCTGGCTAACTACTGCCAAGTAAATCTAACTATTCCTGATTCATATAACAGTTGGAAAGCAAAAGTGATGGTTGTTTGATATACCAGTTATTAGGAATGTCAGATCTTCTCTTCTTCTAATGCTCTTTCCCATTATGGTTTATCACAGAACTACAGTCCATGCTAAATGAGTATGTCCTAAGGAATAACGTAGTATGTACATGCTGTGTGTGAAACTCACGTCCCACTGAAATTGTTGGGAGTTTTGCCAGCGGCTTGAATGAAAATTTTTCCCAGATCTCTGGGCTGATGAATGGAAGGAAACTGCTTCCCCTTTTTCTCTCACTTCCCCTACTGAAACCCAGGCATCCCATAGACCTTTGGCTGTGAAAGATTTTTTTGTCAGTACCCCAACTACAAGGGAAGAAACTATACTGCTCAATTTGGCAAATGGTGCCTAATGCAGAAGAAAGCATTTTATCAATAATCTTTGCATAACACAAAAATCTGATAGCTTTTACTATCTCATCTTGCTTAGTCAATAAACTAGGCAGCACCCAATACACCTGTTATGTCTCCCCCAAGCGACAGAGAAATGAGATTATCTTTCAGGACTGGGAACAGACAAAATCTGCTCTGAAGAATGAAGCTTCCAGGGTAGGGAAGAGAAATCAATGTGAAAAATGAGGACATACTTTTCCTTGACCTCATGGAAGGATTGTGAAGATTAACTGACATTTGCAGAGTGTTTTAGAAACAATAAGAGCTCACAAGGAAATGAATAATCCATTCATTAAAGAAGTTTTACTAGCTAAATAGATAATAAGGTATATAAAAAGATGTAAAATTTCTAAACTCAGGTGTCACTTATATTTGCTGATCTTGGATAAAGTGGCTATCATCTGCTCCTATGCTTCTCTATAGTTTATGAACAGAGAAAAAAAAGGGTAACAGCACTTGGGATCTTAAATGGCTGTAAGGACCCTGAGTACATCCCCCCTCTGGGGGGGTTGACTGCTGGGCTCAGGGCCAGCTTAGAGATAGAGCAGCTGAGGACTGTCCCTCCTTCCCTCTGGTGGCCATGGAGGAGCTGCCAGACAGCTCTGTGGGGAGGCCTCAGCCAGGGCTGACTCCTGCTTCTTGTGGGAGCTGCTTTTAAGCTGAAGCTCTAGTGCTTGGCCTTGCCTGAGCTTCAGCTGCACCTGTGTCACAGCCGTGCCTGTGCTTGGCTGTGGGCCAACAGATCTGGACCTGGACCCTGACCCACGGATTGACTTCCCGGCTTGACCTGGCAATCTCTGGGTTGTGTATTAGCCTGGTTACCATCACCAAACCTGATCTGGACCCTGACTTGCTGATGTACAATCTTGGCTTGACCTTGGACTTGCCTTATCACCACAGACTTGTCTGATGAACCGGACTGTCAGCTGAACCTGGCTGCCCCCCTTGGCCTGCCCTGCTTGCCTCGTTCAGGTACTGCAGGACTGGGCCCTTTTTGGCAAGATCCCAGCCCTGCCAGCCTTGCTAGCAGACTCAGCTCCTACTCCCCCACCCTCGCTGGACTCTGACAACGACTTCCAAGACACAGTGAGATTTCTTCCCTTGAATAAATGTATGCAGTATCTTGCAATTTGTAATCATTCTTATATTTTCATTGATATAAAAATATAGTGTATCCTCCTGACTGAAATCAATTATTAGCACCATGACTTGGCATTCCGGTTTGCCATATGACTGAAAAGGAAGAACTAATATCTAATGAGGTGAAGAAATGTGAGAAGACAAAATTATTTTGAGGATTCCAGTACTATGAAGTCAGCTGCAGATGGATCCAAAGTCAAGGGTTCACAAAAACTGAAATGACTAAAATTTTAAATACAGACAAAGTATTCTATCAATAGTGTTTTGAGATATTTTTCCCTTTATTTGAGTGAAACTGAGAATATATTATATTGAGAAAGCAAAAAACTATTTTAACTATTTTAGTTCTCTTCATCTTTAGTCTGAGACTGATGCTAGTAAAATGTTTTACTCAATTTTATCTTGCTACAAAGTAGCAAATTAAATTTATCACAAACTTATCACAACTTATAGAAAACATCACAAAGTAGCAAATTAAACATCTTACCTTGGCAAATGACATGAGTGAAAAGTTGCAGTGGCTTTACTTAAATTTTTTTGCCAATGTAGGTTGTGCATCCATGTGGCATGAAGACATTTATAAAGTTAAGAGCTCATCATATTTCTGTGATTATGCACATGCCATATGGCATATTTCCTGAGCACTTCTTAGATGTCTGTTGTTTGCCATTTCCTGTTTAGAAGTACAAAAGATTGTAATTAAAATGAAAGCATAAGCTTTTTTTTCTAATAGGTAAGACTGGTGGTTAAATGGTGATTAGAAAATTGAATCTATCTTGTAGTATAATCTTATCTACAGCTTTCATGAACATAGTGGGTTTTAGAAAGTTTCATTTGGATGCATGTATATTTTGTTTGTTTCTCCTTTTAGAGGAGCAGGATTTCAAATTAAAAAGGAAATTTGGAGGCTATGAATAGAGAGAGAAAAGATATTTTCTCTGGACTTAGATTAATATGATTATCTATTCATATAATCAAATAAGAAGCTGCTGAATTACAGATTTTAAATAAAACCACCACTTTTCCCTACTGCTCCCTGTCTCCTCTATGCATATTAGAATGGAACAAGTACTGTGTTTCAAAAGTTGTTTCTACAAAGAAGTCAGCAAGAACTCAGGAACCTTCTAATTTTTTTTTTTCCTTTTAATAGGGATGCTTTTTTTTTTATTTAGAAAAAAATCTAATCAACTTTCATATGAAGTGATCTGAATCCAGATTAGAGTTTTACATTAACCTAAAATAGATCACTGGCTTTTGGACATATATACTGTCTAATATGTTATCTAATATTTTACCTATAATTGCTTGACACAGACTGGTCAGTTGAGAAATTCTAAAATTAAATTTTTTTATGCGTGAGATTTGCCACCTTATGAGCAAGTTACCTGCAGGAATGAACCTTTCATTTTCAGTGTTACTGTAAAAGCTGTACTGACAAAAATTTACAAAGGAAGCACAAGCTCTTAAAGTGCTTGCTTTAAAATCACATAAAAATCCACATTTGGATATATATGTTTTTATTTTAATGAAAAGAAACAAAGTACAGTATACACAGTCAGCTAGTCGACTATACAATTTATCTGAGACAAAAGTTTATGAATTGGTCCCTTGAACAATTTAGCACTTACAGTGCTAAACAAAACTCATAGTAGCAGTAAATGCTAAAGCAAAACTAAAGCAGGTCTTTACGGTTTAAGAGCTATTTCCTGCAAATACTTATGCAGCTGCTTAACATAAAGAATAACAGTGTATCCATTAACTTCAGTGAGAATAGAAACATAGATACTTCCTTACAGGATCAAGGCCCTGTTGTGCATTTCTTAAATAGTTGTTTGAAAGTATATTAAATCAGTATTTTCAGGGTCTACAAAATGTAGGCATGCCATCATGTCATATAAATCACTAAGACAAGATTTAAGCATGGTAGATATCTCTATTATTTGTTGATATAGCTATATATAAACAGTGCATATAATTCTCTCTGTGAGATTACTAACACACTGTAACTCTACATAGGGGAAACAAAAATTCAGTTGTGAATAGTTTTATATGCCTTCAGGAGTGCAGACCATGGCTCAAGTTCAGTTTGTTGATGCTTAACAGACAATCCACTGCTGAAAGACTTTTGCTCATACACACAATAAGTATAAATACAACCAATTATTTGAGGGTTTTCATGACTAACAGAAAGTCAGGCTGTAGAGACGAGATAATTGGCTTGGTGGATGAGATGGGATGAAATGAGATGAGATGACTGGTTTAGTGCATGAGGGGAGAGCAGTGGATGTTGTATGTCTCTTCTTCATTATGGCTTTTGACATTGTCTTCCATAACATCCTCACAGAAAACCTGGTGCAGTATGGACAAGATTAGGGCACAGTAAGGTGGTTTGAAAAGCAGCTGAACTGTGGGGCTCAGAGGGTTGCGATGAGCGGCATGAAGTCCAGCTGGAGGTCAGTCACTAGTAGTGTCCATGAGGGGTCAATACTGTTTAACATCTTCATTAATGATCTGGGCGATGGGACCACGTGCTCCCTCAGTGAGTTTGCAGGCAATACAAAACTGGGAGGAGTGCCTGATTCACCAGATGGTTGTGAAGCCATTCAGAGGGACCTCAACAGACTGGAGAAATGGGCAGAGAGGAACCTCATGAAGGGCTCAGCAAGGGGAAATGCAGAGTCCTGCACTTTGAGTAATGTGCCCCTTTTATGTATTTCAACCTTCAAACATTTTTGGTGATGTGTTATCCTGAGACAGCTTTATTATGTGCTGACTGTTACAAATTTTACTCAGTCTTAGCTCAGCATTGGTGATAAAGCAGTATGATCTGATGGCTAGCTGACATCAAAATAGACAGACTCTTCCATCTCTTCCCCCCTGTCCTGGACAAGTTCTCCTGCCTTCTTCTCAATGCTGGCACTGATGCATGACAAATCTGTTCAGGGGAGCTAAATCAGCAAAAACTGTAATTTTTTCTAGTAGAATTAGATTTTTTGTTCATTTATCTCTGTGAATTATTTCACTATGTGGTCACATAAATGGCAGTGCAGATGCAAGGGAAGCAGAAGGAGTTAGTGACTGGAGATGCAGGGAAAAGGGAATGGCAGAAGAATTTTATCACTTTTAGTGGCAATTAGAGATAGCATAGCTGTATCTTCAAACTACACCTCCAGTTGAAACTGGAAAGACAACAGAAATTTTGCTTAAGCTAGAACTAAAGATTATATATAATACAGGAATATATAATTAAGTGGTATTAGAAGTATAGGTAGTAAAAGTGCCTGACATTCTTTACTGTAATGCTAAAATGCATTTTAAAACTTGCTTTCATACTTAGAAAGTACTTTCATCTTAAAAAGAAACTACATAATGGAAAAATGGTATGATAAACTACACTCTGCCTCTAAAGAAAATAAGCAAAAAGTCGATTAGCCCAGTGCCCCCTTTCAACAAACATATGGGAACACATCCAATTATCATGAAAAAGCCAATTAAAATAGAATGAATAATCTAAATACCAAAACTAAATATTTTGTTTGATAATTACATTTATCAAGAAGCTACCGCTAACATAAACTGTGAAATACTGTCTATTTGTCATGTTTACAAGCATCACAGACACCAAAGTTGTTGCTCCATTATCTTCATATGTATTGCAGTTTGCCTTAGCAAGTAACCAATGCAACATTAAACATGCCTGGGTTCTGATAAGTTCTGATAAACATCTGAATATTTGGTTTAAGTAAATCAGAATAAAGATCAAGTTTAAACAACAAAAGGAATCCTATTTTTTCTTTTCATTGTAAGAATATCAAAAAAAGAACTGAAGGAATGTATGGCTTTATATGCATGTTTAACAGCATAAGATTACGCAGAACGTGAATGTATGTTCAAGAGGATAGAACAAAAAGAAGTCATTTTGTTTGAAAAATCTGCATGCAATCTAGGCATAACTGCAATTTTAATAATGAGAGAGTGGATGGGTATTGAAACTGTCATGTCAGACATGAAAAATGGAAAGGCTTTAATATGGCTGTCCTTCCTTTCTGAGTTGCAGAGTTATACCGAGAATAATGTGCACCCCAGAGAAGCTGGCCTTTCTTAGAATCTCAAGGAGCATGATGCCAGTATACTAATTAAGTCTGAGCCTACAGGACACAACGGGGATTAAAATGACAACATATGAAAACATTTACTGTGGAATGCACTGGCATACAACTGGAGAAAAACGAGCTGAATTTTTAGATGTGTATCTTTTAAACTTGAACAAAGTTGGACTTTGGCCACATAAGAGCATAAATAAGACTCATTAAAATGAACATGAGGCCTCAGTGTTAAGGACATCATGTTACTCGTCCATCCTATTCATGCTACCTTTTCCATTTGCAGTAAAATAGTATGGGAATTAAGCCTTTTATAGCACAGCTTCTGAAAGGAAATCTCTCTAAGATGAAAATGTGGATTAGAATATACCATACTGACAGAGCATTACCACACAGTGTTAGTTTACTGATAAATTAGATCCTTAATTTCAAACTATAGCGTGCTAGTAACTATATATTGTTGGTCCTTGGAATAATTATACAAAAACATAAAAAATTCACATCTCAGAGGATTTACCATGTGAAGGATTTCCCTATACTAGTGCTGCTTCTTGTAATCTTTTCACTCCACTAATGGCCACTGTCAGAGACAGAAGGCTAAGTTCACATGAACCCTTTATGAATGCTCTTAGGTTCTTATGCGCAAAGACCAAAACAGATTTAGACAGTAGCCTGTTGTAGGGTTTGCCACCATGAGGAAACACTCTTCTCCCTATTCACTCTCACTAATATAGTAATTTGGGAAACTAGGCAACAGTGTTAATAATGCTAATGTGATTTTTCAAATGTAGTATGGATAAAACACTGTTGACTACCCTGCCCAAATAATCAAGTTTGTAAAGTCAAGCACTGAAAAGTAAGAAAAAATAAATAAATTTTCACATGCATTTTTTATTTGACTTCCATATGTACATGGATTCTAAAAGACTTTAGTGACATAAGCATATGTTTTTTCATGATTCCTCTAATTCACCCATTTCACTGAGCCAGAAATGTGCAAGGAAATGCAGGAAAAGAGAGAACTTTCTCATGGTAAGGACAATGTTATGAGATTTTTATCTTCATCCATGGAAGTATTGCAAACAAGTAAGATTCTATCATGTCAGTTTATTATGCAAGTGATGATTTCATCTTCAGAGCAAAATTTTAACAAAGGTCCATACTAGTATTTACAATGCGTATTTACAAAGAAGGTGAAAAAAGATGAGAATGGCTGATTCTTGAATCCCAAGTGCCTGGCTTTTAATACTTTTTTAATGCACAAATATTAAGTAAGTATTTAGGAAAAAAGACAGGAATAGATACAACTCCCGCCTAAATGGAGCAGGCTGTGCAAGGGTGTAACTGTAATGTGTCACACGACCCAAGAGTAAATGCTGACCAGTGCGAACAAAGGAAGGAAAGGTGTATCTTCAGCTTTCCCCCAGTTAATCTATGCCTGGTTTAGACTGATTGACACTGCACTTTAAAGACAAAAACTAAGTCATGAAATCCTTCAAATTATCATATTTGACTGAATTTCCATCCCTTGACTTTCCTCCACCTGCAGCACACTAGACAAGGTAATAATTTATGATAATTATATGAAAATATACAATTAATATTCATCACCTCTCATTTCTCATCACTTTAGATGATCAGTAATGCAGAGTAAAAATGCTGTCAGATTTCTAATTGCTTTGTAATGGGCCTGAAGTAGGGAAATCGTTAAAGACAAACAATCTGTCACTTGTCTGTTACCTTAACTACCTATCACTTAAAAAAAAAAAACTCATTAAATACATTGCTAATGAACGACAAAAGACTGTACTCACTGTGCCCAGATGTACCTTTTTAAACAATATTGTAAATTGCTTAAATAATTTCCAAGACATTTTCAATCATTTTGTGGAAATTTAATGGAAAACCTATATTTTCAGTGCATGTTACATCTCATTTGTTCACATCATTATGACATTTAGTCTATCATATCACACATCTCCTGGGAGACAAAACTTTGTTTCTCTTTTTTACTGTTGACAAATGTGACCCAATTAAAACAAATTCTGGAAGAGCTGAACACTCAGATCTCTGACATACTTCTTTCTCTTAAAAAAAGAAAAAAAAACAGTGTATTAATCAGTTTTTTTAAAATCCTACCTCTTCCAAGGATTTTAATATCTAGATTAAAAAAGAAGCCTAACATTGTCCAAAACTGAACAAATTATTTTATCTTTGGTAGTGAAAGAAGTGTTCCCTAGAGACAGAATTCCGAATTTTCACTTATACTATTCCTTGAGTCAGCTATCTACTATAGCTCTGACAGAACAATTCATTTGAAGAAAATCCTCCTCACTGTACTCAGCTGAACAGTCAAAATGAAATCAGTAGGCCAGAAAGAGTATTTGCAAGAGCCTATAACGAAATATTGTATATAGCTCTCATTAACTGCCACATTAAAAATAAAGTCAGAAAAATGGAGAAAGAAAAATACAAAAATGATTTAAGAGAAAATATCTTACTGTGAAAAAGTGCTCAATCTCTTAAATTTAACAGAAACAAAGAAATATTCAGTGCCTGTTTGTGTTGGTATGTATTAGATGCTAAAAGGTCCTATAATTTAAGGTAAAGGATGTAATAAGAATTGACAGCTGAAAATGGAAGCCAGACAAAATCAAATTTAGAATTAGGCACAATTTTTAACTGTAGGGTAATTAGCTACTGAAACAGACTGTCTCAGAAGTGAGGAATTTCTCATTTCCTAATGTTGATAGTTAGACAGAACATACAGTGCTCCGTAATATAGAGAAATTCAGACTAAGTAATCTGGTGGTTCCTTCTGGCTTTATTGCTGTGAATCCTATTTCTTCTCAGTCATAAAATACAAAAGTACAGAAGATTCTGATGTCACATTAGAAAACCAGGAATAAAATAAATATAAAAAAAAGTTAAGCTAACAGACTGAATCAAGAATAGTATTTCCTATTAAGAACAGTACTAAAGCGTACACTAAATTTTAGCACATTTAAGTGCTGTCCAGATAGGGGCATAGTTGTCCATATGGGAATTAGTTACATTAAATGACTTTAACTTTTCAACTATAAAAAGGTATTCATCTCAAAATTCCTTATTTCTCAAATATTCTGAGTGTTCTAGATGGTAAATAATCTTACAAAGACTTGTCTTCTGATTTATATAAAATCTGTTTTTACTGGAATCAATCTTTTGTACACTTTTATAGCAATACAAAACCAATACAAACAAAAAAGCCAGAAAAAACTTTACTAATCTAAACACACTTTGAAAAATACAGATTGTCTTCATAAGTCAAAAATGTAGTTAAATTTGAAAAAGTCTGGATGTTGCAACTGTTTCTTAAAAGAACAGAATAAAAATAACAATCTTATCTTTTATTGTATTAATACACAACACAGTAGCCCAGGGAACTGCTGCGCATAAAATGAGTCAGAAAATTCTTTCCCTATACTCCTATCACAACATAGCACAGTACAATGTAACTGTTTTTAACAAAGCATGTATTAAAATGTTAAATTTTCCTCACAAAAACATTTAAAAAACAGCCTATATATAAATTATCTTACATTTACTATGGGAAGAAGACTTTAACACATTTAGTCCAGCTGCAGTGAAATCAATAGCACCTGTATATACTTATATAAAATTTGTTGAAGATGTACAAGGAACTAATGAAACATGGTTTCATATAGACTTGGGTCTTGTATCTCCTATACCTTCCCATTACAACAGTCCCAGATCCTCTCCATGACTTCAGTGTCTGTACACTGCAAATTGCTTTTTGTTTTTTCCACACATCCTAGACTTGCACTGCAAGTTCCCCACACTTCCCATGTCACTTACCTACTTTTGTTTTGGTGACAGAAGGGGAAGAAGCAGCAAATCCTGTGGCTAGTTTGAACTACATGCTGTAGTAGCAGCCAGTAGCTGCCAAAAGTTCTGTTTGTTTTATCCTGGGTCCCTCTCTCCTACATACTCATTTGATTTTAACACATCTTGAGGTAACTTAATAAAATTGGCTTGGAATTGATCAACAGCTCCAAAACTTATTAAGAGCAGACAGAGTATGATCAACTAAACCTAATCCCAAGAATACCTTAAAACATAAGACTGTGATTTTCCCCAAACTGGATAGATAAAATCATTAAATAAGAAACTGAGACACAAAGAATATAATATAAGGCTGATAAACCTATAGCGTTTTTTTTCATAGTTCATGCATTTTGCAGTTCATGAACCTCAAACTGTAGTATTTTCTTTTACTGCTAAACATGCGCAGAAAAAAAATGAGTTTGATCTCTGAAATTGTTCTGACTTCAGAGATATTTCAATAACATTTATAATTAATTTTCTATTAGATACAAATGCTCACAATTTCTCAGATAACTCTGAGTTTACACTGCATTACCAACTGGATTCAGGTACCAATCCTATAATGAATTCAAATGAAAAAACTATATGTAGCATTTAAGAGTCCTGGACTTAGGGACTAAAATTGTGTGACATCACCACATCTTCTACAGTTTTCCTTTTAACTTCCTCCCCTTCACGACAAACAGTATTCCTTCAACAGTATTTCTTCACAAACTGCATTGAGCAATATGGGACATTGCAAGCTCCTTGTGGGCTGATTGGCCAGCAGCAAGCCAAACTGAAGAAAGTAACTTATGAAGTCGTACTGACACCTTCGCCTCAGGGGATAAATTCTAATTTCAAAAGGGACTATGTAAATTAGCTCACACTTGATACACTTTGGTTCAATGACTTAAGTGAAATATATAATTATGTCTGTAAGTCAGCACTACAGAAGTTAAAATAGCATTGACAGAAGGAGCTGGATTGTACTGTGGCTCATATATCATCAAATGTACTGCCCAAGTGCAAAGACAGTTCTGTCCTTTTTGACAACTATGGACACCCATGCAACAAATTGGACCTCAGCTACTGAATTGTAGAAAAGGGCAAAATACTAGGCTACTCAAATCTTTATAGAGATGGTGGTGTCTAGGAAAGATAGAAAAAAATCAAACTGACTCCCAGATGTCGAGTAGATTTGTAGATTAGATAGTATTTTCTTCATTCACCTAAAAGGCCTCTTGCTTCTCTAGTGTCCATGCTAAAATATAAGCAAATGTTTGTCCCGCTCTCGTCCTGCACTGGTGGTGAAAGAGCACAACATCCCGGGAACAACGCTTCTCCTTCTTCCCAGTGCCCGCACAGCCCTCGCAAACGCTGCAAAGCGGTCGCTTCGGGGGCGCCCGGGCAAGCGGCGGGCGGGGGAGAAGGGCAGCGAGAGCCCGCTGCCCGGCGCCAGGGCGGCTCTCGGCCCGGGGGGAGGCAGCAGAGGGACGCGGGGCCCGCGGCGCCGCGGGCCGGACTCGCGGCGGCCCCGCCACGGGGCAGGGCAAGCGGGGCCCGCTGCGCGCCGGGCCCTCCCGCCCCCGGGGGCGGCCGCCCTGAGGGAGAAGGGAGGGAGGACGCTCCCGCGGGGCCGGGTGCGAGCTGCCGGGCCGGGGCCGGGGCCGGGGCCGGGGCCGGGGCCGGGGCCGCCGCGGCGGCCGTTACTTACTGAGCCTCGCAGCCCCTGTGGCCGCGCTGAAGCGCCGTCGGTCGCCATGGCGACGGCGTCGGGCCCCGGCAAGAGCTCCGCTTCCTGCCGGTGCCAGTGCAACTAATGCCCGGGCGGAAACAGGCAAGCCGGCGCGGTAAGGCCTCCGGACTGTTGCCCCTGCCACGCGCAGCTCTCACGGCTATGTCCGAGAGGGCTGTTTCCTCCCGGACGAGTTAATCCCGCGTACTGACCGCCGCCATTGCCGGGCCGGAGCTACGGGGCAGGTGGGTGCGAGTCGTGGAGTGGGGCTGGGCGCCTCGCGCGCCCTTCTGCGGGGCAGGCTCGGCGCTTCGCGCCGCAGGCGACCGTTGGCGTTCGTTAACAGCCGTTGCGCTGCCTCGTGCCGTGGCGGCGCCGTGTCGCGGTGGCGCCGTGTCGCGGCGGCCGTGCCGAGGAGGCGGCGGGAGGGCTCCGGGAGGGCCTCGGGTGCCGCACGGGCCTGGCGGCCGCGCACGGACACAGGAGGCTCCTCCTGGCGCGGGTTGGCTCCGCGGGTTGCGGTTCGGGTGTCCTGCCCGCCGCCGTGTCGGTCGGCGCGGAGCTGAGCCCCGGCCGTGGCTGTGGCGCGGCTCCGCTGCGGCGCACCGGCTGTTTCGTACTCGGTGGTGGGTCGCGCCGCAGGAGTGCGGCCCTGGGGGTGCTCGCATTTCTCGTCTAGGTTTAAAAGCCTTTGGGGATCAGGCCGGGGGAAGGAGTTCCGTGATGGAACATACGGGCTGGGGAGTGGGAATGGAAATATTTGTATTCCTGCATGATTCTTACTGAAAGGAAAGCAGGAGGCTTTACCATGTAGTCATGCCTGCCCTCTTTCTTCTTGTATCTCTACAAAGTTTGAAAGGCAGACTTCTACCATTAAAAAAAAAAACTGCAGTATCACAGAAGTATGAAACCATTTTTTAATGCTGAAGTGGAAAATAGCCTTTTCCTTTCTTTTGACAGTGGAAAAAATCACATGAAGCTCTACTGAGAAACAGTGTTATTCCATATCAGAAGATTCCTGATAAAATCAACTATTGCAAGTTTGGGGCTTCTGTGTGCCTAGGTGTCTGCTTTAAGCTCAAGCGTTAGTGTATCATTATTGACATTAACTTCCTGTGTTTTATTCCAGGATTGACAAAATAAAATTTCACACTTATATATACCTAATTTTCTGAGATAGTAATCACAGTGTTGCTTTAAAATAAAAGTGTATTACTTGTAACATAGGTAGGTTAAAAATAGCTCATAAGGTTAAAGTGCCAAGTGATTCTAAGGAGTTCATGGACAATTTATGAAACACGATACCCTTAAAGATAGGAAAGGAAACAGTCTAAATCATTTTCTGTATGTTCTCAAATCTGTGAGATGTTTTGGCCCCGTGAATTAATAAACTGTTTTTTGCGCTGTAGATTTCATGTAGGGAGAGAGGTATGTTTGAGGGCCACGGTCTATTTCATGATCCTGTAATTTGTCATATTTCCTCACTTTTAATTTTTCAAATGTTCTTTTCAAATTATAATTATTATTTCATTTTGTTAAGCAGCTCTAAGAAAGTAATTTCTTAGCCAGTCAGACTATGGCCTTTGAAAGGATAACTCAAAAGGACTGGTACAAAATCTTGGGTGCAAAGCCATCAGACAGTCTGACAGAACTGAAACGGAAGTACCAGAAACTGATTTTGTTAGTAAGTATGTTTTTGTTATTTAAATTGTGCAAAAATAACTTTGTAAACCAATAAAGTAATAATTGCAGGCTTCATTTTACAGTTTTTGTATAAGTGTGATTAATCAGGGTATGTTTATAATATCAGTTCATTTAGGTTGGTTTAAGTATGAAATAAATGTTGAGAGCTTACAATTTTTCATAATATTACATAAAGTGGGTGGTGGTGGTCTGGTTCCAAAATATCGATATATTTAGCAGCTGTGCTAAACACTTGTGAATGAATCAAGCCAAATATTTCATCCAGCACCTGATGAAACAGTATTCAGGCTTGCAGGTCGAGAAAGGTCATTCATTGTCTGAAGTACGTAGTCATGAAATGTACTAATCAGTACTTGTGATATTTACTCTCATGCCTGCAGTTAGTGTCCTGAATGCAACCCATAATAAATAATGAGCATCTTCAAAGAGCAAAAAGTTCTTCCTGAGAGTCTTCAGTAAGGGGATAGAAAATATATAGGGGGAGAAATACATGAATGTTAACTTAGGTTTTATTTGAAGGCTTCTGGTGCATTTGTGTAGAGTCATATTTTTGGTTATCCATTAAGACTTCATGTTCTCAGTATTCTCTTCATTCTTGCTGTATTCCTAGTATTCATGCATAAGAATCTCAGAGGTTACTTCATATTGTTCTTTGTTCTCCTGTATTACTCCTTCCCCTGAAATCTGGCTTTTTGCTCAAATCACGCTTTGGCCTGGCTTTCTGAGAAAAGGAGACATATGTAACTAAACTGTCTCAATTATTTTTTTATACTGTTGGTCATTTTCAACCAAATTTGATGGACAAATAGAAAATGCAAGATAACTAAGCTCTTTAAGTTTCATGAAACCTGGTGAGCTGCTAGAGAAGAAAGGCCCAAGTTAGTGTTCCTGACAAAAAGAAGGTGAGCAGAACTTGGTTTATATTGATTCTTTTAGATAGCTGGTAGCTAGATAGTCAGTATTGGCAGGATGCTAGATTAGCCATGCACATGCTCTCTTGCTTGATTTGAGATGTCAGAATTAATATGGTAGAAAGTGGAATTTTTAAGTGAGGTAAAGTAAATGCCAATCTAGGGGGAACTGGCTCTTGTTAGGTTTGAAATAAATTCATGCTTCTTTTTGTTTCCAGCCCCCTTAAATTGTTTTCAAGGTCATTTCACCAATGTATTCTGAATTAACACATTTTGATACTCTTACTTTTCAGCTGGGTTTCCTAAGCAATCCTGCTGTACATTAGCCCATCTCAGTGCCTCTTAATAACTTTAAGTACACAGATTAGCTTCAGACAAATTTCACAAAGAAGTAAGATTCTTAAGTTATACACTTTACAGGACATTTGCAGGCAGATGTAGGACAGAAATCCTTTGGTTCTCACTGTTAAACATGAGAAAAATCAATCTCAGAGAAGGCTTTGGAAACCAAGCTTCTTAGTTCCACTCTTAACAGTAATACTTGTTTCCTTGGACATCCTACTATTTCTTTATTGAATTACTAGTAAAATATAAATAAAAATTTAATAATGATCTCTTTGTTCTTAATGAAAATGAAGGGACTGCAATGTAAAATATCTCTTCTGTTCAGATAGGTGGCTGACAAACTGAATGCTATGATGGAATTAATGTATTTCTTTAACTATGGACCTATGTATAATAATTAAAACCATATATAAAGGATTCTTCAGAGCTGTTTGCCACCTGAATAAAATAGAACAGTATTGAAACTACATTTCTTTTTCTGTGTCAACTTAAAAAAATAATACTGGCTTGTACTGTTATATCACCATACTTTCATGTAATTATTTTGAAGCATATAAAATGAAAATCCTTGCAGTTACAACTGCCTAAACTTTGCTGCTGCTAAAACTATAATAAGCTAACTATTCTTTAGAATCTGTGCATTTCCAAACTAAGTGGTCAGTGTTCTTTATTTGAAAAGTCAGTGGGAAATGTTAGAGAAAATTGGAGTACTTTTTTTTTCCCCTCCTGCATTGTTTGGCTCAGAATTCTTTTGCTATTAGTGATGGCACACGCACGCTCTCTCTCACTTTCTCTCTCTCTCTCTCTCTCTCTCTTTTTAATTAAAAAAAAAAAAAAAGCCACAATGGTACTTACTTGTGGGTATTTTCTCCAAGGCAGATTTTCTGGTCCTTGTCTGTTGCTCTTGCCATATGTCCTGTCTCTGTTCATCTTTTTCTTTTAGCTGAACTGTTACAGACTTTTTTTGTTTGTCTATTTACTGATACGGCATCTAGTGCGGTCAGTCCATAGCTTGTGATGGGCATAAAGGCATGATGGTAATAAAACAGTTATTTTTATACACCTTAAAAACTCATTGGCTATAGGAGTGACTGGAGCCTACAAAACATACACCTTCATTAAAAGGACTTTCCATAGTTAAAGTGTGAAATGCATTGCCACAGATGTTGTTGAATTCAAGAGGTTCCATGGTTCAACGAGCTGTTAGATGTTCATGAAAGAAAGGTCCACCGTGGCATGCTAACACAAAAATTAGTGTGTCTGGTTCAGAAGATCCCCGAGCTGTGGGCTTCTGAATATTGGTAGAATATAAAAGGAAAGTGTCACTATATGTTTGTCTTGTCCTGATGCTGTTCCCTTGGTGTCCATTACTACTCATTATTAGTGAAAAGTATAGGTCCAGATTGATCTTTCATCTTACCTGTTGTGTCCCATTCTTGTGAGTTAATCCCTTTGCTCCCCAAGTAAAGCTTGTACTTAGAGCTCTTAGTGGCTGCATGCCTCTAACTCACAAAATGTTTATTTATGGTTTCTAAAGTTGTTGCTGGAGATACTGGGAGTAGTATCAGTATGGGCAGATCTACATGCAGATGCTCCAGGCAATTCTTTGCACTGTGGTGGTAGTGATTTAGCAGAGTAAGTCCAGTTTAGAAGCTGGAATGGCAAATGAACAGTTCCATGTGCTGCCTGTGAAGAGATTTCATGACAAATTATGTGGTCAATGCAGAGAGTTCTGGCTTATGCATAGCTGCAGAAGTTAACCTTCTGAAGAATTGTACTCTCCTAATTATTTTAAAATTCAAATGTTTATAAAGCAGGTAAGATCTTGGATACCAATTGCAATTGATATGATATTCATTCTGTAATGGTGAATATTCTAACCACAGATTTTCATTAGCATCAGAGATGATCAATGGTGGAATTTATTTTTAAACATAATTCTGCTGTTAAAATAAAAATGGCAAATGCCTGAATCCAAGCTCTCTTGAGATGATCCCCAGTGCTCATGTTGAGCATTTGCTTTTTGCCATCTGCTATTTTCTGTATTTGTCAACACATGTATGCTTAGCATCTTGAATGAACAGGCAGATGTAAATTTCCTAGGCTAAGAAGAGTTGGAGATCTTGCCATATGTCATCCAAAAGATATCTAAATTTGTAAATAAATTTCAGGACTGACCTTACTAATACAGGGTAGTATGCAAATAAATGGTTGCATTGTACATTGTGATGAACTGTCTCACAAAGGCAAATTCAGTTAGAACTGATTTCTTTTTAAAATATAATCTGTTTTTGTCAATTCTAGCAAATTAAGGATGGACATGGACTCATAACAAATGGAACTGTATGTAAGGACCCAACTGGGACAACATATCTTGAAGTGAATTATTTTACTATGGTTTCTGAATTATTTCAATCCCATCTTTAAAATAATATTAATTAAATACAGAAAATAGCATAGGTTTGGCCTAAAAATTATTATGTTTTTCTTTTGTATTTTATAAACTGGTACTTTTTATTTGTTTCACCTTATAAACTTTTACTTAAAATATTTAGATTTAAAAATTTCTTTGCAACCATGAAACTTAAAAATTGTGTAAAATTCTTGCATACTCATGTGACTGACACCTGGATCATCTTGATACTTTCCTATTGTAACAATCAATAGTAGTTGAAGATGACAGGCTTTTGAATACAGGACATGCTCATGATACTGGCAATTTTATAAATAGGTTATTTTTAAAACAAAATCAAACTTTTTTGTATGCTGGCTTATACTCCAGTGTATGGTGATTCATACTCCAGTGTTTTCTCTGGCAGAGAATTTCACCCAATAACTCTGAGAAAGTATTTAATTAGAAATATATATTTTATAACCAGCATAGCCCTATGCAAAGATTCCTTGATTGGCTATCTTAAATTCCTTCTGAAGTGCTCTCTGGAGCACAGAAAACTTGCAGATTTCATATTCCCAAAACAGATATAAAGGATTTTGAGAATTATTACTTTTTGTCTAAATAGGAGGAATTCAGTCTTTAATCTTTTTGTCTTCAGAACATCCTCATGATTTTGAAATATTTGGGATAAATACAGCCTTTTTATCCATAAGTAGATACACTGCAGTTTCAACAGTAAGAATTCATGAATGCATAAACAAGTTTTAGGCTGTATACATAGTCTCTCAAGGAAACCATACAGCTTTTGGAAAGGATGTTGCTTTTGTTTTGTTTCTGAACGTATAAAACTAACAGCAGATAAAATTAGAGTAACAAAAGTAGGGTATTTGAAAAAATTTGTACCATCTTATCATTGCTACAATTTTTATATCACCTTCTGGTCTAGGATTTTGTGGTCAAAAAATGAGCTGCTAGATTGTTTTAAAATTTTCATGTAGCTGCTCTGTATCTGAAAACTGCTCTTTATAGAAAATAAAGTCACCAAACATATAAGCTTTGTCTAGCTGAAAATCAGGTGTCTGTTCATGTTGATGCTGATGATATTATAGGATACCTTTCAACTGGAAAAAAATTATTGTGCAGGAAAATTATATGCTGCTGTTACAGTGCGTGCCCTAATCTTAAAGAAAATCCATGTAATTTGAGCAAGGAGTATTCAGGATGCTCTTATTTTTAATGTGGAAAGGAGATAAAATGTGCCACTTAACACATTGGTACAAAGATTATCTTTTGATCGGAAGGGGTGGTGTGTGTTCATAAATACAAACAAAGTGTTAAGATGATCACTTATTCTGTTTGAAAGAATAGAAAATTTGAAAACAGCATCAGGTATATGTGAGAATGACTGTCAGCAACATTAAAAAAGGACATTAACAGAAGTTTAATTTAGTGAAGCAAAATAATTTCAGGAAGAGATTGTTCAACTGAGCTTGTGTAGAGGAAAGACATCTATCTCTCTGGAGGAAAAAAAAATTCCATTGTATTGGATTTAGGTACACATCACATTTTGCAAGGACAAGCAATACAGTGGAGGTCATATATGTAAAGTTACAAACTAAATTCAGTGTTACTCCTGAAAGTACCTGCCAGCTAAGGACTCTTTTGATGCTGAATTTAAGTTGAGAATTTGATTTCTAAAAATGAAAACACTTTGAGCAGTGGGTTATTAAAAGTCTTATAATAATGCTTTTCGTAATGAAGATTATCATTAGAGAGTAATCCATGTCTGCTCATTTTGTGATTTTATTTTCTTAATAACCTTTTGCAGATCTTTCTTTTTCATTTGTATGGCAGCATATTTGTTAGAGAAACTTAGCACATTATTGTGCTTCTATAACTCTAGTTGAGGTAACTAACAGAAAATGGATTTTGTAATTTGACAGTATAAATAGAAGAACAAGTTCAGTGCAGCCTAGTTGTAGCTGACTGAAGTTAATGTAATTGCAACAGAGACAAATATGCCACTAAGTTTAATACAAAGGAGGATCTTTTTGACTCTGCTTTATTTTGAGCTGTTCTTTGCATTTGCTCTATTGTTAGTGACTGTAATAAAATACAAGTGGGGACTTGCAAAATTGGTTATTAATTTATGCAGCATCTAAGGGAACCTCAGTATTCTGGAAGTCACTAGTTCAAACAGCTTGATTAGCCAGATCATGGTCATGCTGATGTTCCTGCTGCTGTTTCAACCATGAGATATTTTGTTTAATTCATCCACCTGATATTTTTTTCTTATACCAGAAGAGGTCATTGTCATGATAATATTCAGTAGTGGGTCTGCAGAACAGATATTTACCCTGGCAAAGATCATGTTGCAGTAATAGGAACTTCTGCTAGTCTGAATAGTAGCAGAAATTCATTGTGTATGTCATGATGGTACTTAAAAGCCAAACATTCTGGACGTGCATTATGCCACCCCATACAGTGCTGCAGACTGCCACATCTGAGCAAAAGCTCTTGCTTGCTCTGCTGGAATTGTGTGAAGATGTAATGCAGGCTGCAGTTGGTCTTTGAGCCTTACATGCTCTCATTAGGGGAACTGACCAATGAGAGCATATGTCTGACACGATTAGGCAGCTGGCTAATCAAACGAAATGCAGTGGCTAACCAATTAGTGTTCTGGTTGGTCAGCAACCAGCTGGAAGGTATACACTGAGCACATGTCCTGTGCATGGGCAGGCTCAGAAAGGTATCCTGATTTTCTGAAGTGAGGGGAGGAAAGAAAGCTCATGGATGTAGCTGCAGGGAGGAAGGGAGAAGGGATGCAGTAAGGTATCACAGTAGGAAAAGTGGAATGTGACAGTATTGGTTTGTAGAGTCTGCAATACTTACTCACTTGAGGTGGGTATCTACCATATCTTGATATATATGGAATTACCTCTTGGTTTTTTATTACTTAGGTAAAAAAGTGAAAGCTTTTTGCTTGATTTTTAAGAACTAAGTAAATGTTAACAATCGAGCAATGTAAGCATCCTTATAGAAGAGAGTTATTTTTAACTTCTATATTATATAAACTATGATAAAATATATGGCATCACAAAATAAGCCAAGAAGTGAACAATATATTGCTTACTCAGCCTGTTGATAAAGTGATGTTAGTTTAAACAAATTTCTAAATCGAATCTGTTTACTTAGTGTGTTATTGTCTGTAGTTTATTTGGTATGATCATCAGCCTCTAATACTTTACTTTTTCTCTAGTTTCCAGGTACATGCATAAGAACAGAATAGGCATCAGGCTATGGAAATATGAGATTTAACCAGTGTGTAATTGACCTTCAATCTCAATTTATGTTCTGTAAAGGACTCTAATGATGCCTCTCTTGAATGTTCTGTGCACTGATTATATAAATTATGGATAGTAACAAAGTATATTAAAAATAGAATCTGTAATATGTCTTTGGAAGACTTTGTGAAAGGTGTTCCATACTTAGAGATATTAGGTGTCCTGAGATACAGTGGGATTAAAATTTAAGATTAAAATATCTTACATATAGCAGTGTATTAAATTCTATAAAGACACTTCTTTAGTTAATATTTGCAACTATTCAATCTGCACTTTTGAAGACGTGTAGAAGTAGTTTTATATGGTGTGGTTTTTAGCATTTTCTCATTTCTGAAGTGAGAAGTCTGAAATAAAAATCATGTAGAGAAAGATATGACTTAAAGTGCAAAGAAGGAAACTAAAAGGACTGGCATAATGTTTTCACACAAGTAAATGCTCTGATTATTCTGAGGTTTCAGCAGCCACAGTCAAGAGTACCTTGAGTTGTTCAACATTTTCAAACCGGTATTTATTTAAATGCCTACCTCTGAAATTTTAAGCACTGGGTCAATTATTTAAAGAAGCTGTAATCCCTGAACATAACTTTGAAAGACAATGAATGCTAATGGTAGAATCCATCATCTTGCAATAGCTGTGTTTATATAAGGCTCTTCTATTGCTATTAAATGAGATTGACCACACTTGCATTGAATCCGAAATAGTAATTAGTACTTTTTAAAATGGTCTGATATTTCCCAGATTGCTATTAAAAGAAGTATTTGGTGTACAAATTAAATTTACACTGTTTTGAATAATATGTAATATAGTGACCATCAGTTTCTGTTGTTCATTGATCAGAAACAGAGGTTTCTGTAGTATGATGTAGTAACCCATAAAGCCTAGTGTTTTGGGATCTGTGGTTATTTAGATTTAAATTACCTGTGCATGATTCTCTCCTGTGTTTAAAATATGTAATATAACTATTATGGAAATAAATAAAAGCAACATCTTTCTTTCTTTCTTTCCTTCCTTCATCTTTACATACTTTCAACTCAGAAAATCACGATCTGAATGTTGTAAGAATTGTCCCACCCTGTATGTTTTATCTTCTACCTACCTCAGCTGATCAAGAATACTTTCTCAACTCCCATTGAGCTCAGTGGGTCTAATTTGAACTGATTGGATTTAGGAGTTAATTCTATGCTTGAAGGGCCATCTTGTAGAGCGCTTTGTAGATAGCTTGCATCATTGCAGTAAGAAAATCTAGGTTAAGCTTTTTTACTTTAGTCTGTCAGTCATTTGGATAAACCATGTCAGGTCATTTAATGTTCAGTGTGTTAAAAGTACCATTTTAAAACTGAGAAGTCAATGGTCAGAGATTTTTAGAAGCTCCACACTTCATTGTTATTCCTGATAAATTATCATCAACTTACATGTTCACAGTCTGTGTTGCTTGAATTTATGACCTAGGAATATCCATGGTCAAAGAAGCTAAAGATGAACAAGTTTTCTGAGCAGCATCTTAGCTAAAACTTTTCCTTTTCTGGACTTGAAGTGAAACATTAAATTAGTTAGGGTTTTGGGGAGAGGCTGAACAAGCATTCCTTTTTAAAGTAAAGAGGTCCTTGTCTTTTGTCATAGCTGGCTACCAGTCAAGTTCCTACTGCTAAAGAACAACAACACACAGTACAGGTTTGGTAGGATTCTCTCAGTATGTCTATGCCTTCTGTAAATGATGTTATTGAAATTCAAGTAATGAAAACCTTGGATTATTCCTCCACAATTACTGATCCATCCTAGGTGATGGCTTTCATCCACATCTCTGACTATTCCTTCCTTAAATGAAGAAATTCTGTAAAGGCTAAGACTGTTTATATAAAGTGCTTAATATAGAGTGCTTAAATGTCAATGGCAGAGATCAATATTAAAATTGAGTTAAATGACCAGAGTACATTATTTTCATGTGATTTCTTTGAGTCCTCTAGAAACTATGTATTTTAGTATTTATGAAGGCACACTGTCAAAATTGTTTCCCTACTGCAAATGGAGAAAAGAGTACCAACCTCAAAATAGAAGTTAAATTAACCTCAAACGAGTAAACAATCCAGATATGAATGTTTCCTTCAAGCCTTCAGTGTCAGTAAATCCAACCCAAACTAGATGTAAAGCATATGATATTATATGGATTATATTTGCAATTGTTTTGTCACTATGGTTATAAAACTTTGAAATAACTGAACGGTGATTTTTTTTTATTATTATTATTTTTTAATACTGGTGTGATATCAATGGAATAAAGGAGTGTTTGTGCCCTCAGCAATAGTTGTAGCATATTTCATGGCCTTTGACTCCAAGGGTTGAGACTTTCCAAGATGCTTTAGACATATTGGCACTGCCTGAGAGATGAACATGTAGTCTGTGCTTCTGTTTGTATTTGGATATGTATGTTTACTATTGTCTCTCTCAGGTTAAGCTGCCTTATAAAAGGTAGGTGGTTTCTTGGTGGGTTTTGTACCCAAATATTTTCCAAACTAATTGTTAAACTCTGTTAATATTTGGCTTTTTGTGTCCATTTTAAAAAGTATAATTCAATTGGTGTAATCTGTCATTTTGAGATCACCGATAGTTCCGAATACTATAGAGATTACATATTCCTCCTAGAGATGGGAAAAGCTGCAAGAAATCTTTACGAAACCTTTAAAATATTAAGCAAGTGTTACAGTTATGCTCGCTAATATGTAAATTTCAAAAAATGTCTTCTGTGCTTCAGGTCACACTTTCCCAAGTGACATTGATTCCATAAGCACCTTTGAAAATCTGTCTATCGATGTCTACATAATTCTCTTAGAGCCTGCTTTGGTGAAATAAGCTTAAAGATATCTTGGAGCATCTTCTCTTTCTGTTCTTTATATCCATTTTTTTCCAATCCAGGAGTAAGAACTAGTCTAAGTTCATTCTTGTTATGATCTCTGAGATCAAAGAAATGTTGTAACATTCATTATTTCGTATTTGTGGTGTCCAAGGAGCATTGAACAGGGAGATTAGGGAGACCAACCTTTAAATATTATGTGCTTCTTATGGGGGAGGGGGAGAGGAGGAAACCCTGTGGTTAGTCTAATTATTTTCCTTCTACTTGAAAACAGGCATATTTTTGCTAGATGAAAATTTTTGAAGTTGATTATAATCACTGTTCCTTTTTGCTTTTAAGCTTTTCATGTAATAGGAAATTATTTGGTATTCGTATGTTAAATTCAGTTTCAATCAATTGGGCATATCCAGCCTTCTGAATTTTTGAATTTTTCTTCATTCATGAGTGAAGAAATATCTATTTTTAAGCTTGAAAGTTGATTTTCAAACATGCTGTAAACAAGTTGTATTTGGATTGAATTCTGTTATTACATGTTTAACTACTAATAATTTAAAACCTCATAATGAAAGGAAAAAATGATTTGGGTACTCAAGTTGAAATGCCCTAGATATTTTGGAATACAGGCATTATATTTAAATCCAACATTTTCAAAGTATCTGTCCAGTTTGGGGCATTGCAAATCAATTTGAAAAGTAATGGTTTAATCTGGTTTGGAATACTGGTTTAGTGACAGTCATCTGGGGGAGAAAAGACTGTGCTTCATGTTCAGCAATTCTTAGGAAGCTGTCAAGTGTCAAAGCTGCTGACTGTCTTAGACTATAGAAAGTTGTTTGTCCTGCAAGTTGGTGTGCCAGCTGAAGACTGCTGCCCCTAACTGCTTGTCCCTGCCCTTCTGCCAGATGTTGCTCATCTGGAGGAAATAGTTTTCCCTCATCCACTTCAGTGCATGTCAGCTGGAAAAGTTCATGCCCATTTTTCAGTAGTTTTAAGCTAACCTGTTCTTTATAGTACAGTACAGGATTCTGGGGTTTGTTTCACCTGAAAATAGTATTTGCCTGAACTAGTTTCCTGACCATTTGTGCAGCTGATGTTATTGCATGACTAGGGCCAGGAACACAGGTCACATTAACCTATCACAGCTGAGTATAGTTTAATGTGACGCTTAACAAGTTGTGAGCACAGGGACCAAAATTTAAAAGGAGCTTTTAAAATTCCCTTTGTGTTTGTATTTTTACCTGTATAATCCTGACAGTTTTTTAATGTTTCATTTCTTTATTTTCTTACTTTGCTAGATCTTTTGTTGCCTCATCTCCTTCTACTGTGTAGTGTAGTTCCCAAAAGTCTTAAGTGGCTTGTGAGGCTCTTTCTAAGGATATACTTTCTGGTAACTATAGGTTCAGTTTTTTTCTCCTCCTTTCATACCTTAATTAGCCAGATTAACAGTTGATATGTATTTTTTCTCACTATAAGCTGGAACTTTTACATACTATTTGTAGCATTAGCTTTGTTCAAGAGTTGGAAAAGATATATGAATATCTTATATGAAAGTTACATGAGGGGTAATTACCTGCTGATTTGTTGAACTCTTTTCAGTTTAATGTGGTTAGATTCTTCCCAAAGACTGAGGAACAGGGGATGAAAAGGCTTGAAATTGATTATTTAGGTTTTTCTAAGATGGACTACTTATTCCTGCTGCAGGAAGGTAGTCCATTTCCCTTGCCAGTGCAATAGTTATCTTCCTCATCATGAGAAAGTCCCTAACAAGAATCTGCAATTATTTGTTTTTGCAGGAGGAGCTGGAGTGTTTTGAAGTAACAGGTTCATGGAGTGTTAGCTTGAACAAAGTGGAGACCCACTATCAATTATTAAGACCAATAAGAAAGTGGGAGGATCAGAGAAATAGCCTGTCCTGTAGCATCATGATAAAAGCAATTGCATTAGAAAAGGATTCCAGTCATATATGATGTAAACTTCAAACTTTAACAATTTACTGCAGAGAAAGAGGTAATTTATAATTAGAAATACTTTATAGTGTGAGGCCAGTTCTGCAATTGTAGGACTTTACAACTATCATCTCATTGAATTGAAAGTGCTTATTTCCTTAAAGGTTAAAATTTACTTCTGTAAAAGTGTTGCTGAAGTATAGTCAGAATTACAATGGCAATCCTGTTATTACAGCACTTAAATAAAAAAGTAAAAAAAAAAAAGTATGCAAAAGATTAGGATTTTAGTAGCAAGTACTAGATTTAGAAAAAGAAAAGCACATCTGTTTTCAGATTTTTCAAATGACTTTCAACTTGGATTCATGCTCAACTTGACCAGAGATTAAGTTTTGTCAGTGAATAATAGAATCATTCAACACCCTGGTTAGAAATCAGGGTTGACAGCTAATGTGATTTGAATGTGAAAGATGTTTTGGTGAAATTTTTGCCTTAATCAGAAAGAGGGTTGAGGATGTTTAAAATACTCTGAGCAAAATACCTTAAAAAAAAAAAAATCCTAGAAGCAAATTAATGAGTCTGGACAATGTAAATTATTCTATGATTTTTTTTAATTACATTTTTTCTCTTTGAGGACTCCAGTAATAATTTTCAAGAATTGGCAGCATCAGATTGATAGCACCATCCTCTGTTTTTACTGCATGGATGTTAGGGAATGACAGTTATGTGGTCTGCATAACTGTTGCATTTTGTTGTATAATAGAAGTGCTATAAATATACAGATTTAGTGCTAGCTTTTTATTTTATTCTGTCTGTTTTATATCTGGCAAGTTGGGATGTCTGTGGATTTTTTTTTCTTTTAAATTATTGATAGGGTGATGATTAATTAAAATCTTAAAATTTTTTTCATCTGTGTGTGCTCCAAATACCTGGAGTCACAGCAAGTATTTCCTTATAGTAACAGCAATAGCAGCAATGATATCTGAAATATTTCTATTCTGATAGTTCTCATTTGTCCCAAGTGAAACTGGAGATCTGTTGTGCTGGATGTTGTATACAGCAGTGGTTATCTGTGCCCTGAAGGTATGGAAAAGATGAATAACGTGCGTAAAAAATACAAGCAGTTGAACATCATTAAAGGAGCTCAGATTGATACCTGCCTTACAAATTTGGATTATGGTAAACTGAAAGGAGGGAGAAGGATGGACGCAGTTTCTACCAGCTAGTTGATCACTGAGCAGTATTCTAAAAACATTGCAGAATGGGTGAGACATAAGAAGAGACTAGAAGGAAAATGAGATAATACTTTTTTTTTTTTTTTTAAATGAGGAGCATTTCCTATGAATAAGAATCATCCTGGAGCTGGACAGGGGAGGCTGGAATCAGTGTCAAAGTAGATAACCAGATCAAGTAGGAAAAGACTAAAGTTTTTAAAAAGCCTAAATGTTTGTGTTTGGGGGTGAGGAAAGGAGAAGAAATGGATTGAAGTAATGAGTCAAGGAGATAAAATTTCTTGCTCTTTTTTCTAGCTGCCTTTGGATAGACATCCTTTTGGGGAGTTTAAATCCACTTCTGTGTGAAAGGATCGAGTGTCGCAAGGAACTTTTCACTTTGTTTCTCCCTTTGCAAGTGGAAGAAGCAGGCTACTTCCATGTTCTCTGCTAACTTCTGCCAATTCAGTGAACATGTTGAAAGGATTGATTGTGGGATAGGAAAGCAAGTTTAAGACCTGGAATCATTCTTTCCATGGAAGTGAGCAAGTTTCAAGTTTCAGAGAGAGTGCTTTGTTGCAAAATCATTGAAATAAAACAAGCATAGACAAAGTAATTGTGTCTTGTGCTAAGTTATTAACATAAAACCACACTTTTTCTTTTTTTTCACAAATTCTTACTGTGTGAAGCTCTTCAATATTGAATTGTGCTAGTTACTTAATAGGGGTTAGCTTACAAAAAAGTAAACAAGTGTGGACCCTGATCCAGTGAATGTCCTCATACTTAAATGTGGCCATCCTAAGGAAATACATGTATTAAACATTTCTGATACTTTTGCAAATGAAACATTTTGAGTTTTACATTTAGCTCACTGAACATGCATCTTATTTTATTCTTTATGTACAAAAGAGGGTATAATCACATCAGTCCACTTTAGAAAGCCTATAGGGGAGGAAATTTGAGGCAAATCTTAAAAAACAACAATAAACTTTTTTACTTGTTTTGATCTCCATGTTTCATAATGGTAGTGTAGTGCAAAGAAACAATGAAATCTTTTAAATGTAACCTTCTAGTAAGCATTAGGTGGCAGTAGTGTGTTGTATTTGGCAACTGCTTTGTCTTTTTTTTTTTTTTTTTAATCTTCCACAATCTTTATTGCAGTGTAATAAATGGAGAAAAAATGTATTTTATTTCTTAAGCTGTTTATAAAATACTGATTTAGGGTTGTTCTGGCTCTATGTGGCTGTAAGGGCAGCTGTTGTCTGGGATACTTCTTCTATATGTAGGTGTGATTAGAATACTGTAGTTTCTGGACAATATTCATGACTTATTTTTCTGATACACACTACCTAACAGTGATAACATTAACTGCAAATATTCTGATGAGGTGTATGTCATTAATGACTAAATGTGTTTATTTTTGCAGTCTTTACCTTTTCATACACTGTTACCATTTTTGAAGTTAATGTTGCCTGTTAGATGAAATTTCTTCTTTTATGCTTGTGTTTGTTTTTTATCTAAGAAAAGAAAGAGTAAATTTAGGCTTAAGGAAATGTTGGCAGGAATATAATTAACCTATGAGCATAGTGTTTTTATTGCTCCAGATCTGGGACAAGATAAATTGTAGTAGAGAGTTAACTTGTGCCCTTTTGGAGGTCTTCCCCCCACACACATACACACCCCACCCCATCCTTGCTTCTCACAGGTAAAGGAGCTCAAGGAATTTGGAACTGGTGTTGCATTGTATTAATTTGGCAGAATGATCAATTAATAGAACAGGAGCCTGAAAGTGTTGACAGAACATGCTGCTTAATTAGTACCTGACGAACCATGTAGGCCACAGAGCACAGAGTGTAATGTTGCTTCAGGATGGCTGCGTACAAGACCTTTATGTGCAAAATGAAGCCTGTAGAAAAGCTAAAAAAAAGAATGTTTCCGCTTAGTCCTAGTGAAGGAAGTCTTCACTGCTGAAAACTTCCTTCCCCTTGTGAAGTTGGGGATACTTAAGTTCTTCACAGAGAAACATAGTAACTTGAAGTATCAAGCTTTTCTGGTAGGAGTCTTGCTCTTAAAAGTCACATAGCCTTTCATTTGCATAGTTTTTTTTTAATGTAAGAGGTGGTTGTGGAATTAGATGAAATATATTTTAAATTCTATAATTTTAATTCTTACTGCTTCAGAGCATAATAAAGAAAGAAAGAAATGCTAGGCCAGAAAGATTTCTTGATGGCTTATGTGATAGGATGGCAACTGAAATCATTGCAAGTTGAAAGCAGGTAGCACCACAAGTCTTTAAGGTGCTGTAACTGGTCTTCTATTACGTATTAGTTTGTAATAGTTTTTCAATTGAAAATTGAGTAGCTTGGAATTGAAAAGCACTTTGAGTTTTGCAAGATAGTACTGCAAGAATTACTCAGTTACTGGTAATTAGATTCTTCCATTCATATGTATAAATATATTGATAATTCATATTATTCATTCAGGAATTCTCCCTCTTCCCATGATAGGAGAAAAGTTATGTGCTTAAGGAAATTTTTTTTCAAAATGAATGTATTTTCTCTAGCAGTTTAAGCTTCTCTGTTTTTTCTGAAATAAACCACTTTCCTTTTTAGAATACTTCTCTTGAATAAAAGTGCCTCACTCATGGATTATTGTAGAGTACTTCAGATTTTTTTTTTCTCATCCTGACCTAATTTAATGATTTCACATGGTGCAGTTGGAAAATGGCTTCTTTCTCTGACCTTTCAGTGAAAGCCACATGGTGGGGACCAAGTGCACGTTTGTTACCTTTTTTACTTGACCAGTACAGGTGGCTAAAGTATGTGCCTCTTTTAAATTTAGTTATCCAAAATTTCACATTCCAGTTTAATGAACAATTATATAATTTACAAAGTATGAAGGTCTGACAGTTTTGATTTAAATCCATTACAGGATGGATTCTGCAAGAAAAAAAACGAGTTCAACCCTACAGCAGTAGCAGCTAGTCTGTGTAGATTCTATACCATGCCCAGAACCAGAGTAAATGATCATTTGGATTCAGTGTGCTTGATTGCTTAAATATATCGATCATATACATTGCATAGAGAATACTGAATACATATGTTAATTCTATTACATGCTGATAAAGATTTGTGGCTGGAACCTATTCAGTGTGGCGACTTATGTAAAATTAACAAAAGCGTTAGCCTTAAATATAATTACATAGTTCTGGCATGTTGTAATTTCATTATAGGTTTTCTTTTTTGTTCTGTGTCCAGCAGAGAAACTGTTCAGCTCTGTATTTTGGTGCTCTGTTCATTAATCAGTAACTTTCAATAAATACTGAATAATTTAATTAAAAATATTGCCACAAGCCTTATAATAACATAGGATAGAATGGGATATATGCAATTTTGTTGGGGGGGAAACCCTACTCTCCTATATTGTGTTATGCTTAACTGTAGAACTTCAAATACACAAGCTTAATTTCTTGGACAGTTCTAAACATAAATTTATTGAGCTTTGAGACTGATAGAGAGAAAATGCCTGGTTTTGGAATGATTTCATGAGATCTGAGGCCTTGACAAATCACACTTTAAACTGCCTGAGGACACAGATTTCAGGGAGGGTACCTTCTGTCAAAAACCTGAAGTCAGTGGGAACTTTGCCACAGAGGCAAGATGTGGCAAACAACCACTAGCTGTGATGTTAGTCTCTCATGTTCCCAGTCTGCAATATGAGACTTTCAGATAGGCACTTCTGGATCAAAGTATTTTAAGCAACAAAACTTTCATTTCCAGATGTAGTTTTAGAAAGAGGAGGGATGATGCAGGGATCTTAGTTGTCCAAACTTCATTCCAAAGCTATAGGAATCATGACACTGGCTTTATGTGGGTATAGAAAATAAAGTTGAGTACAAATATTCAGAATGTCAGCCTACCATATTATTTTGATTCTTGAAATGATCTTAGGCGAGTTTTTGATTTCTTAGATGTTTATGGATGTGGTTTAAACATTGTGGTCACGTGGCCAGAATAAGGCATCTTGCTTCAGGAATTTCTTTCTTATAATGCCTGATATATAGATAATTAGAGAAATTAATACAATTATGTGGCCAAATCCAGCCCATCTTTAGAAGTTAATTTCTCTTGATTTGTGGTCATTTGGTCAGATCTATGCAGATTTTTGTTGTTGGTTTGAATCTAGCCAAGGCTGATGGTGTCTTAATTGCTACCACAGAGCAACCATTTGGCCTTCGTCAGATGAGTATTGTCATAGTACATTCCCAATGGATGGCTGTCTGCCTTACAGAAGGTACCATCAAAGTTTTCATTAATTGGTCCCCTTGTTGGTGTTTATGGCAGAGAGGCCAAAAGCTGCATATGAACAGACACTCTATGTTGGGGTGAGATTTACTGGCAAGTCCAGTAAGGAAACTAGTACATACATTGTAAGCAAGGGTAAAGGATGTTGTAAGCAAGGGTGTTCCTCCTAAGAACAGCCAATCTGGCATTAAATTTACTCTGATTTTTAAAAAGGCAGAGAAATGTAACAAGAATTCACAGACTATAGTTGGAAATTAAATAGGACAAAACTGGTTAATATTTTTCTTCTTTAATGTCGACTGTCTTGCAGGTTTCTTTTAATACGATGTGAAGTGTTATGATGAGCTCTGTAGTCTATAGACAAATTTGCATGTATCTATGAATACTTCTGTCAGATGAGAACATTTGACAGTATTTTGTGTCCTGACCTCATTAGCTTAGCCTGTATATAATAACAAGTATAGTTGATAATGTGTAAAGATTGCATAAAACATTCATTTAGAAAATCTTTTCAACTATAGTTTGCAATTTTGAAATTTTTATGTTCGTGTTATCTCCTGCCTTTTGTCCTTATTGTCTTGTTAAAAGACTTGGACTTTATTATATTGCAGGGCATGTACTAGTAATGATTTGTGCATTTTGTCATTTAGCACAGCACTCTTGTTTGTTGCTAAACTTTGTATATGCCAAGACTGTTTGTGTTAGGCTCTCTCTAATGTTTGCCCAGTTATGCCCATCTTATCTTTAAAAAAAATTTAATTTATTATTTTTATTATAATGCAAAATAAAATAATAGGTATGACTTATTAATCAAATAAAATGTCATATATGTCCTTGAGAGAGAACGGTGCCTCTGAAATTGGAATATATTGGCTCTATATTGGGCTTTTGATACAGGAATAAATATGATAGAACCATCAAATACTGATAATGGGATTTTAAAAGGGCTTGGTATTAACCTGAGCAGTTCCAGTCAGCAGGCACAATCTCATTCTATTGGATTTCTAGCCATGGATTTGGTCATATTAGGGGAAGATCATGGCTTGGGTTTCTCTCTCATTCTGACTGCTTCCACCCTTTCCCTCCCTCTCATTCTTTTCCTCTTCCGAACAGCATGTTATCTGACTCTTCTCGTGTCCACTTGCAGTCACTCATCCAACTCCTCCATCAGCAGAAATGGATGTCATTGATGTGTACTGCTGTTATGTCGTTGTATCGCATCCTTATCCATGATGACTTCCATTTTTTTGATGGTAATCCAGCTAGCCCTTTAAATATATGTTCCCTGACTTCTACCTCTTCTGTTTGCACTGTTGATTCAATTCTGTCATTCATCAAAAATGGTATCCTCATCAGATCATGAAGCACTGCCTTATCTGTAAAGTTTGAGTTGAGTTCCTCCTCCCTGATCATTACATAGTATCTTTCATCACTGCTTGTTTTTTAATATAAATTCAGGTTGTTCTACAAATTCCAGGGGGTATTATAGTGTAGATAATGAACATTATGGCTTCCTGTCTTCTTTCATCTTAGTTCTGTTCTTTTAACAGTAACAGAAAAAGTAAATGGATAATTCATACTCTTCTGGAAATCTTATTCTGTCTGCATTATATTAAACAAATACTGTCAGGCTATAAATTCATCATAGCTATTAGTGTGTGTCTAACATGGAGAAATGGGAGAAGGATGCTAAGAGATACAAAGTTGACTCTTATTTACAACTTAGATTTAGTCATTAAACGTAGACCCTGCAAAAGCACAGAAGTATTTGAATGCATGCAAGTAATACTGTTGAAATCTTAGGGCATGATTCACTCAGACCTTACAGCATATCTTTAGCTTATAAAGATATCCCCTATTGAAATAAAGCAAGAAACCAAGATTTGCATCTAGACTTGCAGATTTAATTTGTCAAAGTGATTCCATGGTGAAATTATAGATAATTTCAGAGTTAAAATCTCCTTTAATTTGATAATTTAGTTTAGAGATTTACTATTCTATAAATACTGGTAGCTTGGTGGTCGCTTTGGTGCATTGTATTAAATCCAGTATAGTCTGATAACTTTTTAATTTTTTAGATCTAATGACTTCATTATTGTTCTATGTTTGTTTTTACTTTTGAATTTTAGAACCTTAATAATAGTTTTCGTTGCAAAAAAAAAAAAAACCTGAAAGATGGATAATAAAAATTGAAAAGTCTAAAACTTCTCTGAAATTATTATCTTGGGGGAGAAGGTTAAGATTTAATGCAGCCACATGTGGTTCATTCTTTTAATACTACTTTTCATTCTCTGTAGAAGGTTTTCCAAATGTTTGACAGCTTTGCTTGAAATACTGAAAAGTAGGGCAAAGCCATAGCAAATAAATGGAGAGTACTTCTTATTTCAGCCCTGGAATCATTTAAAGTTGATCTACTTCATTTGCCCCTGTCAGAAAGAATAGAAAAATTAATTTTTAAATAGGATCACTTAAAAACAGTGTAATTTTAAGTTTTTACAGATATCAGTTAACTTAATATTTTAGTAAATTAGACCCTTTTTTTCATAATTTAAATTAGACAAGAGCAGAAGCAGTATTTAAAGCCTCCTGTTTTGACATATGGAATTGGGATGTGGTGCATTTTAAGGTTTGGTGGTTGTGTATGTTTTTTTTTGTTTTTTTTTTTTTTTAAGATGAATACCCTTTATACACAGGGCAAAATAAATCGCAGTAATGTATTAAATAACTATAAATAGGAATGAATAGTATTTTTTTTACCTTCTTTTCTAAATATCAGTCCTTTCAATTTGTCATGTGGAAAAGTAGTTACTGAGGAAAAGTTATATTATATAAAGCTGTTTAGTTATCATTTATTCCACAGTTTAGTGAGAGATTCCAAATTTAGTGTAAAACCGATGTCTGTATGCTTACCTTTCCTTCCCCAGTAATCTGTTGTATTAAGTTTATTCTCACTGGATGGGTGTTAATTTCTTTTGAAGAACAAATTCATTAGCGCCAGTAAGAACTGTGTACATTAAATTGATTTTACTAGAGTTTTTTGCTTGCTAATTTAAATTTGATTAAAATCAATCAACCCTATTGCGTTTATTGCATAAATTTAAGCAACTTGTATGAGTGTTAGGAGGATAGGGACCTTACTGTGTCATCTCTGTATTGCTCGATTTGCTCAACCAGATATATAGGACAGCTAACTCATCTTTTGGAATGTAGGTTCTTAAGGTCTGTTGGTATGGTTATTGAGGTATAATATCATTCAGTGGTTGACCAAATGGTCTTTAATGTCCATGTAGTTCAGGATTTAATTTTGCAATTCATGAAGTGCAGAAGGGACCAAACTTCACAGAATAGAAAGTAGGCAGAAATTATGAAGGTAGCAGTTGGATATCCAGTAGTATTTTCTAAATCCTTTATATAAACAACATGGGTGAAAACCATATATCTTGTATACAGTATAAACAAAAATATCAGTATTTTCTAGAGAGAAAGCACACTGAGAGGCCACAAAGTATAATTTGAGGGGTGTTTAGCTGTTGAACTTTTTAAGGATGATTGTGATATAAAGGCAAAATTTTGCAGCTGTTGTTTTGAAGATGTTGGGTAATAACGCAATGCAAGAATCGGTGAGAAGGTAACAGAGAAGTAAAGAGTTTATGAGCTCCTATCGATATGGTGGACCCAAAATGATTTTCAGAGCAAATCTGCAAATTTATTATTTGGTAAACTCAGCAACATTAACGCCTTTATGCTAATTGGAACAGAAGAAGCTTGCTTGCCTTCTTCCTTGTTTTTTATTTGGTAATAGCTATTAAAGGCAATAAATTAACATAATGAAATACGATTAATTTCCCTAAATTCTTAAAACGTTTCATGAATGTTTTCCAAACATTCAGATATTTATACAACTATGGTCTGAACTGTATCTCTATTTCAGAGTATGTTTGCCAGTTGGTATACTGTTCACTACTGCACCCAAACAGCTGAAATGTACAGTCCAGAGTATTTCAAAAATAAGACAAACTAGCTTGGGTTAATTACCATCAAGCAGATGTTTTAGAAAGATAAAATAAGAAATGATACTGTAATTGAAAAATGCATGAATCTAAATTTGTATTAGTCTGCTTGTCCGTTTCTGTGCAGCATTAAAATTATGACTTAGTCTCTCAGATTTATTGTTTAAACTGGGTTTTTAATTTGAACTTTGGATTTTGAGGTTTGTTTTTTCAAAAATTTTCAGAGATTTTGAAAACCTAAAAAGCAATTTTTACCCTTACATCAAGAGCTAGCATCCTTAAGAAATACTATGATGATGTGATGCTTGTGATAAACGTCAGGGGAATTAGCAATATTGTGTGTATGTATAGGGTATATTTTTATAGGTAACAGATAAACTAATATATTCCCACTTTTAACTTTTTAACTACTACTTTTTTTTTTAACTACTTTTTAACACTGACGGTAACTACAAAGCACCACATACTGTAAAACAATACAAACTTCAGCCTTCAGCAATGAAAAGAAGCTAGCAAATTTCTACCAACTATTACAGGTATAAAAAAGAAAACTAGATTGGGAATAACATCTCTTACTTTCTCCTTTCTCTCCTCCCTCTGTCATGTTCAGATAAACATCTTTGTTTTTGTAAAGTCCTATTAAGTAGTAGCATGTTAGCAAAGGTTACTACTGTGTTCAAAAGGAAAACTGACACTGTTGAAATATTTTTTTACACATCACTGAAACAGTTGCAAAGCAAACAGAAGTTATGCTAATCAGTGAATAAAACTAGTCTGGTCTTCAAATATATATATATATATATATCTTTAATTGAACAGTGTATTTGATCTGTAGTATCTGCCATCTTTATCCGTCTGTAAAACAGAGACACAGCTTTATTCCTTGAAAAGGATTTTGTGAAAATTGATGTTGTACTATTTAGACTATATGAAAGAAAGGCATTAAAAATGTAACTTTGTGTAAATATGCTGCCTACAAAGTTCTACAGAACCACATACTGCATTTCTATATACTCACATGACATGCAAGAGGTTGATCTGCTGACTGAGCAATTCAGAATTCAGAAAGAGAATAACAACTGAAAGGCTTGAAAGTCAACAAAATTAAAACATCGTTAAACTATTATAATTGATCTAGGGCTAAAAATCTGTATCTGCATAGCTTGCAAGAACCTGAAATTTCCTTTTTAAAAAAAAAAAGCCCGTCTAACTATGTTTGTAAATTTCTGGCTAAGTCATGGATGTAGACTAGTGTGTGTATGTGTGTGTATTACTCTGAAACTTTTAAGCAAAACCCTCAAATCTTATGCTGGCAAAATGCAAGGGAGTAGATGATTTCTTTTATGCTTGTCCACCCCCACCATCTCTGACTGCTGTCTAAAAAGACTGAAAGAGGAATTTTGAAAATCACTTTCTATAATACTTCAGTGCCAGGTCTTGGAGTTAGATATCTACTGTGTATCTCCAAGAACAGTGCTTCAAAAATATATAGGAATTGACTAATCAATATGTCACACTCCGCCCTCTGTTTTACTTGAAGTTGTAGAAATGTCACAAGATGAATATTCTTGCTCTAAAAAGCTTAAGATCTAGACATAAAACAAAAACAACAGACACAAAGACAAGAAATGGTGAAAGCATTAGTACAGTTTTACTGTACAGGCGGTTTCCTCCAGACTTTATTGGGATATCCTTTCAAAGAGAATGACCATGTCTCAGGGACAGTATGATAAAACACAATGGGACTTCTTTTAAAACTTAGTAGTGGAGATGGAAATATGTATCATGGATCAGTTGAGGTGGGAGAGGATAGTACTGGACGGTGAGCATTTTAAAAGCAAAGATGATCTGCTTAGTTTTGATAATGTAAAGAAAGGAGTGTCAGCAAGGACAGTAATGACACAGTCAAAGCATCAGGCTAAAAAAATCAATTTTTGCTGTAGCTTCCTGAATGAATATGAATGGAAAGATTGCATTTGTCAAGACATGATATGCAAGAGCTCCGTTTAAAAGCTTAGTTGTATAAAAAGAAGTACTGCAGGTTAAAAACATTATGCATAAAGAGCCAGAAAGATTTAAATATAGCCTAAGTGCAGTAATACAGCTGAAAATAGTGCTCAGGTGACAGGTATGAATGACACTTTGGAAGATAATTTGCACAGTTATTGAGAAATGAGATTGCAGGAGACATTGGGAGACTCTAACAGTTTGAGTAACAACTTACAACTGGATGCACAGAAGGAGACAAGCTAATAATTTAGGGTACAGGGAGATAGGTTGAATAGAGAGAAGACCTGTCAGTTTTCATTATGGAGCTTGTACACATTTGCAGCTGAGATTAACCTAGAAATAAGGCTGAATAGGAAAAGAGGAAGAGATCAGAAACCTCTTCCATATTTACCTCCTTCAAAACAAAACAAAAAACCTCTGAAGAACATACTAGAGAGGTGGAAGGATCAGAAGGAAGAATATGAAAGTCAAGAATGGGTGAAGATATCAAGAGAAGGAATATGGTTGGCAGTATCTGAAGTGTCTGAAGACAGAGTATAAACTTCAGATATTAGTAGGCTAGTTGAAACTTTGGCAAGGTGTTCACTGCGGTTGGCATGTGTGCTGGCTTAAACAGGGTCTAAAACAACTGAAAAAGAGGAATCTGAGACACCTCATTTGTAGTCTTGGAGGAGAAAAGAGAGAGAGGTGTATGGGTAGTTGAATCAAGAATGGATTTTATTTCCAAAAAAAAAAAAAAAAAAAAAGCATTCTTGTATTTTGATCAGCAAGCTGGAGAGTAAGAAAAGGGAGTCAGTGAGAACAGGTACATAACAAATTGGCCTGAAAAGGGGTTGCTGGGAAAAAAATGAATGGATCAGCATAAAAGAGAAGATGTTTGAGGATTTTTCTTAGTGTAGATGAAAGGACTATTAAAGGCATCAGACAGTAATAGAGGAATAGGCCCAATAGAAAGAGAGAGAATGCTTTCATAGAGCAAAGAGACAAGAATTGTTTGTTTTTCAGTAGTAGATCCCTCCATAAGGTAGTTGTATATTCAAATGACTACAACTTCATGTAACTAATGATAAAAATGATATATACCACAAATATTAAATTATTCTATAGGAAAGAAATTAAAAGGTAAAGAATAGATGTAAATAATAACAAATCTTAACATTTAACCTAAACAATAAAAAAAAAATGTTATTTAAGGAATGAACAAAATATCCTTTTCTGCATTCATTATTGTTTCAGACTATTTTTATGACATTTGTGGCTTACTCATCTTCAATAATTACATCCAATGCAGTCCAAAATTATTTTTCAGTCAGTCACAATTTTGGTGTAGTAAAGGAAAAGAGTGGAGAAAAAGGAAAAAACAGGTTTTTTTTCTTCCCCCCCCCCCAATATTCTTAGCAAGAGAGAAGCCAGTGTTCTTCGTGCTGTCTTTGGCAATCGCTCATTAATGACTTTTGTGTGTCCTGTAAAAAAACCTGTGACCTGACAATTGGTCTTGCAGCCAATTGAAACATACAATGACATGAGCAAGGGTTTTGTAGCAGGGCTATTCAAATTTAGATAATAAAGTTTCAGTAGTAGTATGTCTGTATATTCTTTGAATAAGCCTATGTAGCAATTTCAAAAATCCTTTTGGGTATAAGCTTGTGAGGGAATATTTCTGGTATCATCCAAAAGCAGTGATATATACAGCAGTCATATAGCTCTTTCTTTAGGGTGTTATCATTGACCCTAAAATACTTGGGGTGGATCAAATTTTTAAATATAATATCGGAAATATTTTTTCAATAGTAAAGTGGTTTTTGTTTTTGTTTTTGTTTTTTTTTTTTTTTTTTATTGCTTTGAGGTGTAGCTTCTGGATGCATACATCAACTGTAGTTGTTAAAAGAAATAGCATGGCTAAAAGGAAACCATGTAAGTCTTTAATGTGATCTGACTAGTTTTGACTGGTATGCTTATTAAACATTGATTAAAAGAATGACCTTTCACAATTATGGTCTACAATCAGCCATCAATGTTTCAAAATGCTATTAAAATTGGAAAACAATTGGAAAATCCATGGTTTCAGAAAAACAGTCTAAACCCAAATAATTTAAATAGCAGTTTCAGTACTACATGATGCATGCTGACAGAGCATGGTGTGAATTTAGTGTCTACCAAATAAAGGTATAATTACTCATTTTCTTATTAGCTATATAGAATACAATGACTGAAGGCTATGACCAAAATTTCTTGACTTGTCTATCCCTGAGAATTTTGTCATCTTTAATTGGGGAGATCAGAAAGGGTTATCTACAAGATAAACCATCTCAGATTGCAGCTGTGCTCCAGCCATGTTTTCAGCAAGCTGCATGCTAGTCCTCAGTCTTGAACGCAGAGATTACTTCAAATGGGCTTACTCGTATGATGGAGCAAAAATACACATTTGTACACACACCCTTGGTACTTGAGCTTGCAAGTTGCAGGCACATTAGGTTGTACATGGAAAAATGGATGTGAAAAAAATTGAGGTCAAAATGAATGTTTTGCCTGTAGGTCCATTCTCTTGCTGTTGTATGGCAGCTTTTTCCAGCTAATACCCACCAGTGCAAATGATAGTTACGCGTGTCAATGAGCAAAGAGACTCCAGTAAAGTGGTACTTTCAAATCTTGAGGTTTTTAAAGGACTCACCATATTGGCATTCTTTTCTTTCTAAAATGAATTACTAACTGAAAGGGATTCAGTTAATCAGAAATCTGCTCAAACACTTGTGGAACAGGCATTCTAAGTCTTAAATCCACTGTAGAATTCAGTGTCCAAACTGATGCTAGTATAAAAGGGTGAGAGTTCAATCTCCAGAATATGGGATATCTTGATTTATAATGCAGTCAATGAACAGCTGATAGGTCTTATGCCGTCGCAGCTTTCTCATCTTAAATGTTGTTTCCTGTTGCTTCATCACTTGTGCTGGACATTTAAAATACAAAAACAAAACAAACAAAACAAACAAACAACAAAAAAAAAACCCAAAAAACTTGGACGTGAATTAAACTCATAGGAAGATGGAGCTTTGAAGGTTACTTTTCAGTGGTCATTAGAACCAAAAGTCAGAATACTGTGTTCAGGACCAGTAGTACAAATGGTCAAGAAAATGTGTTTCCATTTTAATTATTTTTGCCTATATAATGTGGGTGTTCTTGCAGCCATGTCCTTGAATAACCGCTTCCTAACTAAAATGACGCAACTCTGTAGCCAGTGATCCATGACTTTAAATATTTGGAAGGGCTATTGATTCACTGAACTGGAAGAAATTAAAGATGTTGAGGCATATTTTCAAAAATAGAATTACACTTATTATAGATTATATTTGATCATGTATATTCTATTTACTGTTTAAATGAATAAAACAAAACAGATGCATGTAATACAGCATTCAGTTTATCTGTAATAGACTTAACTGAACGTCAGTGGTCTTGTTTAAATCAGCTACATGTACTATTAAAAGAGAGCTGCTAGCACCTACAGCATCTCCTCTTGTTCCCATGTCATCGTTCTCTGCATGTACCTATTTCTGTTTGTGTTAGTCATCCTCTCTAGGTAAATTGTCCATAAGACCAATGATTCCATCAGCAAATTATCCAGAAAATGCTGTCAGTGCACATGGTGACATTTGTGCCACTGGTGGATTTGTTGCTCTTTCAGTGGTCTAATTAAATTGGCAGTAATCTCCCGTGCCCAGCACTGTTGTCTCCCTTTCTTTGGCACCTTAGTTCAGACCTTCTACTTTTCTCCATCCTTTTAACTGAATATCAAATGCATTATTGATTGCTCCTCTTCCACCCTCCTCACTTCCACTCCCCTCAACTTTTAAAATCTTTTTTTGGATTGGCAGTATCACCCAGACAAGCAGAGCGCAGATGTGGCAGCAGCAGAAGTGGAGAAGCGCGTGCAGAGGTTCATCGAAATTGATCAAGCGTGGAAAATTCTAGGGAACGAAGAGACAAAAAAGGAGTATGACCTGCAGCAGCGCGGTAGGTTCCTGCCAAGGAGCGCTGTAGTGGCAGCAGCTCTTTAAAGCAGGGTCTGGGTGTAGCAGTTAGCTGGTATTTTAAAATGCTGTTTATTGCTGAATCAAATCTTTCTTTCGCTCTTGTCCCACTTTCAAATGTGGATACATTATTTATAGCTTTTGCTACACATACATTACTTAGTGCAAACATTGAATTACTTCCAACAAAACATTAGGTGGTGGTATTCCTAATAATGAATATGAAAGTTAGACTAATTACAGAGCTTAGCCCTTTTTAAAGCAGCTTCATTAAGTGTTCTTAATTTCTTAAATTTGAGTCCTATACTGTATTTTGTTGCAATATTTTAGATATAGATATTATGCAGTTTATATCTCGTGTTCAATGCATATGGCTTTAAAAGCACTTCAGAATCATTAAGGCAGATTCTTTTTGTGCCTGTGTGTTAGGGTAGCTTTCATAATTCATCTGTAATCTAAACTCGCCTTTTTAAAGCAGGTTTATAAATAATATTCCAATATAACACATTAACTAGGCAGCTCTAGCATGCCTTTCTTTTTATACCTCTCAGAAAATAGCTTCTTAAAACAGTGACAGGCTGTTGTGAAAAAGAAAGGGGGGAAATGTAGGTCAGGTCTGTCACACATGGACTACCATTACATGAAGTGATAGGCTGTCTTTCTGCTCTGGCCTCAGGATAGGAGTCCCTCAGCCTTCCATTAGAACCTTCAATAAATGTATATCCACCCTACATGTTAATGGGGGGAGTCAATAATAGTGTATTGCCTTGGGGAAAACACTCAGTGGCACTCTGCACTAACACACTCGGGTCCAGCATTGATGTGTAGCCACCACCACTTTTGAATGTGTCTGATAAAAGCCCACTGTCTCTGAAGCTTGTTATTGAATTCTCTTCCATTGTACATTGGCACACCATCAGACCTTTCTCTCTTGTGCTGATTTTTAACTCCCCTGCCGCTGTGGATACCAGAACTTTGAGAGACAAAGGCTTAGTCATTCTAGCAGATATGCATCACTGCCGGATGAAAAGGGGGATATATAATTGTATATACCCAGTATGAATTCTCTAGTTAAATAATCTTGTATTTCAGACTTTGTGTAGGGTTTGGAAAAGAGGGTGGAAAAGAGAATTATTGAACAAATATTTGAAAATTTGAAAGAAATGGATTTGGTGCTAATTTCTTCTCTCTAATGTAAACAGTATTGATTATCATCTCATGATGATAATTATCATTATGAATTATCATCTCAAGCTTATTTTAAAAAATTGATTTAATGCCAGAACAGGAATTTCTGCTACCCTCTCATTCTGTTGTACTCTTAGCTTTGTAAGTATCAGCAGTGTCATCCATTTTCACAAACTGCACATATGCAGGAAAAATGAAATATTTTCATTCAGTTAAGTCCTTCACGGATGTAGTGAAATTTACCTAAAGCTTAAATACTGAACACGAAGTGTTAATTTTCTTGGGTCAGCTTTATCCAATGAGGTCCAGAAAACTGCACCAAGAATTAATAACCTACTTTGTTTTCCCATGGTATTAAAGGATCTTACTATAAACTAGTTTCAGCAGAATTTATGCTATGATATTTTAAAGGTTATCTATATTTATTGAGATTCTTTTGCATCCACATGATTTTTCCTAAAGAGCCATCTGAAGACTGTAAAAATACTTAGTAAAAAAAAGAGAACAAATCATGCTTTTGAATGCTCATTTGACACTCAGCTGTGTATTTTGAAAATGGGATATATGTTCATAAAGAAGATCCTATTCACAGAGGATCCAGTGTTTCAAACTAAGCAAAACATGTAACGTCTATGTGCAGTGTTGCTGGATCCTTTGCAGCATGTTCACTAGCAGCACAATGATGGTGAAATAAAGTAAACTCTAGTTGTCTGACTGCCTGTCAAGTTACTTCTGAAGTCATGATTCTAGACAAATTCATAGACACTGCTGTAAATGCTCACAGAAACAAAGGAACTAAGACAGTGGCTAAGGGAAACAGTGGAGAGAGAGAAAATATAGCAAGTTAGTAAAATTTTTTTAAAGCCTAGGAAGCAGAATCTGAACAATGCCAGTGCGCACATGTGTGCGGCAGCCAGCCAGGAAGACGTCCTTTGTACTGTAGTCTCTTTCCTATTGCACAGATTGTTTATTTGTGTGTGTCTTATTGTATTAACTACTGTATTAACTAATCCTTAGTTCCTTGGCTCAGAAATTAGTGGCCAGAGAAGTTCTGCAATTCTGTGGGGTGCCATGGCTTTTTTTTTTTTTTTTTTTTTTGAATCCTTGTGAATAACAAGTGAATGTGCTCTCATATTTTAAATAGTTTTCTCTGAAGGTCTCCTAGTAATTTTCTGTGCCTTCAGGACACAGTACTAAAGAGCAACAGACAAACCTCAAACTGTTTAGAGGTTTGGCTTAGATACTTATCCAAACCTTCCTGGTCTGGAAACCTTACAAGAACTGCCTTTTTTGTATGTTTTGTTGATATTTTTTCTAACTCCTTGTTTTGTCATATTGGTAATGACGTAAGAATACCTTTTTATCTTTTGCTTCCAGTCTCTGTGAAAAATCTGGGGGATGGGAAAAAAGCCATATCACAGTTTACCTGTTACAAAGGGACCTTTTTCTTCAACTTCATCTTAAGGATTTTCCATTGTTCATTTGGTATCCTATTTAGAAAAGATGAATATGCAGTTAAAATCAACAGTCTGACAGTAATAATTACCAAATGTTTTTCAGCGAGTTTAACTTGGAGACAATCTGGATTATAGTTTTCATATCAGAAGTTATCTGAGGCCTAAAAGTTTGATTTTGTTGCACTTGAAAGAATAAACAATTTTTCATAGAATTAGAGAATCGTGTAGGTTGGAAGGGATCTCCGCAGGTCATCTAGTCCAATCTCCTGCTCAAAGTAGGTCCAGTTAGATGACTTGCTCAGACCTTGTCCAGTCTAATCTTAAATATCTCCAAAGATGGAGATTCTACAACTGCTCTGGGCAGCGTGTTCCAATGTTTGAACAACCTCAGGTTAAAAATGTTTTCCTTATATCCTTATTTCCTTATATCAAGAATTTCCCTTTAGGCAACTTGTGCCTTTTGCCTCTCATGCCTCCACTGTGTGCCTCTGAGAAGTCTTCTCCACACCCTCCCATTAGGTAGCTCTGAACGAGATGCCCCCTTAGAAAGCCCAGTTCTCTCAGCCTCTCCCTGTACGTCGTGTGCCCCTGCCCTGACCGTGTTGATAATGCACTGGACTCGCTCCAGGATGTCAGTGTCTTGTACTGGGGAGCCCAAAATTGGAAACAATACTCCCGATGCTCTCGTAAGTGCTGAGCAGAGGGGAAAAGGTCCCTTTGAATAGCAGTTCTGCAACTTGTGTGGAATTTTGTTGACTTAAATACAAAGGAAGTGTGTATCTAAACAATCACATAACTAAGATGATGAATTTTACCACGTAATTTTATGTTTGGCTAATTAAAGATGGAATAATTAATAGAAGGGTAAGAAAATTAATAAATCAGTGACTTTCAGTGATTAATTTCTGAAACTAAATATAGCAAGCAATTCAAAACCAATAATGGGTGGACACTAAAATTAGTTGCTTTGTATAAATTTATTGGGGTGGGACACCAAAACTTAAGAATAGATTATCCCCCCCTCCCCCAGCTATGGCTCCAGTGAGGTTCTCTCCAGGATAACGTTTTTATATGTGATGATGGACACAGGTGTCCATAAAGTACAACCATTTGTAGGGCTGAGGATGTAATCATCAATGGGCATTTTCCTACTTGAGCACATACCTGCTGTTGATTTTCAATTTTTTAATTTTATTTTTAGAAAATTATTAAAGATGCAATTTTCATACATGAATACATTTTTCAGCATTATTTTCCCTTTTGCTCTTGCTTCATTTCTTAGGACCTGTAATTCTTGATATCTAATTGGAATTTCCAGTGTTTCAACTTGCATCACTTGTCTCTCATCCTGTCACTGTGCACCTCTGAAAAGGATCTGGTTCCATCTTCTCTGATGCCCTCCCATTAGGTAGTTGAACAGAGCAATAAGCCTAAAATAGCTCAGTTTAGAATGTCTGGCTGTTAATTCAACTTTCACTGACAATGTTATTATTTTTAAAACTTGAAAATCTTTTGAGGATGTGTCCTCACTCTCAGCAGTTAAACAATGTTTCTACTCCAAGTTTAGAAAGGGAGTCTTATATAGGTGTAGTCACAAATTAGGAAACTGAAAAACAGAGCTAAATAAGATGTAGCTCCTTTTTCTCCCCTTGCTCCTTCCCTTTCCTCTTCTAATACAGTAAACTGAAAAGAGCGCTTTGAAGATGGTCACTTTCCCTTTTATCCAATATTCCCTACTGCTACAGCTATGCAGTGATGATGCTGTATTAGACATAAAGATATTTTAAGTAATTTGGTAAATAGGATGTCAGAAGAATAGCATTATAAATCCACTACAAGAATAAGCAGGAGAAGCAAGATAAAAGCCTACAACAATGCTTTTAGTAGCTAGCAGAAATGACAATTGAACACCTCGACTACCATATTATAAGAAAAAAGTTGAATGCAGCATATTTTAGTTCCTTGTTAAGAGAATTTATTCTTTACAAGTACTTTTAAACTAAAATAAAGCTTTAAACATGGCCATTAAATTAGGCTTTTCAGTGTGCCAGGTCATACTCTGAAGTGACAGAACTGTATGTCTGTCTGTAACCAAGCATTTTGCAGTTACAGACCCTCAACTAATGTTGGAACATAAGCTTCTACCACAACTCTGTGGGTTTAACTTTAGTCTGTATTGACTACAAGTGAAGCAGTATTCTCCTTCAGCAAATACATACTTTTTCATTAAGAAAACTCTTAACACGCAACTTCTTTATAATTGTTAATAAAAGCAAGCACGGTTATTTTAAATTATGTAAGAGATTCAAGAAACTTAAGAAACTGCTTACAAAATAAATAGCCTATGGAGAAAATGGAACTTCTGAAAATATTCAGATTTTGAGTACTGTGATAGCTGATTTTGTCTAATCATTTTGAGACTGAGTAGATACTATGAACTGTATTTGGTCTGGCAATGCGTATCTTGAACTTTTTTTAATGACCTGTGTTGAAAGAAAAATCCAATCCTTCCAAGAATAAGATAAAGAGCTAGAAAAATCTTTTAAGTATTATGACTATTTTTACTATTATCATGAACTGTTAAAAGGGTTAAATTTCCGTTTACTGCTTGCACCCCCCTTAAAACTCAGCCCTAAATAGCCCAAGAAATATTTATTGTATCCTCAAGTGAAACTTAATACCTTTCCTCTTTTACAATTTCTGAATGACCCAGCAAGAGCTCTAGTAAAGCTTTACTGAACCAAGCTGCTAATAGTTATTTAATGTTCTTCTGTAGCCTGAAAGAATCTCAGTAGATTTTTTTCCTTTTAATCTCTTTGAATTGCAGGCTCATAAACCTCTCTGATGAGCCTGCCAGTGTTTTCTTAGATCCTGCAGTTGAGACAATGGAGCTGCAGAATCCTTTCACCTCTTGTTGTCAGACAAATCCAATAGATTGCAAGGCCAGGCAGGCTACGCTTCTTGTGAATTTAATTTTGTTTTTTCAAGTTATGATGGGTAATCAGGTCTTCATGGTTTTCTGTATCTGTTCAGGAATATGTTTCACAAAGTACAATGCTACACAGAATTCTACAAACTGAGCTCCCGTCACATTGAAGTAAGCACACCAAACATAACGCAGCATTGGTAACAATACCACTTAAATAGCCTTCTCCTCCTTCAAGGGAATAAAAATCAGACACCAGTTTACTTCAGGCAACTGTTAACCACACATAGCTGTAAGATGCATGATAATAATGATGTACGTGAAATAATAAGGAAGAGCACAAGAAATAACAGAGAAACTAACACACACTGTGAAAACTGTTAGGTTTGTAGTCTTGCTTGTAAGTTCCCCAAACTCATATTAGGCTCAGCCTCTTATGTTTAAATAATTGGCCAAATCTATTTGTGCTGTCTTTAAGGCATTTTAGATTGGATAGTATATTGAATAGAAGAGCTAAAAGGAAAATAACTTTGTTCAGCTCTGGAAAATGAGTTTCTCCTGCTTGATGCAGGCAAGCAAATAATCGCAGCATGCAAAATTGTGACTGCCAATGTGGGTACTGGATTATGTGTTATGTTTGGAGACTTATTCAGGAAGAGAATTTATTAATTGAAAATTAACATTTTTAAGATAACCAGTGAACTCTTTCAGGATTGAGCATCAGACTAGGAATGATCTCCATCCAGACTGGGAACTGTATGGAAGATGAATTTTGCCTGTAGAGCTTTTTAATTACAATTGCAGTAATGATTTAGAAAAGCTTGGTTGAAATTCTGTTCACTGGGCTTCATCCTGTACTATATTTGTAATATGAGAGATGGTAGTTCCTCAGCTGCCTTCTTCATTACTTTGCCAGTAACTTTACTTCAGGAAGTATGGTAACCTTGTGAATTTGTATCTCGCCACTTCTCTTCATGGCACCATATGGTTCATCTGTCCTTATATTTTCTACTAGCAAGACATGACCCAGACCTCCACCTCCAATCCTGCAAAATTTGTTCGGACTGAAATCCTGTATCATGAATTTGAAATAGGACAGCCTGATTTCTTTTTAATTCAGTTTTTTGCTACCTGTAAATGAAGCTGAGAAACAACTGCTCTTCCTACAACCATTTTCCTTTGCAGTTTTTTCTTCCTACTATTCAAAACTCAGCAGAATAGGAAGAGCTTGTGTTTTTCATACTATTCTCACAGTCTTAGTAGTTGTCTCCCACTGCAGTGGAGAAAAGAACCTGAAGGTAGACTTCAGCAACTTGATCTCTGCTTTTTTCTCCTCAGAAAAGAGGAGGAGGAATCTAGTTCACACAAGGCCTGCTGGAGGAAAGGCCTCTGACAGTTTTTGTGGGTGCTTTCAGGCCATTCACAGTTCCTGTTATAATGTTTCATGGCTAACAGGCTGTAAGTGGTATTAAACCAGACTACTTTCAGGTAACATTAGAGTATATTTGGCATGAGTTAAGATGATCTAATGGTTTATTTTATTTTGGACATTTCATGCAGTTAACCAGTGTTCTGGTGAGGTGAGTGTCGCTGGTGAGGAGAGAAATGATGTTGTCACTTTGTATAACCAAAACTAAAACATGACTCCTAGCTCTGGGTATGTAACTGAGAGCAGGAACAACAATAAGAATGCCGGATTGAGAGCTGTGTCTTCCAGTCGTCTTTCATCATTACTCTCTTGCTGTCCCCCCCCGCCCCTCCACCACCACTTTCTTTGACATCAATAAGTATTAGGTGTGAGTGGGCTAATTATCTTTTAATCCTGACCTTTTTACTACCGAATAGGTGTTCAGCAAAACATAAAAAGGGGCTGTATTGATCCTCTCATTATTTCCAATGTGTCTGATTTGTTTTAATCTTTTTCATTAAAACTAATTTAGGTGAAGCTCATTCCCAAGGATCTATAACATATATTTCAATTAAAATTAGAATAGTAATTTAGTTACAAAATAAAGTTTGGCACTTAATATTTCTGGTTTGAATGACTTTTAAATTTGGCTATAAATATCCAATTTTAAAAAACATATAAAATGCAAGTATTAACTAGACTTTTTTTTTCCACTGATGTATAAGGACAATTAAAATGTTCAGTGGTTCATTTCACTACTGGTACATTACATTAATACTCTTATCTATTATAACATGCTCTTAAAACTGATAGATCCATGAAAGGAAAACAACTGAAAAAAACAGGTTAGATTTAAAAATTAATTTAGATGACTCTCCATAGCTATTGCTAGGGTTATACTTTCACAGTAGCCTTAAAGTTATTTGTAACAACTTATCTTACTTTGTTGTAAGTTAGGAATCTTATTTGTGAACAGCTTGGTTTATATAGTTAATTTGTTAAATCAGCTAATAAAATAGTGCTCTGTATCTGTCCGAATCACTGTTGCATTTTTTACAATGTGTTAGCAAGTTCTGAAAAGTGAGGTTGTTGCAATCAGATGATGACATTTGGTGATAAAGGAGGAAATAGTCCATTATCTGATCAGAATAAATGTTGGAAACATGCTGTTTTTCTGGGGTTTTACTGGAATGCTTATAAATAACTGTCTTACAGAAACATGAGGGAAAATATATTCAAATAACTACAGTCTGCTCAGCATCACAGACCATCACCTGCCAGGGCTTCAAGTTATGATCAGAATCTCCCAAATTAGAATGTTACTACCATTCAGTTACAGAAATATTACACAATATTTTGTTTCTAAAAGCTTTTTAAAATGTTGAATTTCAAATGATAAATGACTAGAATTTGATCTGTACTATATTCCTAAGTACCTTAGACTCCTGCATTTTAGTTAGTATCGTATCTCTCAGTGAAGTAGTCAACAAAATATAATCTCTCCTCCCTGGATTATTTTATTTTACATTAAGTGACCACTTAATGAAATCTAGATTCAGTTTGGGAGCAGAAACTGGACCCTAATCATTAGACTACAGAATTGTGATCCCTGTCTTGTGTCCGTTTTGTTCCAGGGAATTACTTTCCATAGTGCAAGAACTTCCATGGAAAGGGGAGAATTTTCTCACCTGGAATAACATTGTAGAGAGCATCCAACCTCTCCTATCATAGCTAGAGGAGATAGCTGTGAAGCACCCTTCTTTCTACTTTCCAGAGTGAAGAAGAGTTTACATGGGAGAATCTGGGAACCCATTCAGAATACCGTACAATCTAGTGATTAGAGCAATTTCTTGGGAGTTAAAATAATTTAAAGTACTCAGGACCTCTGACTTTTTCATCAAGTGTTCAATAAACAGTTCTAGAATAAGAACTTCCTTCACTGTCATCTTACCTTTCATAGAAAGCCATACACAACAGTACATTTTGTAGGAAGCTTGATGTTATTAAACTAGAATACTCACTGAAAACTCACTGAACCAGGTGAAGGAACACCTACTTTCTTGATAACAACCTGGTTTAAACCTGAAATAAGGACTAAGCTACTGAGTCTTGGCAAATCTAAGACATTTATGTGTATGTGTTAAAGATCTGCTTTCAGGCATTTCTGGTTCTTAACAATAAGGAACTACAGTGTCTGTGGAGCTGGAGCTTCCACATGTCAGGCAGCAGCTGGAAGGTTTTGTATAATAAATTATAAGGTTTCTATGTCCTTTCTTGGATATTACCTTTTATTGCTTCATTTGCAATTTTGTTGAGCAAAGTCTCACATTGTCAATTTAACTTTGTGTGAACTGTGTGCATCAAATGCAAGAATGCTGATAAATTACAAAAGCCCAGGATATCTGCTTTTCCAAAATGGTGCTTTGAATTGTATTGCACACTTTACATTTAATTTCATATTGTAATTCAGTTCAAGTTGAAAGAACGTAGGAGATTTTATGGCAACACATTTCAATCTGTGCTGAGAGACTCTTTCCTACTCTAAAACTGGTTTTTGAGTATCTTTTGTCAGTGCAGGAATCCTAGTGTTCTTCTCACAGGCAGCTCTAACAAGTATTTGGTGCTTATACAGGGGTTCTTATTTGTCTTCTCCTTTCAAAAGTACAAGTAAACAGAGGCTCACAGTTTCAGCTTGTAGATGTATAGCTACAGCTAGGCTTTCTAAAGGTATTTTATTTCAAAACAAAAGTTTGCCCTTAATTTAACTGTCAATTTTTGGGATCAGCAAAAGAATGGATATCAGTGATGTTTTTCTTACAGTAATACATCTTCAGCATTTACTTTCCTGGGTACAGAAAGACATTCCCAAGCATATGCAGAGATACGGAAGCTACAGTTTTAGAGAACTGCATTTTTAATGGTATGACTCTCCAGTAGGGGCAAAATTGAACTGCTGGGTATATAAAACCATTAATTTACAGAGAAGAAATAAGGACCTGTATGTTACTAGAGCTTAACATTTGTCACTGTTTACTTTGTAGAAGATAATCTGACAAAAGAATGGCCACTGCATGCACAAATTTATCTTGAGGATATGTCCTGGAATGAAGGTATGAGTGTCTCACTTCTTGTTCTCAGTGCCTTTCATTGTCATTCATTAGAAATGTTTTCTATTTTTTTCCTGTATCTTATACCTTTGCGTTGTGCTTTTTTTAACTTTCTCTTTCAAATTAGTTCCCTCTCCTTCACTTTTTTTTTTTAATATATTTTCCTCTTATTTAGCTATTCTATTGTCTGTTATTGCCTGCTGTTTTTCCATTTCTCTGTTAGTTCCTGTCAATCCTATCTTTTGAAAGTCTACTGAAGTCTTTCTCTAGCACTGTACAGTCAGAATTGGCACTTAACTTTTTGTGCTTTTATTGTGTATTCATTCTTCACCTCCTTTTTTTCCTGTTTGGATGTTGAGAGCTTGCAGGACCATTTTTTCACCTAGCTATCTTCTTGTAGCATAAATGATTTTTTAGATTTCTGGATTCTCTCAATCTCTCATGTATCTTCTTGTGCCTTCTGTGGTGTGTAGGATGCAAGTGTTCTCATACGTATTTTCCCTTCTAACAGTGTTTTACTTTTTTCCTTTATTTCACTCTAGCTTTTATCATTTGACTTGCTTTTTGGATGGCTGTTTCTGATTTCTTTTTTTCTTTCTGCCCCAAGCTGGGTGGCAAAAATTTAACTTTTCCTTTCTTCTGTTATATGCTTCTTCACTGTGGTAGCCTATTTTAGAACCATCTGTGATCTGACATCTGTATAACTAACCCCCCTTATTTTGTTCTTAATTGCGTTCCTGATCTCTTTAAAGTTCTCGGTACTTTGTCAGAATCAAGTCTCATTCAGAAATATTCAGTGGCTTAGTCCTTTTAACATATGGCTGGTTCACTGATGTGCACCTTCTTAGTATTTGCTCTTTTAAAGAAAGACTACACTGACCCTAGTTGCTTAGCCTAAGAACTTCTCAGTCACTAAAACACACTTCAAGAGTAAGTTATATCTTGAGCAGCAAATGATAGCATAGGTACTGATATTCACAATCCAACAATGAGAGGTCATACCTGCAAATTATGTTTTGTTATTAACAGCAGCTTTGTGAAGAATAATCTAAAATAATTTCTTGGGTTTTTTTTCAAGCACTAAAGGTTTTTTCTGTTTTCTTTTGTGGCAGGTGGACAATGTTATACTCTTTCATGCCGATGTGGTGGAAATTACACTGTCTCCCAGACTGAAACCAAAGAGGTGTCTTTGGTTTGTTGTGATACCTGTTCACTTGTTATAGAGATCCTTCAGTGATTGTTTCAATCATGCACATTAACAGTTAAAAACTTTTTAAAGACACTGGACAGAAACACTGGACAAACAGGGGACAGCATCTGCTAAGAAATATGTTAAAGAAAAGGAAGGCACTGCAAGAACAAGTTCAGTCAGGCTTAAAAAAAGGAAATATGCATAACTGCTAACATAGTTCTACAGAAATGAAGATTGTTTTATCCTCCTTTATTAAAGAGCTATTTATTCCCTTCACTCCGGAAGTGAACACTAAGTTCTGTACAACTGGAATGTATCTTGTGCTGTAAATGACATTTCTTTCCCAGGTAAGAACAGAGTACTTCTTTCAATTTCAGTCTATATCAGCTACAGCTTGGGTACTACCTCCTAAGTTAAATCCTTTTAACAGCTCAGTTAGCAAAATTTAATCAGAAATCATACATGTGAGAATCCTTTGAAGATAATGAAGAGTAAGGCACATAAATGTAAAACAGAAACATTTTTGATTTCTATGCTAAATATATAACTTATTCTACATTGATTCCTCACAAAGATTTCAGTCTTGGAAAGAGGTGGCAGAGAACTGCAGAGCTAAGAGGCTGGCTCTCTCAATACCGAGTAGTGTGTATATGCCTCTGCACTGGAATGTAGCAGTGCAGCTGCATTAATTTTTTAGCTTGCAGCAGGAGCATGCTTTTGAATTGAATATCTTGACTATACCTCCATCACCTGAACAAATGCAATCTTGATTCCTTAGATCAAGGCAGCAGGAAGATGCACTCTCACCCCTAATGGGTGTGCAGTCCACAGGGCCAAACTAGAGCTAGTTTGAGGAAAAAAACTACAGAATACATACAAATAAGCAGATATCAGATCCTGAGCCTCACTTTTACTCTTTTCAGTAACCTTTTCAGTGCCTTTTACTAATGTAGGCATTGTCTATGCGTGGCTCTAGATGTGCAGCAGTATAACTCTGCATTGCATCTCCTGCATCCCTTGTTAACAGTCAATGTTAACCTTATCTTGTAGAAAGAATCAAAACTTTCTAATAAATGTAAGCACTTACTGTGAATAGCCAGAGGAGACAGAGTAAGAGACATACCATTTTTGATGGTGATGATGATGGCAGTATATCATTTCAACTTTTAAATTAGATGTAATTTCAGGAAAAAAAATGATCTCTGTCAGGTAATACTTGTATTTATTCTAAGCAAAAATAGTTCCATTGATTTAGTAGAAAGTAGTATGAAAGCTGGCAATAGTCACTAATTATTTTAATCGTCAAGAAATCTATGGCCATTAGGGCTTGCACGTAGAAATCCAAAGTCATTCAGAGGCCATATCTGTAAAATAAAATACAGCAACAAATAAGAGATTTTATCACAACTTAAAGTTCAGTATTATTATTCTTATTATTATCATATACTTTCCATAAACTGTATCATTTCTTAACTCTTTGGTTGACAGTATAGCAAAAGGATAGAAACTTTTCTCACCTGTTTACTTTCTTTACTGAGGATAATGTATTACATATACTAGGAGAAATCCTCATCTCCATGCTAGTTGTCAAGAACCAATTTACATAAAGCATGCCTTGCTGTGGAGAACTTCCCAAATTATTTTTTTTTTTCAGCCTTGGAAATAAATACATTGCTAGAAAGTATTTTTTTTAATTCTAGATTTTCTGGCTTGTGAACCTTATAAGAACTTAGAAGACAAAGTATATACTTTGATACATGTGGGAGAGGAAAGAATACCATGAACATCAACTACCAGTGAATGTAGTTCTGTGAGGCATATTTTTGCACAATAGGCATTTGAATTGCAAACACTCAGGCTAAAAAAAAAAAAATCTGGAGGCTTATAAGTGAGCTTAGACCATGCAAATAGGTATAAACAGGTGAAGCACTAGTCATCATCAGGTGCTCTCGACCAAGAGGCTCCTCTGAGAGGAGAACATGGAAAGGAAAGAACACAAGTCATGCCCATGTACAGGCACAAGTGTCAGAGAAAGATGCTCACTGGTAAGATTTTTTTCCTCCAGCAGTTGTCTATATTACATAGCTATTCATACTGTTGATGACTCCCAAGAGTACTTCTGAACACCCACTAATAAAATGTATGCATGTCTTGGATGTTAAGAGAGTAATAGGGGATCAGAGAGTCTTTTACACTTTGTCCTTTGTCTCCCTTGGCCGCCTACATCTTTTCATTACAAATTCTCTCAAAGATGGCATGGGGGGGCTCAGCAGGAAGAAGGGAAAGAGATGATTTTGAAGAATAAATCCCATTCTGTGGCTCTAATCCCATGAAAATCTCAGAGCCCCTGCTCAAGATGGAGAGCTAGACAGAGAAAGGTTTGTTCCCAAAGAATTTGTTAGAATGTATCTCTTACTCATTTTTTTTTTCTTAGAATTTGGTCTTAAGGAAGGTATAGAGTCACCTTCCAGGAACAGCAAACTCCTCTTCCACAGAGTTCATAGAACAGCCGCAGCATAGTAGGAGCCTTTGCTGTGTTGTGTGTGGAGTGCAAAAGCAATTTCCTCAGCTTGAAAGCAGAAGCACAGTGCCAGGATTTGGTATTTCAGTCTCCATGATTTATCCCCTGTAGTGAAGCCAATGACAGGCCGAGGCAGTTCTTAAGGATGGGAGATGCAGTAACAAGACTTAGCATTAAGTTATACTAGATTGGGACAATGCACTGCTAGAAGCACTCTAGTCTTGCCTCCCCCTTCAGGCCCCTTGCAGCGCTGTGGTAAGTTGCCATCAGTATCTGGCCCTGCAGGAAGCTGGAAGGGTGAGTGATCCCCAGGACCTCAAGTTCTGCAGATCTGAAAAAGCCCCAAAGCTCTGTTGCTTAAATATCTTTGAAAATACTTATCTTTTTTGGCACGTGCAGTTAGGAGAGCATGAGGGACACCTGCGGATGTACATAAATACACAGAGATAAGAGTCTGGTCTCTCTATCTTTATTAGCCACTGAGCTATCTGAAGTTCCACAGAAGTACGTAGCTATATGGTACAATAACAGAAGGATACCTGTGATCTTGGCTAGAAGTAAAGTTACAGAATTCAAGGTTCTCCAGAGAGGGTCGATGCTGGGTGTCAAGTCTTTTCTTTGGTCTCAAAGGCAACCATGAGTGAAAAAGGAGAACAGGAATGTCCCATGTTACAGGCTGATACAAGTAGCCTGGAAGAGTTTCTTAGGCCATTCACTACTGCACAAATCTTACTTGAGGCAGCTTGAAACGCATGTATTGCAATTTGACTTTATTTCAGTAAAAATAACAACATTTGTTGTAAATTCTGTTTTGACTATTTGGTTTCAAAGGCATCAGAGTAGTTTCACTGGTAGATTTAAAATAAAAATGATGTTTTATCCAGTCTGCATACATGAAAGAATCCAAGAAATAATACTTATGGTTGGAAGGGAGAGAAAACAAGCATTCTATGTGAAACAAAGACATGCCACTGTGTATAATAATTCAAGTCTTTTAAAGTTATGACAGAAGTTGAGTCTGACTTGTTGGTTCAAACTGGCTAGTCCAATTAGTGGCTCTTTCCCCTTGCCCTCTTCATCTTGCCTATGTAGATTTGATCTGATGGATGGGGGATAAAAGGGGCTAACTAGCTCTTTTGAAGATACTCTGCAGCTTTATTTTTGACTTGAAGCCTATGTCCAGGGAATGTATCGGACATCTTATCTAGGACAGCATGAAGCATGAGTACTGTCAAAGTGGGAGTCCCCTTAATGGAAGCATTTTAATGCATCTATGGCTACTTTGATTTCAGTGGCCTTTTTACAGAATAAACTTGTTCCTCAGAGTAGCAGCTGATATGCCAGCAGGGAAGAAAAGGGGCAAAAATAATCAAGTTGTCACTACTTTATCAGTTAAAAAAAATGGTACACCAACATTGCCCGAGTCTCTTAGGTCTGAACTTCACAGATAAGCTGCAGAGAGAACATTTCTTTTTTGCCAAGAATAGGTTGCTTAAACAAACTTGGTATAAGCTTGCTCTTCTGTTGAAAACCATTACTTCCCAATTAGAGTGGCAACATTCCTGCTAGCAGAGGTTTTTTGCATCCTTTACTAAAAAGGTAATTTAATATTCAAAGGTATTATTGCATCTGTTTCTTCAAAAGCCACTGTAAGATGAAGCCAAGTAAGCTCCTATTCTTAAGGTAGTAAGAGATTTTTCACTAAAGAAAGGCAAAACCTCTAGCAGAAGAAACTACATTAAAAAGCATGTATAAGGTTTTGGCCAATGGTCTACTAATTAGCTACCACATGGGTATTCTGCTGCCTTTCACTGTAATGTCAGAAGGAACATACAATAGCAAGATCAATGTATTTATGGTGATTCACATCAGAATAACCCAAACTATAAGTGCTTTTGAAGAGTAAAATATTTTTTGCTTTTGTTAGGTACCATATACTTAAATCTTATTAAAATGTTAATAATCACTGTCATACGCATCATCATAAAACAACTGCTATAAAATTTGTTTAAAAAAATTTTGATGAGTATCAATAGATAGCTTATTATCTTTTAAAATAGACAATATTCTGGAGTCCTAAAGTATTTCTTCAACAGGTAATTTTAGAGAGTTTACTGTGTGCTTTAGAGTTCAGTCCTGTCAGTCACTTCACTAATGTCTCTCAGACACCTATTTTGTTGGGGTACAAGCTGAACACAAGTTTATTTCTGTGGAGAGATACTGTGAATAATTATGGCTGTCCACATGCCTAGGTTATTAATTTATAAATTATCTGGTAACAGTCCCCTTAAAGTAGTAAATACCAGTTTTTCCTTTATGAGCACATGTTAGATTTTTTTTCAGTTGGATGATTAATACCAGATTCTTATTAAAAGGGCTGTCAGTATATTACTTGTATTTTAGCAGTTAATAATCCAAGTTAAAAATTAGGTCACAAGAACAGACCAATTTAGATTCATCATTTTTTTGCTCTAGTATACATGGTAAGACAAACAATACAAAGAAGAAACAGGGAGCACTCAATACACACTAGGGAAGAACTCAAAGCAAATGTTTTAATAATCCATAAAGAACAGAGGTCAAACAAAGCTGGGGGGGGGCATGTTATTTCAGGTTTAGTTAGCAATTAGTGATCGTGGTCAGTAGTTGCAAGGTTTTTTGAAAAGTCCTAAGTTTGTGTTCATAAAAAATGAACTTTAAGTCTTTCCAATTTAACAGTTTTGCATACTTAATCTTCTCTGTGCATATAATATAGCTGTGCTAAATTATGTATTTGCTGTTGTGTTGAAATGTATGGAGAAGAGTTTTCAAAACCTTTTTCATTGTTCTGAATGGCAGCATTTTAAATCTAGCTTTCTAAAAGCTAGTGCATAAGCCTACAGCATTAAACCCCCTTATTTCTTATATTAAACTTTTTATGGAGAGGAAATTGTCTTCTTTTTGGTAAATGACTAAATTAATAGTGCAGATATGAATATGAAAGTGTAATTTAGTGAGAAATAAAGATACAGGATGGTTAAAAAACGGAAGGAGAAGGAATCATGCAGATTTATACAATTCAGTTTTAATGCAAGCATATATATATTTTTAAGAAGTAAAGGACAATTATGGTGGTATAGATTTGATTCTACAGTTAGGGGTGTTTTACAGATTTAGCTTGAAAAGCAGTAAGGCCATAAATTATGTATGCAAGTCTTAGAAAGCTGACCTTTTCCTCCTTTTTTTTTTTCCTTGCATTATTGCAAACTATATTTCTCAAATTAGAACAACAGTGAAATACAAAACTGTCCTTTTCCACCATTTTGCAGAGACAAGAATCAAATTAAGGATGGAATGTATTTTTCATGCGGTAAGGGGGTGGGGGGAGGCAGTATGGACACACAAACCTGTGTGTACACGTGTGTTTGTATCAGGTTTGGATTTCCTTGCAAAATAATTCATTCCATTTAAGTGGCAGTGATGCTCAAAGAATGCTCTTCAAGAAAACTAATCCTCCCTCAAAAACCCCGTAGCTGAATCACCCTATTACAGCAAGTGCCCAGTGTCCTCAAGCTTTCATTCACATTTGTTTTGGTCAGACTGTTAAGGAGGTAAGTTTTAATGCCTCACACCCAGGCATTACAAAAGTATTAATGTAACTATATTCAAATACTATAAATATACCTTAAAACAAATGCGTCCTCTTATCAGTCCATAAGGAACAGGTCCGTAACACCTGGAATCTGTAGAATTCCTGAGATTATCGCCTTCTAACCAAACATGTCCTTTAGGTACCTATAATTAAGCAACATCAAACAGAAATGTAAAGAGAAAATAGAATAGAATTGCATTTCTGTAAGGGAAATTAAGGATCATTTGCCTTAAGATGTATTTTGTAATTTCTGCATTTTATATTTCATTAATATAAAATGAACTAATATTTTATAGACTCTAACACAAACACAGGGCCAGATTGGGAGGGACGAGAGGAAGTGTTCCAAAGTATCTGTTCTGTCATGTGCTCAAAAAACAATGGTTTGCAACAAAAAACCAAAATGAAGATGTAAGAGGTTAGGCCAATGTGACAGGGTCATTAATTTAATAGACTTCAAAAGAGGTCATTAGGATGTTGACTGAAAATCTGCCCTCCTGTCGCAGTAACAGCATGAACAGGGCAGCCACACACTCATCAACATCCTGGGGCCAGCACCAAGGCTAGACCTGTTAGTAGATTCATGATGAACTAACTGGTAATTGATTGTGACATCAATTACGAATAATCTCATCATTTTATCGGAGTGGGCTTGTCAAAGTTCTAATTAAGATCACAGTTCATTCTATGCGCAGGCACAATCCACAACACATTATATTGCAGTAATGATGATCACAAAATAGCAAATCCCATTTTATAATTTGAAAATTAATGATGGTGACCTTATACTCTATGACAAAGACATTTCACTGCCTATATATTTTACACATTAACTATATTACATACCATAGATTCATGGCATTCACTGACTGGCTCAATGACAAGATGAGAAATAGCAAGATAGCTGTATTAGTTACCTAAGAGTACAGAGCTTTCATACGTGAAACTTATTTCATACATATAGCCACTACTATATATCTTAAACTAAGCTTTCTGCTTGCAGTACATAAAACTGCTTGGGTATTTAAAAATATATATATATTTCAGATTCAGATAACCTCTTACAAATTACCAGTATTAATTTTTTTTTCCAATCTCTTTTTGTTTCTAAAATTTTAAATCAGGCTGAAATTGTAGCAACATATTCTCAACCTAGGTAATATTTAGCATGGGCTTTAAGGTAATGTACATTTTCCAGAAAGAGTTATGTAGTTGAAACTTTACTATGCCCAGAATTCAGAGCAAAAAAATACAGAAACATAAACTAGTATTTATTTTCCTTCATGGACAGTTAATCTTTAATTTATCAGACACAATAACAAAACAAAACAAAAAATTCCCTATTTCAAAAGGAACTCCGAGTTTGAGCAGTATAAACATTTATGTTTTAGAAACAAACCACACAGGCTTATTAATACAATACACAATTCTAGGGTAATGGGCTAAACAGAAAAAATACCACTGAGAGCTGCTCTAGTAAAGTCTGTATGTAAAGCATTAAGAATAAAACCAGGTCCTCCAGATAAAAGTTTGAGGAAGAAAAACAATCCAACCACTCACTGTGAAACTAGTTTCATCCCTGAGAAAAACACACTTGAACAATAGTTGTTTGTGCATAGAGGTCTCTGGCCAGGTGACACTTACTGGCAATCTGGTCTTTAAATGAGCCTTTTTAGGCTCTTGCTTAGTCACGTTCCTGCCTGTCTGTTACCAGACCAGAATCAGAGGATAGCAAGCTACCCACCGGTCACTCTGTTGAGCTGTGACAAATGTATAAACTGTGGATTAAGAACAAATAAATACCCTATGGGGCTGGACATGAGGTCCATCTAAACCAATATGCTGTCTCTAAGGGTGGCAAAAGGAGATGCTACTCACAGAAGCACGTAAGCCCGGCCCCCTTCTCTCAGCCATTCCCCTAGCATCCTGCATGCTGCGTTAATCATTTTAGAGGGTACATCTCTGCCTAGTCATTTTAGAATCTATTTATGGAGCTGTTGACCATGAATATATCTAAACTCTCCTTAAACCTGTTGATATTGTCTCCCTCTCTCCCCATCTGCTGTGGCAGCAAGTCCCAGAAGTTTACCTACTGCTGTGTAAAGTAGTACCCTTCTTGGCGTTTTAAGCACATCTCCTGTTAGTTTCATTAAGTTCCTTCTTATTCTCCAAATCCATCAATAGAGCAATTCCAGATTCAGCTGGTCTGCCACCTGTGTGATTTCGTAGGCTTATCAGATTGGTGGCACATGCATGGAAGGAGTTTTCTCTAGGAAGACCAGGTTTAGGCTGGATGATTTTTACCCTCCTCATAGTATCAGTCTTGGAGCAGGAAAGGTTTGGTTGGCTTATCCGTTATTTAGTAGACTGCAGGAGTCCAGCCCATGTCAGCAGGGCATAACGGCCACTTTCCAGCTAGTAAACACCAAGTTGCAGGCTGGCAGACTTCTTCCTTGGGATAATGGAGCAGACACTTAGGTCTCTTTTCTTCCTCATATCTGGGATAAGTAGCTCCAAAATAATTCGGTACCCCTCAAATACATGCATAACTACAATCCTGTTTTTATGCACTATTTGTAAACCAAGACTAACAGTAATGATTAATTAAAAGTTTCAACCTGCCATGCTTTCCAGATGTTCTACGTTCATAATACCACTTTCTTCATGTCAGAGGTAATGGAAGATATGAAGCCTCTGTCACCCTCAGATATAAGAAAACCACATTTAGATCTATCTTTAACATGCACTTCAGAGAAGATATTTTATCATTACAGTGAAACAGTGTTGCTGCTACCTATCCAGCCTTGACATTGGAAAGAGATTCAGCATAATCATGAAAAATTAGTATGTGCATAGACCTTATTAAAAAATATGCTACAATCCAATTAAAGAGCAGTAAGATTTCACTATAGCAGCATAAGCATAACATTTAAATTATTTTACTGAACTGTAAAGGAATACATAATAATCTTCACCCCCAAGCATAAATTTACTACAAATCATCTAGTAGCAATGTGTGAGTAAAATTAAGTCGAGGACTGTATAGCTAGCATCATCAGCCACTTTTTAATTAAAAGGCTAATTTACATAAAAGGAAAAAGAATCTCCACTCAAGCAGCTTCACAAGCAAAATAACCAACCAGAAGTTAGTTAAAAGAAACCAAAAAAACAAAATAAGATTTCTATCCAGAATCAAATGACCTGTGTAGAATGTATAACCCTAGCATGTGTGGGCAGATATTTTTGATAGGTCTCCATTTGAGAATGTAATGACATTGCTATTTTCCCTCAAAAATTCTGCAATATACAGCCTATTTGAAACATCCAGCAGAAACCGTTATGTTAGTTGGATACTCATCTCTAGTTATGCACATTCACTATGTCTGTATCTCCTTACAGAGTTTGCTTTTCAGGGGCATATTCAGGTGCAGGTTTGCACAGCAGCATTCTGACCTTTCTGCTGTAAAGTCTCCTATCCAACATCTTCCAAAATTACAAATCACACACCAAACTGCTGTCATTTTGAAGGACTTTCCCAACAACTATACAAGGAGGAGAAACATGAATTACTATGACAGGAAGATTTTTAATGACATAAAAAGGCAAATCCCACATTTGCATTTCACATTTCTAGAAGAGCTCCACTCCTTGCACTATGCTACTATTTCATGCCCAGGACACTACCAGCTCCTATTCTACTTTGCTGGTTGTCGTGCTCTTTCACTTTCCCCAATTCATGGGCAGAACACAAAGCTCAGCTGCTACTACGTGAGATGAGGACCCACTCATAGCATAGATATAGCTAAACACTTCTAGACCTTCCCATCTACTATGCTCCAAAAAAGAAAAAAAAAAAGTTGCCAGCTGTGGCATATCACTATTTCTACTACACTGGCTAAACAAGATGTTCATAGTTTGCATTCTAGGTAGAATATCCCCAGTAAAGAATATTCTTACATCCCAAAATTCACTACATATGGTAACTTTCATAGTTCCCTGTGGAAAGTATGACAGGACCCTACACCTCTAAATTTGTCTTTAAGAGTACTGTCACAGTGTATGATTCATCTAGAGATAATACAGTATAATACCTTTGTATGGTGCCTGTCCATCATCTAGGCACTTCACTACAACCTAGAATTAAGACAAGCACTAAAATCACATGAATTACATGAAAATGTAAAACCAAATACTGGTGACAGGCCATAATCATAAAAAAAAGCACAAAGCTGTTTACACCCCTTTGAAATAAAGGCTAAAGCCAGAATCCTTCAAGGGTTTATGCACCAAGCTATTTCTAGACCACATCACTTATTTCAGTGGGATTACTCACATTGCATAAAGGTAAATCTCTGCCTCAACCTTTGCAGAATCAAGACCTAAGTCTGCAACTCCTCAAAGCTATGTAAACACAATAGCTGTAAACAAGATATGTTTTTAACCAAAAGAAAACTAATCTTTTTGAAGATTTACATTTTTAGTAGGACTATTACTTATACACCAACAGGCTGTTAGTGCCAAGAAAAAAGCAATGGGAAAGCCACTTGCCTGGCAATTCACACTGCTGCATTTTGCTATCTACCAGTGATTAAGACAAAATTAATTGTATCTAAGAAGCACAACCAAAATCACTATTACCATTATACTACAAAAAGCAAGACTGTGAATACAGTAATATTTTTTTAAAAAATACTGACAAGAGTGCCAAACACATTCAACTTAGCTGGGCAGTATTTTAGTTCTTCCTTATAGATACATCAGAACTAAGACATGAAAGTCTTAAAAGCCTAACGACTACACTTTCACATAACTTGTGGGTCACGTGAAAAAACAGCAGTTCCATAGCAGTGCAGGTTCTTTCAGTAACACCCTGCCTTTGATCCTCTACAGACTATTCCCTTTACCTCAGTAACTACTGTGCTTCTGGTTTTGTGCAGATTATCCGAGGATTTATTTTCAAGGAACAGCAGTTCTAAGGGAGAAGGGGTTATCCAAGGTGCAGGTTATATGTATGAGAATACAGGACACTGATTAGGCACCTGACTCTTCCCCCTTCTCCCTTCCAAGGCTGTGAAGGCTCTAGCACAGGAGCAGATACACCAGAAGAGCGAGCTTATCCCGCCAAACAACAGAGCTACATCAGTAGCTTTTTCCATTTCAGCTCAATGAAATAAGCACCTTTCACTGCTACAAAGTGGCTAAATTTGCAAGGCTGTTGTCATTTCCTTGTGCTGGTATAGTTAAACTGGCAAAACTGAAGTACAAACAAGGTCTTTGATGCATGCTTACTAGCATAAAACATTATTTTAGATAAAGGGGGAGGAGAATTGCTAAAAAAAAAATTATATTCTTCCGTTCTTTTTACATGACACCAAACTGAGTAATCTCGATGACTTCAAAACCTGAGATGCCTGTATTGCGTTCACTGGGATACTAGTAAACAAATATATTACTACAAATAAGATTAACAGATAAAATAACCTGTCTCAAAAAAATTTCATTTAGATGGTTTGGGGTTATGTGTTCTGTGGGTTTTTTTGCTTTGTTTTGTTTTGTGGATTTTTTTGGGGGGGTACTGAAGATGGAGAGAAAGAGATTTTTGATAAAGTGGAGCACTATAAACACAAATCTCTTACAATCTCTCCTTTTGGAATTCTAAGCAGTCTGTGTGTGTCAAAGAACATCAACAGGTACAATCAGCTGGGAACGGGTGAAGGCTGAACTTTCGTAAAGTCAAAGGTATTCACATCACCTCCAGCAATATCAAAGTTTTAAACTTAAGAAGAACTTTAAATCATTCCCATCTTTTCTTTTCAGTTCAGAGGCTTCCTTCTTGAGCTATGATAAGAACTAATCTCAGTGCTGGACAAAAGAATAAAGTCTGCAAGTTCTCATCTATCCCTACTAAGGTCTATTTAAGTGCCTCCTACTTCGGTACAAGCAACAAATGTAATTGCTTCATGGCCTCCGGGTGTTCGCTTAACAAAAGAAGCTTTTGTGAATAAACCACAGGTGTTACCCTTCTTGATTAAAGTGAAATATGATGAAAGAACCTACAATATCAAATGACAAATTTACTAAATACTGATTAAATTGCCTTATTTAAGTAAATTGAATCTAGGTAGCATAAAACATACATCCTAGAAATGCAAGAGTTGTATTTTATCACTCTATATTTAAAAGTCTTATATAACTATTCCTTAATCCTTTATTTATTAATTCAGAATCAAGAGTGAATAATACTTAACAGATACTCTTCTTTAATCACCCAGTAGCTCTAGGCACCATTTCTGTAGGATTACCATAAAGATTGTTCAGACAAAAGCTGCTAGTACATAAAACCCAACATTAACGACCCCAATATTTTCAAAATCAAGAGAAGTTTTTACATTTCTCTCCCCTTTTTGTGTTGGAAAAAAACTACAGAATAGTAAAAACCACATTAGAACTCAAAGTATAGCAGATCCTCAACATCTTCTGACTGAGTATCACTGAAAAGCTGAATTACCTGGAATTTAGTATCTCTAAAAAGAATATAACAAAATGAGTTTACCTTAAATTCATATGTACTTCCAAACAGTTTATCATTTTCCTTTGACTTACTGAACAGTTTAAGTTCCTTACAAATAAAGCATACCATACTTAGCTCAGTATGGTTAAATCCATATATTTAAATCAATGCATTATGACCCTGGACCAGATTACTATGAAAGATGACAATGAAACACTAATAGCATTCATACATAAATTAACTATGACTAAATATTTTATATTATGAATTTATTCTCTAAAATAAGTAATTGATTGCTTTAATAGAAAATTTCTAAAGAGGTAACATTTGAAGATTTGTCTATTTTTAAGTTTTGATATTAATTATTAACCAATATTAACATTGCATAACCTTCGAAGGTAATGATGTTCAGCCATATGGTACAAGGGAATTTTATACAAAGAAGCTAGGGTATATTAACTTAGATTTGAATTTGCAAGACATTTTTCTATATCCTGTGAGTATATCAGCCAAGTGTTCTCCTTTGGTAAAGGTAATTTTGGGAAGTTGCTACAGTAATTTGTCAGTCTACCCATTGGTTATTTGAATGCCTTTTTTTTTCCCCTCCTCCTTTACCTCCCTCCATTGTAGCACCATCTAAACTTTGTGTATCACGTACCAATAGTTTCTCTTACTCCTTACATAACTTACTTTGGAACTTAAAAAATTCTATCACTGCTCTCACTTCTTTATAGGAAAGATCACAGAATTTTCACATCAGAAATACCTGTGCCAGTCAAATGAAGACAAGACAGGCTTTCTCTGAGTATCACTTTCTGACTGCTGCAAAAAGTTCCGACTGGGTTAAATATATCAAGTTCTGACTGCATTACATAATAATTCAAACACATGCATTGTTTGTTTTACCTCTATAAGTATTCTCATTTAATATTCATATCAAGGGCCTATTAATTAAATAACCTGATCTGAATCAGACTGAAAAGCTATACAGCTAATTTGAAAAAAAATCTGTGCTACTGCAACCTTGAATTTAAATTTTAAACTATCTCCTTTTTTTAAAATGTTATCATCAGCATATCTTATTTCAAATTGATAAAAGCTATAAGAAAAAACTATTGTCTGCAAAAATAATGTTCAGATTTTACAAACAGGTATATTTTCTTATTGCAGTCTTTTTCTGTGCATTAAAAAATTGTTCTGTTTTGAAAACAAAACCACATTAGTTTTAACAGTGAAAAATTATCTAGGGTTTTTGTCCTACAAGTATTTATAAAGTATGAACACTTCAGAACCATTGTAGTGGATTAAAATTTTCAAAAGCAAAGCTCCTAACTATTTGGGAACTCTGGGGTGGGGGATTCAAATATTCCCATGAATCATCAGTCCAGACTATTTTTAACTTCCTTGATTCACAGAAAATTGATATTCTGGGAACAAATACTGATGACAAGCACAGCAAGGACTACCTACTTACTCGTTTGCATAGACTTTTCTCACAGCAGTCCTTAATAAGGATCCCATTCTGTTTTTTCTCCTGAAGAGATGATGCAACAGGGTCATCCTAAAGTACAGGCTGAAGAATGAAACACCTAATGGTCCAAACCCCAGCTGGACGTAGGCATACCTACAGAGTGATCTAGTTGATAAGCCTGGTAGCAACAACGGCATACAGATACTCTGAGCATGGTTAAAGAATCTTAAATGTATATTCTGCCACCTCCATTAGGAGTGACCTGAATCTTTGCACGGTCTGCTAACTTAATCTGAGGTCTCACCTCTGCATCATTTCTAGCATTTTTCATCTCCATCACTTAAGGCAGTCGGAAGGCCTTAACTAATTTTAGAGGGGGAAAAAGGTGAAATCTGTCCTTCATTCAGGGATGAAGATGATATAGGCAGACTAAAATTTCTGCTCAAAATATTCAGTGAGGCCTTGATTAGTTGGTTGCACCATCCTAAATGGCTTCCCAAGAGTTATTCCTAAACGTGGACTAGAGGAAATAATGAAATCAGAAAATCCTTAAGGCTCAAATTGATCTGACCAGTACAGCCAAGATTGTATTCCACGGAGGAAAAGCATCTAGCGCCATCAATTCAGAAATCAGTGCTCTTGAAACAAGTTCACCTTGAACAAACAAGAGGGCTTCTTTATAGTTTTTCTTGAGGAATGAACCAACAGAACAGAAGAATCAGTGCTGTGCAGGGCCTGGGCAGCGTTCTCCCTGACCCCAGTTTAGCTGCCTGAACTCAAGGCCAGCTGATACAGTGCAGCTGTCTAATCTTGGTTCAGACTGTGGGGAAGCAAGAGCTGTAAGAGGCCTCAGTGTGGTCTTGCTCAGGGGCTTCATTTAAGCTGAGGCTGTTGCCATTGGTCCCTGCCTGAGCTACATTGCAGCCATGCCCAAGCTTGGGAACGTACCTCACTGATCCAGTCCCTGACTCCCAAACATGACTTCCTCGCTTAACCTCAGACCTGCTTCATCACCATGGACTTGTCTGACAACCACAGGACTCTTGGCTGAAGCTGAATACCACCGGCAGAGCTGCTCACTCTTCTTGTCCGGGTACTGTGGGACTGTGCTGCTGTCCATGAGGTTGTTGCCCTGGCCTGCCTTGCCATCACACTCAACCCTGCCTTGCCTTTCAGAGCAGCCTGCCCTTGCTGCTCCCTGATATTATGCTTCACAACAATGCAGAAATCTCCACAAAAAACATTCGCTACTGAATACCCAAAAGAACAAGTTATGGTGATCAGTACCAATGCTGTTGAGTCAAGGCGGAGGTGCCACTCATATATTCTTGAAGAATCAAAAACAGAACAAGGATAAAGAGGACTTGAGCAGAAGAAAACCTGGAAATATACGGAAGAGGAAGTATAAAATTCTTTGTGTTTTTTTTTCTCCTGAAATAATTTGCTTTTGACAAAGCAAAACAAAGTTAAAACAAAATATATTTCTCAGAAGATGCAAGATTAGCTCTAGTCATGAACTCCCTGTACTTGGATATGGGGGGATTTGCAAACTGAGCATGTCCACATCAAACAAATATGCCAAATCAGTTCTCCTTTCTCAGACACTTAACATACCTTCTGCTTAAAACTACAGCTTAACTTTTTCTTGAGCATCTAGAACTCTAGAGCTAAGGAGGGGAAGAGGTAAGAGCAGGAAGTTTCCTTTCACCCAGCCAGCAACTATTAAGACTTAGATTACTGAAATACTGAATCAGTAATATAGGCCAGCTATTAAGATACTAAGGACAAAGGAAAAAAAGACTAGTGTTTTGAGTATGTTATTTTCTTAATTACTATTTAGGATATTTTAGAGAGACCTATCCAATAGACTGAGCTCTTCTAAATACCAAACCACTCTTCAGTGTCTTAACTGTTACACCCAAAATCTAAGTACTGTCCAGAGATTAATACATTGTGCTGTTTACATTATGTTATTCATAGTAGTACCTATATAGTATTCTTACTGCAGCTGACAAGGACTGTTTCAGAGTTAATAGTGCTGCATAAGACCACTTCTCTGATCTGCAAACACAGTAAGATGCATTATCTTCTGAATGATGTTAGCTCTAGAGTTAACCACAGGATGAAGAGACGCCATCTCCGCCATGAACCTCATTTTAGCACAAGGTAAACATACTTCCCCCACATCAGCTAGTCTCACAGCATTAGTGGTGTGTTGTGATTGATTACCAGCAGGGTGTTGCTGAGATATGGATTTGTATCTCAGCTTTTTATCACTATGACTTGCAAAAGGCAGTTCCTTATTTACAGACTCTAGCTGTATTAAGTGACATTATTAGGTACTACTTCTGTTTAAGTGACACAGAGGCTTTGCATATTGGTGGTTTATGACACACAAGCTATTTTAATCTGATGATTTACCCCTCACTTTTTCAATTTGTAAATAGGAGCTGCAGCACAAGAACATATGGTACTAAAGAAATTAAAGATAAAGTAAATGGCATTAAAACAAATTCAAATATAACAATAGGATACTTAATCTGAATTATAAACCTGGATCTGTATTATACTTTTAAAAACAGGAAATAAAACTCTAAATATGAAAATTAACCTTTTAAATGATTTTTAAGACCATTTCAGGATTTTACTGTGATCAAATAGTTTCCTTACCAACCCTCATTATTTTGGTTTGAATACCATGTTACTAAACAGTAGTTGTTTACCTTTTTAACTTTTGGGTTTGTACCACATTTCTTCTGATACAGTAAAAATGTAATGTGTTTGTAAATGCTTATTATAATAAACACACTTTGTTATATCTATCAACACTCGCACTGAGCACAAAACCCACACAAGTTCCAGAAAAATTATCAACCTAATGCTCATATTCCATACCACAGGTCAAAAAAGGGACAATGTAAAGAAAACTTGCATTTTCCTAACTTCTGTAACAGTTTATACAAATGATAACAGCCTACTCAAAAAAGGAAGCTCATTTTCCTTTTCATGTAAATAGGAAGTTTTCCTCATTATGATACTGTGGACAAGCTCAAACCTATGGCACATGCAGTATCATGTATCATAAAGGGCCCAAAGCAACAAAGTTCTTAATTTAGTTAAATTTAACTTAAGCGCATGATTAATTTATACTAAGCAATTCAATATGTGGAAACAGTAGACCTGCTGGATTACAAACTGATGGGACATTAGAAAGTTTTTTGGTACAGCCTTAACCCTTTTGCACATTGGCAAAAATAATTTTTCTCATACGCCATTATCCCTTTAAGCATAGCAGCAGAAGTATTTTTATACTAGTATAAAGATTTTCACAAAACTGTTGCTGCTATACAGTATTTCTAGTCTACTGAAATATTTATTTTCAGAACAACTTATTCAGCTTATGTATGTTTTTTTTCATTTTTATTATAGTTTTGAAGTTCTTTTTAAAAGCTACAAGTATCTACTCCAACAATTGTTTTCTATACGAAAGCAAGCACCTCATCTGTGAAATTTTATGTTCAGAGTGCAAATTGTAAATAGTTCTCCATTATCCTATTTATACACAGAAGCCATCCTGAGAACTATATTCGTGAATGAAAAAGGGCAGCAGGACCTGATTTTAGAATTCTCTTATGCTTCAGATACAGCTGGACATAAAATAGTACTTCCGAGCACAAAATAGCTTAAGATCTGTAAAGTACGCCAACACTGACTAAGCTCCAGCCAATACAGCCTAAGCACAATTCCTGGCATCTCTCTTCTGGGTCACAGACACACAGCTGCTTAGAGGCTGTTCCACTCTCAGCTGTGCTAAGTGTGTTATACTGCTACTAGCCTGCCATCTCCACTAACCAGCTAACTGTTAATTGAAAGACACCAAAGGATGAAGCAGAGGTAATAACTGCCTAAATCAATAATATTTCTGGCACCTGATGCTTCATGTTTACTTACTGTAAGAAGTTTACAAATGTGACAGCATCTATTCACTATCACTCCCCAAAACAAGAGAGAAAAGTTACTCAAGTTGAGCAGTTCACTGTCATAAAAGCAAACACAATACTCTGATCTTACACACTTTTGAGTCAGTACATTCAAATACCGATTATCAGATTTCACATTAAAAAGCCATTACTAGCCTAATACAAACAACAAAATTCATGACAATTTCTAGCTCACTTAAAGCGTGCCCACATTTCTACCTTTCTCTGACAGCCAGACACTTCAAGCAAGCTGCAGGCACCACTCCTGCCATTTGGGATCGTAGCCAACACCTTTCCTCTGAGTTTCTACAATCTTTCTTTCAAAAACCTAACTCAGGTTAATTCTTTTCATGGAAGTACCACCAAAGCAAACAGCCAGTCTCTGTACAACTGCTGCTGCTATTTACTTTAAAGAATTTTGTATCTGAAAGAAGAGAAAGTTCATAGCATTCACTCAAATAGGGGACTTGATGAGACCATTGCCTAAGTGAGCACATATCACTCCTCCTCCCCACTCCCAAACAGGAACAAATTACTCAGTGAACACTCCAGTGCAAGTTACAAGTGTAACATGCAGATTTCTACTTTGAAAATACTCTCTTCTGTAAAGGAAGTATCCCCTGAACAGATGGAAAGCTCTACCCCTTTGACAACCACTAAAGATATGAGGAAAACAGATCTGTAATAACAAACTTCAGTATTCCCATTTAGATCATTTCTCCTTCTGGATGCTTGCTACAGTGCAAGAACTAAGAGAGTTTGCACATCATTTCTTTGCTTTAATTTCCACACATTAGCCTTTAAGAAAAACATATTTAGGAAAACAGGAAATGGACTACTGTATTCTTCAGCTTCTACTACTTCTTACATTTTATTTTAAAATTGAAGACAACAAAACTTATGCCTAGGACAGAAAATGTTCCACTGGATATTCATTTGATTCTCTCAGGGTTTCCAGAATAGCTGACATCCTGTTAAAGACAAACCTTTCCTGAACTTCCTAAGGCAAGTGAGGATCAAGATGCTCAGAGAAACTCAGTTTGCGTACACAGAATTTGAGTTTCCATTTCAGGCCATTCTAGTCCAGGAAATTCTTGTCACCTAAATTACTACTCACATCAGAAACTAGGAAAACTTCTTCAAGTTAGTAAGAAAGCTGGTTTTTTTTACTCAGTTAAACAGTAAGACAATTTGATTTATTAAACAATATGACTAAAGAGTCTGTTTAAGATGCAACAAAGAATGATTTCCTTCTCACAGTCCAACAGAGACAGGAAGAGAAAGCTCCCATGTTGGTGGCACCAGACCATAAGGGCAAATTTTAGGCAGGTGCCTGAAATGCCTCTCCTGAACACTGGAACGGAAGGAACTGCAAGTTCAGCTCCTCAGAACAGGGTATAATCCTGCCTTTGCTTTTTTTGGTATCCCAGATAGCAAATCTGGGCACAATTTTGACAGGAATTTTGCCATTGATTTTAAAAGTTCAGATTCCACCTCAACTCTAAACTAACTCAACTGCTTGACAAATGAAGGAATAGTACCTGAAGGTTTGGTGAAGTTAGCGATCTTTATGGCAGCTAAGCTCTTAAAGGATTTAACTATCATAAATTGTAGGTGGCTCCAAGGAGCAGTCCACAAAATTCTCTTACCTTCACAGTACAAGACTATCTACAGGACAGATGAAAGCAGAGATTTCTTCTCACACTAACTACGACGATGAAGTGGCAAGAAGGCAAGATAATATCTTTAAGATTCAAAACAACTGTACAAAACCTGATGTTTCCACAGGGTGCTGAACAGAGGTAATGGTCAAACAGGCTTTTGAAAAAAGAAAAATTTTTTTTTGGTGATGTTGATTTCTGGTGTGATAGCCTACAAAAGAAGTTGCTAAAAATCTTTTGTCATAGATCTTCCCAAACTTCTCCCGTTAGGTCTATCTACGTAAGGGCAAGTGAGCTTTAAGGATAACTTTTCCTTTCTATTTCATCTTGTTACCCGACTTCTTTGACATGTTAGGAAAAGTACCACCTTTCCAACAATACTCAGAAAACTAAATTAAAATATTGTTATAAGCATAATTTTGCAAGCAAAATCCTCAAAGCTAATGCAGAGACAAAATTTTCACTTTATAGTGTTTAAAATAAAGCAAACGGGTTTGCTTTAAGACCAAGCCCTTGAATCTGACATCTGTACAGTGGCTTATGCAGAGAAGTTTAGAGTTCTTCCAGGGAAGAAGACCTAAGCAAAGAGCAGAGCAAAAATATAATCTGCCTACAGTTCCTACAGAGACAAAAGACATCAAGAAAGACAGCTTGCCAGAAACAGAGTTTCCAAGATAAAACATTTTACTGTAAAAATACAAAGAATAATTTATGAACAACATATTTATGATTTATGATAATACTCAAATATTGCAAATCCTTTAGAGACTACCTGGTCCTACTTATGTAATCATTTATTTATGAAGTAAGAAAGTCTAATACTTACATAGCTGTGACTCTTAAGGAAATCTGAAGGGTTGCTTGTGCAGACTTTATCCCCTTCCAAGCCAATTACTCTTTTACAGATATTTGATTTGGGGTCATTTGGGCTTTTCACAATTACAATATCTCCTCTAGGAGGAAAAAAAACAGAAACAAAAAACAAACAAAAGAGAACTCTAAGTAAAGAATATTTGGCTGCATACATGTGTATCAATGTGTGTGCTCTAAAAATATTCCCCTATATTAAAAATACTTGTTTCTGCGGAAAATTCTTGTCTACAATTTTGGTTTTACTCCGCGTATAGTTCTACACACATTGTTTTTTAAAATACATTTGGAGAGATTCATTTTTGTTATTTGAATCATATATAAAACATGTAAGGCTAATTTTAATTGACAATGCTCTGATGAAATGAATACCATTTACTTTGGTGCTCTTGCTACGTATATATAGAACAGAACAGACTAAGCTCCTATATGCTTAGCAACCCCTGCAATCCTCTCTCCAAATATTATTCCTTCAGTGGAACTTCAAATGTCTAATCTGAGTTTGTAACACCTTATATTACTTTTGCCCCCTGATTATACACATGAGATTGTGGAGTGAAACAGTCTACGAGAAAATGTGCAAAGACCTTGAGCCTGCTGTGCTCTATAACATAATAATAAAATGACAGTTGATCAACAGCTCTTAAAGCATTTGCTGGTCACTCTTCTAACATCCTATTCAAGTACAACACCACCTACAGCTCGATTTAAACTTAAGTCAAAATTGCCTAGAGATGAGAAGTCACATTCAGTGTAGTTTCACACAATAGAACCGGTTTAGGAAAGCATGGCAAATTCTCCATTTCCTGGACAAAGCTGTAAAAATTACATGGACTATATCCTAAATGAATTCTGACTTAAGTTGCTCTATAAAATGGACAGTTTGCTAAAAGCAAAAAAATTACTGTCTTCCCTCAGAGACAGATAGAGGAGATTTATGAAAAATTAAAAGAAATTAGAAGCAGAGGAATATATGAGAAATAAAGAATGCATAGATTTTAGTTCTTGACAGGCTCTAGCAAACTAAAGGTAAACTCCAGTCCCAACAAAGGAGCATACTTTCGAATGCAATAAAGGTGGCGGCTAAGGTTCTCCGAAAAGACAATATCAGAATTTTGAATTGTTGGCTCCATTGATGGTCCAGAACACTGCAAATTAAAAATAAATGAAAAAATATTACCATTTGCCAATTACTTCTTATCCAAAATACATGAATATTCAAATTATTTGCTAATAAGTCACCAAAAGCATAATGCAAAAACACAATTAAAAAAAACCATGAAATCCTTCCAAGGAACATTTTATACATTTAAAATGTGAGGACAGCCTCCAAAGCTCCTGTAACTTTTGTATAGCTCCATGATTGTTTACAAACTGTGCTAGGTACCAGCAGTCCCCCAGGAATCATGCTAGCACTTAATCTGCAAGAAAGTATTAGAAGCAGGGCTCGGGTCCTGCCAGTTTACCCCTTTCTTCAGCCTCTGTGAAAGAGGAGCATCACAGAAGTGTCACAGAAGCTGCAAGAGCAGCTCATAGCCTAAATCCTTTATAGCCAGAAGCAATATCTGCTAGGGTTAGAACCTGTATGCGTGGGGCTGCCCAAAACAGCTAGTGCTCTGCCCAGAGTTGGAAACAATAGCATTTCCTAAGGCTCTATTTGTGACCCCAGTCTTCCTGAAATAAGTACTTTCTGCAAAATGCTTAATGGTATTGTTTCCCAATTGCTTCTGTGATTCCTGAGACAGTATCTTGGCAAAAAATACAAAAGCCTAAAGTTGGAATAATTTTCATAAGGCGAGGACCTGCCTTCAAGAAACAGGGATTCACTAAACACACATACATTATTCCATTAAAAAAGTTTTCAAAAAGTGAAAAAAAAATGAAATACTGGCATTATCACATACAACAGTTTCAGTATTACAGTATTTTCTTTTTAAATGTCATGAAAATGAAAAGTTACCACAACAATTCCTCCAAGGTACTCAAAGGCACAATGTGCTATGCAGCCATATTGCACAGTATACCCAAGAAATCGAAAGGTTTTTCCTAGGACATTGCGAAACATGGTACAGTGTTACGTCCTTCAGCTGGTTCTAGTCTATATTAAAACAGAAGAACATCATTCATTTGACAACAAACAATCTAACATTTGTAAAAGTATGTTTTGTATTTTAACAACCATGCAATGGACAATATTTTTAAGAGAGCAGTGAATACAAACAACAAAATAATCAGATATATCTGGAGGTGGATATAGTTTAAACTAAAATGCCATCAAGAAGTTTTTGATTTACTACACAGACACTTCCATGTGTACACTTGTTTCCCCAGTATTTCCCTTCCCCAGTTTATTACTGAGATTCAGTAGAGTAAGAGCTGAAACAAAGAAACTTTGTAAGACTGGAGAAATTAAGGGGAGGGAATGGTGTCAATATTCTCTGCTCACTCAGCTGGGCTTCTGTTACTCAAGTTTGTGGACAAGCTTAACTGCCACACGTCTAGATATGTGCAGTAGTTACCAGAACATCCTCCCCTCCACCAGGCTTAGCTGAATGGAAACTGGAAAGCTGTAATCACATCTTTAAACACAGGCTTTGACTTTCTATCTGGATTACTACTGCATACTGTAACTCAAATACAGTTAGCCATACTGGAGCTTCCAAACCAAGGAATAGAAACATAAAGAAACCCTGACTATCCATAAAACAGAGAAGATGCATTGTTCAAGTTACGTTCAGTTGTCCTTTATCTAATATAAATGGGGCAATTAGAATGAAGCAAAAATACAGACAGCACACAATATTCATAAATTAAACCGCTAAAACATATTTATCTATATGCAGCTTTGATGACTGCATGACTGTATATACAATCATGGAAAACAAAGGTAGCTACAGCAGCAGTAGCAGCAAGAACAGAGCCTGTCTTGTCTACCATGTATGCTGTACTGCATATACCATAACACAGCACTGCAGCCAGGGGCATAAAAATAGCCAGGGTTCATTCTCTCCCAGAAAATTCACCCCAGACCACTAGCAGCTTATACTGCAGATATCAGTGATACAGTCGTATGGCAGTACATTAATGGCATTTTACACAAAGGTGTAGAATTAAGACCCTATCCAGCGCAGAACTCCATCCTATATTTGAAGTACTTCTCTGGATTAGCACATATTAGGTATCTTGAAGTGAAAGGGCTGACATCTGATCAAAAATAAAGTTCAGTCTGAGCTGCTACCCTGCACTATCTTGGTGCTATTTTAATACATAGATTTCTTTACAAAACCTCAAGTATTGAGAACTATTCAGGAAAAGAACAATTAAGGTCTTTTGATTGTAAACTCCTTGAAATAGGAAATGGTGCTGTTTTATTTCTTTTTAGAAGTATGCAGATTTAAGATAACATTTGTGAGATTTGTTTTAATCATACGAACATAGTGCAACTTAAATCATTAGCTTTTTTCAAGCGCCAGTATTTAAAAACAAACACTCAACAGCAAAACAGAGAAGCATCAAACTAGTCAAAATGACTTGAAGGTGTTTCACAACTGAAATTAAATTCACAGAAAACAGGAGTAATCAAGTGGTTAACTGAAACTCTAAGTGACTTGAGCAGAATTCAAAGGAACAAAGGCTTGAAGAACTAAAAACAAGGGACAAACAGACATGTCACTGAGATGAAAATGGCTTGCCTAAATAAGGCCACATATACTAGAAGAATACAGTTGTTGATAGAAATCCTAGAATTTTCATAGAGTTTTCCTTTCAGTAGACTTTCATTACCACAACACTTGCATATAAAAGGCCTTAAGCTTTTCTATTCTCAGATACAGTAGAGCAGCATAAGTTCTGTAGCAAAGAAAAAGCATCTGTAAACATCTTCCGATTGCCACAAACAAATATCTAAGTTAAACTCCGATGACTAACTGAAATTACTGCAATGCTAACATAAGTAAAACGTTTATTTACCCAATTCTTATGAGAGAGAGAAAAAAAAAAGTATTTTTAGTGCCCAAAGAAGATTCCACAGTTACTCTTAAGTAAGAGAGTGGACAACACAAGTACCGAAACAAGCTTTACATTCTGCAAGATACTTGCCCCATTTAAACTCAGTAGCAGTTTTGCCATGAATTAAAACCATGGCAAGATTCTTCTCCTACTCTTTAAATTGATCCATAAAGCATTTTAAACAAATGCACTAAGTTAAAAAAAAGAAAAAGCTCTGCATGCAGAATGTGGCCTACTTAATAATGAAGTACAGACCTCCCATTCTGTATTTCATGATGTTAAGCTATTTTACATGTATGACTTTAAAAATGTATATAGTTTCTATACACGGCTTTCTATAAAAGTTAATGAGAATTTTGCCTGAATACAATCAAAAGTGGGTTTTATTCTTGGCATTTAGTATTTATTTATAACGAAGAAAAAAAGAATAGCGTTCTTGGGGGAAGAGTATTCCCTATCCAGCCCACTTTCTTGTTCAAAAAAAGATTTATTTCCATTTTCTACATAAAAGATCTCCAGAATAAATCTATTTAAACCAATCTGTGATTCATCATTCTTAATATTAACCAAGAGTTTTCACAGCAATGAACCAAAATACAACAGAAAACAGAAAAATCTTGAATTGTTTCATTATTATGTGCAGTGCCTAGGACCCTGTCACTGCAGGACACCTTGTGTAAACTGACACTGCTTCACTAAACACTAATGTACTTTCAGCAGAAGTTATTCTGGAGACCCAGGAAAGTGATTAGCTCTTCTCAAGGCAGTACTCTATGAGAAGTATGAGTTAACTCCTTGCTCTCAGAGGCAGAGTCACTGTGAGCCCAGCAGTTTTTTTTACAGATGATAAAAGAAAGATTGAGTGACAGCAAATCAATCAGAGCTGCAAAACCAGCATAAATTGATCACAACTATTTCACAAGAGGAGTACAACATCAATACTTCTTACAGCAACTGCTAGAAAGACAGCTCCATATTGCTTCTCAGCTGAGGCAAACAGAAAGAGACCATGCAACCATCCTCTATTTCAGACTCACGCTATTCAAAAAGATTATGTTAATATATTAAGACAGTTGAGAGTTCAGCCACCTCTGGATATTGCAGGTAAAAGGGAATTGTACAGGATTAAAAATCTTTTGTTTGCATTACATTAAGCAGGGTAGGTAGATATTGTCAACTGCTAAATGAAATAGTAATGACAGATTCCTCATCAAGAGCAAATACAAGTCTCTCTCATGCCAACAGTGTTATCAGGCTACAACTAAAATAGCATGTTTTTTATTATTAAAACTACAAACATCTATATGTATCTGTAAATAAGCTTCAAAATTCTACCGAACATTTGCAACTGATTTTTTTTTTTCCCTGAAGCTCAAGTGATGTGTACTTCCTAACAGCTACACTGAACACACACATTCAATTTATCTCTGATGTCCTCTGAATTAGGAAGGATGGATTTGTAAGCTTTTCAGGAAAACACAGGGTCCAGAGTGAGCTTTACCTCCTACTCTAGCTGTCATGCTATAAAACTAACCAAGAGGACAGAACATGAGTTAAGAAATCTCAAATTCTGTTCCCAGTTCTCTTATTAATGGGCTCTCAAATAGTCTGCAATTTGCAATCTGTATTAAAATAAATTCTTAACCCATGAGACAGATGTCATTGGTTTCAGTTTATAAATTTGGCACAATGAATTTTTTTTTAAAGTGCTCAAGCTAAAGGATGATCATTATAGTGACAAAAATATTGTTAACGCTTATATAAGGCTTAATTGCTACTACTGCTCATAAAAGTTGATTTCAAATTAAGGTATACATATAATATTATACACAGTTTGAGACTAACAAGATAAAAAAGAAAGAACTCTTAAGTTAACATTAAGACAGGTCTATCTTTAGAGGACATCTAATGTTCACTTCACAGACCATAGAACAACTACAGTTCTGAAAATTTCCAAGTCTTTGGGAGTTACAGCTTCTTACAGCTTCTAGTTAACATGTGACTGGTTCTAGTCTACTTGCAGAGTAAGCCCAGATGACCAAAAAGCAAACAAACAAAAAAACACCCAACAAAAAAATAGAGAATTTTTGTATCACAACTGCTCCATTTTAAATATTAATAAAATGGTAAATTCTGTTTCTTCAGAAAACTGTTTATCAGTACATTTTTGAAACAATGACATTTTATTGATTAAAAAAGGTATATGGCTGAACGTTTTTCGACATCACACATTTTAATACAAAGTTCTGTCGGCAGGCAACGCCACCAGATACAACTTAAGAGCATTAAGCACAATAAAACAAATTATTTAAATCACAGGCCCCTTGAAAACTTAATGGAACTGTTGAATAAACATCCTTATCACAGAACTATTAGCATAAAATATGTTGTAATTACTTTCAGGTACTACCTACTACTTATATAAAACTTTGTTTTTAAACTAAAAATAAACATTGTTTAAAAAATTCACATATCCATATTTATAACGTAGAATACAATTTGGTATTTTACAAGAACAGGATAGTTTATCCTCTGCAGCAAATAAAATGCAAAATGTAATTACTATTATCTTCTGTTCGTTTTTTCCTTACAAAGTCTATGCATGCCTTCGTCATTTGATTTTTTTGTTTGTTTATAAAATTAATCACAGCTAGCAGGGTAGGATCACTTTGAGCCTCGTGAATGACATCCAAGAGATGGGAAAGGATTAGTTCTCAGTTGCTGCCAGTTATAGCGCCAGGTGGCTTTTTCTGCAGTGAAGGTGTTACCGATAATCCCATTACACTGGTACTAAATCTTGCAGACATCAAAATTATCACCAAGGTTCCTTTTCATCCCATCCTTTCCAAATGACTGGAAGTCGCTTCACCTGAAAGAAGTCAAATCCACATGCAGCTGCTGTTTTAGCAGCCAGCGGACTCCCTGAGAATGCCAATCGTGATCCAATTTTGCTGTGCTGGTGGCCCCCTATTCCCTGTCCAATAATACATCTGTTAAAAAATCCTACAGCTACAAATCAAGTTTAATCCTACCAGGGACCTCATGTTGGTCTTGTCTTCCAAAAAGGCAGCAGGTTTTGCCGTCTATCTCTGCTAGTGTCTGGGGAATACTCTTTAAATCCCAGTCCTACTTAGAAGAATAAGCTAAGGATCACAAAACATGACCTCAAAAACCCTGATATGACTATATTCTGACCCAGAGGCATTCATTCTAGGTGAAGATTAGAACTTTGCATAATAAGATTACACAGCAAGTGAATGATATCAAGGGACTATCCATATGCAGCCGCTTGGTTTTCTATAGACAGCCTGTGCTCTGCAATATGCAGTGCAGACGAAACAGAGCTTGGTCTTTCTAGCTGAAATAAAATAGATTCACATAAATTAGCTGGCCATTTCCAGATTCCTAAATCCCCTATTACATCTTTTATTGACAGCTCCTATGAGGATAGCACAAATGTTATTCTCTTTTTATTCTTTGCTTCTATAACAATAACATTCCGAGTGAAATGTACGGAGATTGTCTAGAAATTAACATCTTGTTTGCTGTAATCTTGGATTACAATTAACTGTGCACATAATAAAATTAGGAAACCAATAAACACATTTATCATCTCCATATAACCAATGGCACTGTGTAAGAAGACAGTTTAACATATGGTACTAAAATTTTAAATGCCAGAAAATCAGAGTGGTAGCCAATGAAAAAGGTGGCTAAATAATTACTGGACTTAATACTAAGTAGACTCCTTTGACTATTAGAAAATACTCCAGATCATATTTTATTTATGTAATGTTTTCTAAGGCTTACATAATGTCTATTCTGAATTTTCACAAATTACTTACAGTTAGTTCACTGATTTTTCCCAGCTAACAGAAACCCCTTTATTGCATACTTTTCTCCTAACCAAACACCTTTCCTCTTACGATACAACACAGTAGCTTGCATCATGTTTTTCCCAAAGAATTAGCCTGGGTTTATTACTTAACAAAACAAACAACAACAAAAACTGACTAGGCTTTGAAATATTTATGTCGCAACTGTCATGTGCATGAAATTTAAGTATATTTTAAAACTTCCACAAAAAAATTAAAACTACATGCACTAGATGAGTGAAAGGGGTGTTTCACATTCATTGGGAAAGATTCTTCCCATATCAAATACACAACTTTATAAATATAAAATACTTTAAATCATCTAATCATCTGAGGATTCTAAACATCAAAATAAGGAACAATTTTCAAAAGATCTTTCCTTATAGGGGTCAGGCAAAACTTGACTCTATTTCTAGCTATTTTCTTCTCCAGAAGATGCACTGAGTTCAGTGTGGCGAATACAAAAAAGCTCAGGTGATATTCTGGAGGAGGAGATTATTTTTGCATATTATCTCTACCAGGTACTGACAGCTTGTTTCCAACAAGTGCTCCTTCATCTACTGATCTCAAGCTAACAAGGAGCTCAATCCTGTAAGTATAAATTCACATAATGCAATCCTTCAAAGACATAGGTAGAGAATAGAATACCTATATGAGAACAAGCGATTTTTTCAAAACAGATCTCAAATAGTTCTCACTAGTTCTATTTACCTTTGGGAGGCAATTTACACAGGGTTGTGGAGTTGTGGGAAATGCTTTATGAACGGTCAGATGCGTTCCAGGGGTTCTATCTTCCTCTGCAACTCTATACACTTGTCTTTGATGAATAGAGAAAATCCAAACAGCTGAGCAAAGGCATGGTCATACATGGCAAGTTTGAGTCTCTGAGGGATGCTGAAATATTCTCTTCACAGTTTTCTGAAATAATGTCAAAGTTAGGACATATATGCCAAGGGTCTAGACAGACAGCACAGTCGCTTTGCTGGTGACTGACAAAAATATACTGTGCCCATGCCACAAGTGTCAAATAACTATATACCAAGCTGTATACGTCTAATCTAGATTTCAAAAAGTTCACTTTCTTGAGATATGAATAAACATGTACAGTAAACATTTTAAAGGAATATTAGTTAACTAAGACAAAGAGTTTAAATCCCATTTTCACATCAGGCAGTTAAAGTCTATGACCCTACAGAGACTAAAGTTGTCCAGGGGTCACAGGTTCCATATACTTCCCAGTGGTGAAGCACCTTCTAAAAGTATGCAGGTAATTTTGGAAATGTCACTCAAAGCAGAGAATAGAAGATAGGTAAATAATTTCTCTACGTGCTGACAAGTAAAGAGGCTGTTTACTTAAACTATTAAAACCAAAAATCACACAATATGAAATGTTAAAATAAACAGTAAATCAGAACTATTATTAAACTTAAAATACAAAAGCAAAAAACAAGGCCAATTTTAGCACTGTCAGAAAATACAACAACAAATAATTCTTTGTTCTTCATCAGTACTTCTCAGTTAAGAGCACAATCTTCTAATGAAATGTCTCATGTATACTCTACATAACAAAATGAGTTAAAAAATAGGAGAAAAAGAATACACATTGAGGCAAAAGTGACCTAAGCATTTAGATTTTCAATTTACCTGAACATATGAAAATGCAAAGCAAGTGCTTGTTACTGTTATTATTCTACAAAAAGTTGACAGCTTTCCCAAATTGCTGTATTTTTAAGCTTTAAATACACATATGTACATGGACTCAATTACTTGTTTATTTTTCATAACACAAATTACACCGCACTTAAACATCTGAGTTTATGGAATAAAAATATTTTAATCAGTTCTTTATCTCATTGCTGTAAAATTATGAGTTAATTTTTTCTGAGGTATAATATATATAAAACAAGTTCTGTAAGTTCTCCTTCACTCAGATACAAGTATATAAAAAAAAAAACACTTTCCAAACATCAATAGATGAGTGCAATGATATTCAGTCTAAGTTAATCCCCAGACATCCAAATCCATGAATAAAAATTCATCAGTTTTAAATACACTGAGCCTATTAAGCAAGAACAAAAGCATATGCACAAAAGAGCTTTTAATATATTTCAAAGCCCACAAGAGCCATGGTCTCATTAAAATTATAAATTACACAAACATGGAATGAAGATTCAAACTGCAGTGCAGCTAAGCAGATTACAGAAAACCCCGCGTTCCATATGATAACACACTATGGCCCTCCCAGATGGGGGCTTGGAACAAAAAGGCCATCACTGCAGCTAGGGAAAACCTCCTTGTGATCTCTGGTTTCTGTTCAGCAGATGACAGCCAAATAATATGTTGATTATTCTGTTTGTGCTGCTAAGCTTGTAAGATGGAATAAAAGCAATATGATCTATTGTGAACTCAATGCTAATGTGTTGCTCCACTCATAAATAATATACTGAATTTATTCTGAAACTATCTTTTTATCTGAGTTGCAGGTTTTAAATGCATGAACTAAAATAAAAAGCCAGCATAAACTACTATTTAATTTGATGGTTTTAAGTAAAGGATACAGCTGACACAGTGACAAGTGAGAAAACTGATTACTTAGTAAATCAGAGACACCTTTCTCAAATTTAGCAAATGATTACATGCTGAAGTACTGAGTACCTGCAAGACACTGAGCACACTCCAGTCCCACAACCTGCATTATGACAGACATAAACTGATTACCAAATCAGCCCATATAGCTTATTTTACCACAGATACTTGCCCCAAATCCAAATTTCAAATGAGGGCACAAATACTGTTAAAATAGAAAATAGTACAGAAACAATCATTGTATAACTCCACCAATCTGAAGTCTCCCTGACTGCATAACCATCTAAAAATCTACTGATCTTCCAAACAGAACCAACTCCTATGTAAGAGGAGCAGCCTGAGAGGTCAATTCTAGGCATCTGAATTAGAAGCGAAGGCTTTCACACAGCTGTGATTTATCGTCCAAGGAGTCCAACTACTTACACGGAAGACTTGGACTCCTAAGTTGGATGACTAAGAAAGGTGACATAAATAAGCTTCTGTGAATATACTACTACTCTCTGCTCCCTGCCAATTCCAACCCTTTGTGTCATACTCAAATATGCTTAAAACAGTTTATAAGTTTTTAATAAGTGATCAGGTTTTATTTCATTGGAGTTTACTTGCTTGGCTTGTTCCAAAAGTGCACAGTTTGGCTTACTCTTTTCTTCCTAATACACTGAATTTTTAAAATTAAAACCAGTGGCTGGTTGTACAATGCCTTTCACAAATACTGTGTACAAGCTAAAGAGATAGTCTTTAGTACCAAACAGAATTTTTAATGTATCTAGTATAAAAAATTTAAAATATACTACCCAGATAAAACATTTCTAGAAGTCATGCAACTTAGGCTGCTTCTTATGTATCTACCTTTTTATAACCAAAGAATATTTTTTCATATACTTATGAAATTTATATATTAAAAAGGTTTCAGCAACAAACACATAAAACACATGGCTCTGGCTATAGTCACAGCAGTAACGTCTAAGCTAGCTAAAGCTAACTCAGGTCTACACAAACTTCAACACATCACTGAGCAGATACAGCCATTGAAGGTGATCCCAAATCACTGAAGCACAAGGGAGGCTAGCTTGCTTAGATATCTGTACTGCTAGATACACGCTACTGAAACAGGATTTCAGCAACTACAACAGCTTTGGAATGGAATTGACAGCCTCAAAACAGAAGACAGAAGAAGCTGAATCCAGCAAGGTAAAGAATAATGAAAATTTTCTAAAATAAAGTTTGGCTACAAAAAAGCCAGATGTCCAATGTTTTGCGCTTTCTTCATCACAATATTATTCCAAATTTCAAACAATATAACTTCTCATAAATAGCCTGTAGTGGATTTCTTTTTAATTTTGAAAGCAAGTTTTACTGGATTACTTGTTTATGTTTTACCTAACTTTGTAACTCACCAAAACTCAAACTGGAAAAAAAAAAAATTAATTCTTGTCTAAAGTCCAAAATGCCTTTCCATTTTCTTCATACGCATCTTACTGACTTAATTAGTTTACCATTCTAAACAAGTCCTTACAACAGTCATCTCTTTCAAAAAAGAGGCAAGACTTCTATTTTTATAGTCAGAGAAGATACAGTTATGCTGCTCTATAGAGAAAAAGGTTTTATTATTTTTTTTTTTTACAGTACTACATATTTGTTTGCACATTTCAAAACATAGTGCCAAAATTCCAGTACCACCTACTTCTAAGAAATCATGCAAAAATGAGAATTATTGATCATCAGCTAGGTCGACGTTTTATCATTAAAGCTGCTCTACAATAATGAGGGTTTATCACCAACTTTCTGGATAGATGCCCATCATATGCACCTGAAAATCCCTATGACTTGACACTATCTTGTCCCTAGCAAAACCAGAGGTATTGTATTCTGTCTTGAAGTAGCTGATCAGCATCACCACTTGGGAAACCTAGAACTAGCATAGCACTGAGCTAGGTCAGTAACTGCTTTGCTATTTATAGTGCTGAATAAATCATAATATCTAGCTCCTTAAAACACACCTGTATGCATTTTAGTTCAACCATTGCTCTTTTGCATGTCATTACCAGACTAAAGATTGAGTAGCTCATTAATTTAAGACAGAATAGCTGGGGGGGAGCAGGGAGGGGGAGAGACTGCTTGTTAGGGGATTCTACCTCCTCTCAGGTTACTTCCACACTGGCAGCGCCTGAACAACCAAGCTAGCATTAATATACCTCCTTAAGATATCTAATGAAGCCACAGTGATCAGAATACAAATGTACTTGCTCAGTACACTGGAAGGCTGGGTTTGCTAGTCTGTGGAGCTCCCCAAGAAACTGCATCCTTGCATGTAAGCACATTGGCAAAGGATTCCTGTCGTCACGATCTAGTTTTTATTTTCAATTAACTGTCAGTTAATCGTTCTGCTCCAACATAAGAACTTTCTGAATCTCATCTAGCATGCCCTTCCTTACATCAATGGATGTCAGAGCCTGTTGTTAAAAGTTAATCTGAAAAACAGTGCCAGCAACACAGATTCTAGACTTCAGCATAGTAGTTAGTAGTTAACTGTAAGCATACGACTAGTTAACACTTCCTTTTATATAAGTGAGAAGGTCAGACAGGTGGGGCAGTGCAACTAAAAACTTAACAACACAGAATTTGTTTACTTTTAAACTCAGAAACTATTGCAGAATTCTCTCTTCTTGAAACATCTTGTTTGTTTTGGGGTAACATTAGAAGAGAAGAAAAATTCTCCAGCATGAAAAAATCTTAAAAAAAAAATATATATATATATATATATATTTCAGCATGCAGAGAGGAGCTACAATTTTAAAAGAATTCTGAAGGTAATCAGCTAAATGTTTTCTGGACTTGGGCAGGCCTCAAGTGCTTTCCCAAAGAATTTGTCAGGATTCAGGTTTTATGATCTCCCAGAGATGATGGGCAAAAAAAGCTAAATCAAAAAAGAGCACTTTCTATAAAATTCTACAATGTAGATGAGGAGCAAACATTGCCTGTATTCCAACACTTGCTGATACTGTAGATTTTTTAATAGAAATAGCACAATTATTTGGAATAATGCCCTTAAAGCCTAAAAACCCTTGCAACTTAGCATACAACATTACATTTTGAAATACAAAACATGTCAATTCTTAACCTTTGTAACAAGAATGTATTAGAAAAAACACTATAGCAATTATAAATTAATTTCAGGGATACAAACAATTTTTTTTAACATATATTCAGTGAATCTGAGGATCTAAAAATACATGTAATAAGTATTTTGTGCTTTAGCATAAACTCCACTAATACAAAATAGAAAAAAAGCATCTCAACTATTAAACTTTCATTCCCATAAATTTTGTAATATGACTTACATTATTTGCCTGTCTTTAAAAATACCTATTTAACCAAATATGTGCAATCACATGCAACTGCAAACAAGAAACAAGGACTTCAAAATATCAATGCACTTAAACTATGTTTTTACGATCGATGCACAAAATTTATTCTTCACATTTTCCAGTGACATGCTGAAACAACTGTTTTAATCTTGGAGGGCAGCCATTTGCATTTATGGGTGTTAAGCATTTAAAAAAGGTGGTACCAATCTTTCTTAATTTCTAGATTTCACTCCTGAAGTAAGTGTTATATGGAAGTGGAACCCAGTATGGTAAACTTTACAGTGTATCAAGAGCATAACACAAATAATATTTATTTTCCAGTTGGTTATTATTTTCCTTGATTTTACCTCTCTTACAGCTATTTTTAAATTAATAAATTTTTGTTATAAAAAGAGGTATTCTCATTTATTTAAAACAGTATAAAATAGCCTCTATGAAATATATCACTAACTTGTATGATGCTTATTAACACAATACATCCAATTTATAACTCATTTTCAATTTTATTATTCTGCAAGCTTCAGTAATAATATATTGTACATTCTTATAATCTAAAATTACAGAAATATATTAAATATCTGCCCAGGAATTACAATAGTCATTTCAGGAATAACTTTTTTATCATCTACATTTATTAAACCAGTGGTCATCTTCTACAATCCTCAGCATATGGCACAGCATCAAACATATTGCTTTAGTTCATTTTCCCCAATTTAATTACTTCTATTTTAAAAGAACTGTTTAAATTTGACACAGGTTCAAGTTTTTAATCGCTGTTGTTCAGTAATCACACAGACAAGCATTTAGTTATCATCCAGAGACTTTCTAAAGAAAAATCATATAATGTTTTATATAATATCATACAATTGGTATGTCTTAAACCTCCCCCACTAATCCTAGTCTTTTCCATGGAATGATTGGATAAGGAGTTTTTAAGTTTTTTCACACTGAAAAATCCCCAGGTCTTTCAGTGTCAGAACTTCCAGGATTAAACATTCTTTCCAGTTGTTGGCTCATGGCCTGAAGATCCTACACTTACAAACTTATCCCATTCTCACTAGCTCAAAGATCAGGAAAATGAAGCCATCTTCTTTGCAGTCATAATCCATGGCTCACGCTGTTAGATACTTAAGAACATCTCAAAAGCAAACTACCTTGTTTCAGTTCACAGCATGAACTCAGCAGGGCACTGGATCACATGACTACTAGCCCTACCTAGTCAGGTGACTCAGTAGCTAATCTGATTTGGTGACTATAAAACTTTAATCAGTACAGTCTAATACCATCACATTCCAGAACTGATGAGGGAAGCAGCTTTGGGATATAACAACAAACACTAATAAGATTATGAATTAGAACTTACATTAGAATGCAGTTTTCTATCTCATATGTAAACCAAACAAAAAAAATTACTGCAAATTGATGGGGCAGACATACAGCTTTGAAGCAAGATAAATGTATTTTATTCTAGAATTGACAGCATTTTGCTCATTACCATGGAAGGAGGACAGCACATCCTGTACCTTGCAAGGCACAATTAAAATGTACCACAAACATCAATTGGAAATCAGGGCAAATAAAAAACATACATCAATAACATACTCAACTCTCAACTCAACTCTCGTTGAGAAACACTGTTTAAAGTATACAGCCTCCACTTGCATTAACTAAAGTTCCTCAAAGTTTAAAACTGTAATTCCATGTAGAGTGCATTCCAATAAATGAAGTAAAAAGGTAGACAACCATGGCAGGTGCGTTTCCAATATAGAACATAAACTCTTGCATCAAGCACAAAATATCTGAAACATACTTTAAGGACTGCTGCTATTTTGGGGTACTAGGATTTTCCCCCCAAATCTGTAGATTACAGTTTTTAAAGAAAGATGACAAACATACTTGCAGATCAAATTCCAAGCATACCTTTTACCAAATGTTTTGATTGTTCTTTCACTCACCCATTGTATTCTCTCTATTTTTTCCTTAGGGAATTCTCATCCTAAATCCTCTTAATCCATCTTAGAATCTGCATTTGACATAGGCAAGTTGTTGAATTGGATCAACAAGTTAACAAGAAATGGAAAATAGAAAGTTTAATTTCTTCATACCAGAATTAGGATTTGTTGTTAAAATCTACATGAACATTTTATCAGGTCTATATGATATACACAAGCAGAGAGAAAGGAAAGTTGATTATTCTACAGTTTAGGATATTCTGATCTAGACACAAAGGTTTAAACTACTACTATATTTTGCAGTTACAACGGGCTGTGTCAGTTACCATAGCCCAGCTGACAAGAAATAACTTGTTAAAATATTATTTCCTTATCACTTGCAATCATCTTCATGTTCTTCAGTTTCTCTACTTTTCAATCTCATCTGCAAAGCAGGAACAATAGGACTTATCTAGCTGCTAATGCATATTTGAGGATGAGTTTATTATATAATAATATATAGACTTACAATTTCTGCAGTCTTGCTTTTTGATCTGTCAGACAGCCCCTAATGGGATCTCTTACAATTGCTGGAAATTCATCTTTTGGAAAGTGGACATGTGAATGCAGGCAAACTTTTGGTATAAGTCATGGAGAGTGAAAAGGCTGGTTATTATTCCTGAAAAAGAAACCACCATTGACTTAAAAGTAACAAAAATTCCAGATAATCGCTTTCTTCTCTATTTGCCTGAAATGAAACACAAGTCAAGACAGATGCTGTAAATCTTATAAGCACATATTCATTTGTCAAGCTGTATCATATTAAATAAAAAATTAAATCCTTGAAAAATGGCTTCTTTCCACTTGCTTTCTAAATCAGCAAGACTTTAACTGTACCCATCACCTTAAAAGGAGACAAAGGAAACATTAATATCACAAAAAGAACTACAGTAATAATTTCTAAAGTTCAGTTCTCACATTAAAGAACTATTTTTATTTCTCCATAATTTTTCTAGTAATATCAGAAACAGTCTCTGCTGTTGTAATATAAATGAGTAAGATTTTCTTTTTATTTCAAAGGATGGCAACCCACAAAATTTATAACAAAAATATCACTTTATGTAAAACTGCATGAAATTCTGAATAGCTGTGAGGTTCACAAGGTGAGGTGAATTAACAACTCACAGTCAGGAAAAGGTGGAAGTTTCAATCCACCCTCTCCACTGTCCATACATACCATTTTCAATGTTGATCCAACTCAGTGATATCACAGAAAATCAACCTATCAAGAAAGTGGATAATTCCAAGTCAGATTAGTGAACTGAAACAGCTCGAGAAAGGACCTGACAACCACGAGGGTTTGTGGGATTGCATGACTGGAAGCAGCAAAGGAAGAGGAAACAAGACTTTCTCTTTCAGCAACACTGACCTATTATATCAGCTTATGAAATACCGAGTTTTCCAGTTATCTTGAATTGAAGTTAGCTGCATTTTATGCAAGAAATTCTACAAACAGGGGAGGCACAGCACAAGGACTCCCAATCCCCAAATACTTTCAGAATTCAGGTTTCAAAATACAAAGAAATTTTGATCATTATCTAGCCTCTAGTTTTAACTGCCTTGTAGTAAAATAAGATAAGAGTAGGAAAGGAAAGAGTTTCAAAACTAATTGTCATGGTAAGTGGGAGAAGTCCTGGAAGAATATTTAAAACAACAATTCTTTAACGTTCATGCTATCTAAATTAATATATTTTAAAAATAAGCAAGGAAATACTGTGTTTCAATGAAGTACCCAAAGGAAGGGTACTGCATGGAGGGGGGGAAGTGGGACACTGATAGAATGCAAACGTAGTATAATTCAATTTTTTTTTCTGATATGGTGACCAATTCATGAAATATCCTCTTTGATTTACAGGTTCTCTACAGAAGTGTTCTATAACAGTTAGACTGCAAATTTTAATAGAGAGTTACACCTGCAAGCACTCATAATTGAAATATTTAGGTATCTGGAATCCTGAACCAGAATACAATAAGAAATTGAGGCCAATGGGATACTTTAAGATGTGGAACTACTTGCAAGTTTAAGCATCCTCAATCAATCAGTTATATAGCTATTACATCCTAGGATCCCACTGAAAATAACAGATTCTTTTACTCATGAAAGAATCATAAATTATGTTTTATGCCTTTATTAAATATTTCCTGTTGCAGAATTTCACCAACTATGAGTCAGATCCTACAAAAATGACATTTAAGAACTATATTTATTTTTACCACGTTTTTAAAAATCGTCTTTTGATTTTTTTTCTCCTCTAGGAAAAGACAAACACTTTAACTTGTGCTGGACAATAATATAGTAATCTATGTTTGAAATTAAGTATTTTTTAATATTTCACAGTTTGTCAGAAAAAAAAGATATTAAGACAATCCTTAATATTGCTCATGATACAGAACTTAAACTGATAATACTGGATTAGCAGCCCATTCCTTAACGTGTAAAGGAGCTTGGCCAACAGCAAGATAAACAGGATTTCACCAGCATGGAGAATACAATAGTGAAACGTCAGGCTTCTATATTTTAAGTGTAACACAAAAGAAGAAATTAAGATTCAGGATTGTCAGCATATTTTTTCAATCACTTTGCAGTTCATATTTTATATGAGTATTTTTTTTTTTCCTAAAGTAATCAAAGAAGGACAGGATGAACAACTGCAGGTGTTCAAAAAACATAGCTTATAAAATAACAACAGTCATTGATCTAAATTAATCTAAGATTGAGAAGGGGGACTCTAACATTAGAGCCTCATTAGTACATCCTGCTACGTGCAAGTGTCTTCCAGTAGGCTGTAATGCATATCAAACAGCAACAGATTACATACATAAAAATACCTGACAATGGCTTTCTATATGCTCATGGGGATTTCTCTTAGATTTGGAATACTGTAAAGTGTTGATTCACAAAGTAAGCATACAAATTTTTTTTCGGTAAGATATAAAACATTTTAACTTGTGTATAACATGAACAGAAAAAGAAATACCAAATTCAGATGTTCCAACAATTTTTACATATGCTCAGTTTTTAGGAATCGTTTGCTGCCATCTTCTTAAACACACAAAATATTTTTTTATGGTATTAGCAATTGATTCAACAATAAAGCTAATGAAACCCAGGAGCTACATTTCTCACATGAAGCAACCCTCTCCCCTACAGCTCTCATCTAATACGGTGGCCCAGAGTGATCATAAAGATGCAAGATCCTGCTTTCTGGTGAGAGATCTTAAATGATACCTTTATTAAAGATTCTCGGTTATTTACAAACAAGAGAGGAACTCCATCCGTACTTAAACACTACCTTTATTAAAAAGAACGTTTCACAAGCATTCTTCTTCCTATTCAGGTGCAGCTCTGCACACAAGAAAACACTTTTTTTAAAGGGGGTGACGCAGGCGGGACGGTACCCAGCCTGCTCGGGTAACTCAAGGGCACACAGACCGCCCGGGGCCACTCCTCCACGACTCGCTACGCTTCGCGCCTCACAGACACCTCGAGCACCAAGACACCGCCGAGAGGGGAAAGCGGCGCTTCTCTTTCATCGGCCGCCGGGGCGAGGCCAGCCGCGCTGCTGCTGCCGCCCCCCGCGCCGCGGCCGCCACACAGCCGCCGCGGCCGCCCGCCGCCACAGCCCCGGCTCGGCTCGGCCCACGGCCGGGACGCCGCAGCGCCCCGCGCCCTCCGGCCGCCTCCGGGCACCACCACGCCCGGCCCGGTGCCGCCGCCACACTCACCTGCTTGCTCGTTACCGGCCACCCCGGCGCTTAGCCCGCCTCTCAGGACATGCCAACAACGCGGGCCACTATTGGAGAGCGAGCTTCCCAAGCCGCTCTCCTATTGGCCGAGGAGGGACAGGCTCGAGTCTTCCCAGCAGCCCCTCGCGACTGTTAACGGTCACGCAGCGAAGATGGCGGCGCCGGTGGCCGGCGGGGCGGCGCGGGGCTGCGGCGCCCCCAGCTTCCAGCGGAAGGCCCCGGCCGGCGGCAGCCGCCTGGCCGCCATTGCGGGCACGCGGCCTGCCGTCCGCCACGGGCAGCTGCTGCTCTCCAGCGGGCTCCCCTCCCTGGACTCTGTGCTAGGTTGGTGCGGGGCCGGGAGCCGGGACCAACCCGCGGCGCGGACTCTGGCCCGGCCGCCGCCGCCCCTCCCCGCCCTGCCGCTCCTGTCCTTTCGCTGCGGCCTCCCCGGCGCTGCCCCGCCGCAGGCTGCCCTCCCGGGGGGGCGCAGCCAACCCGGTCCTGGCTGCGGCCCCCCGCCAGGGCCGAGGGCGGGCGGCGAAGGCGGCCGTGCCCACCTCGGAGCCCGCTTTGCCCAGCAGAGGAGTGCTGTTTGCGGTTCGCTTAAATCCGTTTAAACGACCTTTCTGGAGTGGAGGGTTATTCTGTAAATTCACTTATGAAGTAGCACATTCTCGTCTTATTTCAAAGTGTCACAATAAAGGACACTTTACTGTATGAAATTTTCAGTTGTGAAAAACACTAGAACTGAATTAACTCGTGGTTGATTATAGTATAGCTTGGTTTCTTCTGTATAACTATTCTTAAGATGCATTTGGCATGAGACTGGAAGCTCAGTGTGGCTTTTCTATGTTGTTTGCCACTGCGATGTTATTATAAATGCCTAGTTTAGATAGGATATACTGATGTAACTATATTCTTACTGTCTGGGCAGCTGCTTTTGCCTACTGTCAGTGTCAAGATACTAGATAGTCCCTTGGGCTGATTCATTGTGGCCATTGCCGTGTTATACTCTGTGGCATAAGCTACCACCATTTACTTTAATTGGGAACTAAAACATTTTGTTGGTATAAACAGCATGCTTTGTCTGTATGCATTAGGGCTGCATAACCCTGTTACTAACTCATGATATTGTTGCAATACATCTTCAATGTAGATAAATGCGACTTTAGGTTTAGGAGAGGCAGATTTGACTTTGCCTATTCTCGTTTGTCCCTGGAGGAATATATGTTTAGTCCTATCACTTTCTTTTTAAGGGACACCTTTACGAGTGGTGATAAATACAAAAGACTTATCTATTCTATAGATGAGATTTTATGGTGAATCACGCTTCTATACTTCTTTTCTTTTTTTGGTGTATATTCTGTTGACGAGGAGAGAACACCTGCATTTCCATCAGGGATTGGCATCCTTGTGGAGAAAGCTCTTCCTCCTTAAGGGAGATGTATTTCATTAAGTATTTGCAGTTTGTGAGACCCTTTGACAACATAAACGTAAGATTTTAATTGAATATTCCAGTTCTTATTCATGTTCTGTTTTATAAATTGTGGATTTTGCACAGCGTGGGTCAGAGGACATGGAGAGCTCCCCATGGTGTCAGTTTCCTAAATCTCCAGGCACTTACTAACATAATTAGTGATTTGTTATAGAATTTGGGGAAACTTCTTCTGGTAAACCCTGGATTCCTTCTAAAATACTTTTTCCGTGTGTTTTAAGTATTCAGTAGTTTCCTGACCTGAATTTCCTGACAAGTTTTAAACTTAAACATCCAGAAATCTCTTCAAACATATGAATAGCAACTTTTGAAAATATTTGAAAAATGCTTTTTAGATTGTGGTGTCCTGGAAAAATGGAAATCTCTGTACTCTTGTGTTAAATCTTCAGTAACCTCCTAGCCCTTAAATCACTGATTTCTGGAAGTTGAGTGAGTAGGCCATGAAAGGCTCATGCTAAACATACTGTACTATAAGATTTCCATGAATGTCTGGTATTAGCCATTGCTCAGGACAGAATGCCTGGTTAGATGGACCTTTATAGAATAATTGAGTAATTCAGTTTGGGGAAGGAGAGACCTCGGGAGTTTACTCCAGCCTCAAGTTAGGGCCAGTGCTGAATTTGTGGAGTCAGTTGCTCAGGGCTTTGTCCAGCCGAGTCTTGAAAATCTGCAGTGACAGGAGATTTCACAGCCTTTCTAGACATCCTGGTCCAATGCTTAATCATCTTCACAGAGAATTTTCTTTTTCCTTATATCCGGTTGAAGTATTCCCTGTTTAAATTTATGGCTGTCATCTCTCGCTCTCCCACTGTGCATTTCAGTAAAGAACCCAACTCCTGTTTTCTCATTGGCTTCTCCTGGAAGGCTGCTTTTGGGTCCTTTTCTCTTCCCAAGGCTAAATGAGCTCAGGTCCTTCAGCTGCTCCTCTTAGGTCATGTGCTCCAGCCCCTGACCGTCTCAGTGGCCCTCTGCTGATCTTACTCAAGTTTATCTTTACTTCTTTCTCGTACTGAGGGGGCCAAAACTCAACAGACCGGATGTGATCTAGTAAGTGCTGATTAAAGATGAGCACTGCTGTTGATGCAGCCCAGTGTGCCACTGACTACAGAAATATTACACCTAGTCTCCTTTGTGTCTTTTTCAGGTGCATGTGGAAATGCTTCATAAATGTCTTGCAGAATGCTATTTATGTGTTTCTTTAAGAATGCTGGCTTTCCCATCTTGCCCACCAGCAATTAAGTATTTGACTGTACAAAATACTGTATTTTATTGTCACCAGGGACTGAAAATAAGCTTTTTCATATGAACTCCCAGTGGAAGTTGCTATGAACTGTTTTACCCTGGTATTTTTCATAAAGGTATTTTTAACAATCGCTAGGCATAATCTTCTAGCTCTCGTGTTTTGGGCTTGGATTTGAGTTTGCCTTATCCAGAAGCAGCAACTGAGATACAGTATTATTTGACAGACATGAAAATAGAGTTTATAAATAACTGTGAGTAAGGGGAAAAAATGATGTTATTAGACATAGGACTAATCAGAAACTTTGTAGAGAGGAAAAGACAGGATGTGTGCAGGAATTCCTTTTACCTACAGCTACTTGAATTGTCCCATTAGTGTTGATAGCTAGCTCTTTCTTAATAAATGCATCTCCCTTCAAAAATAAGTGGTAGAGAAGTGCTTGATTTCAAATACTGTGTTATCTAGCACTAAGGCACTCTTTACATCTCTGAGCTTTATATTCAAGTCTAGTTTCAAGGTTTATAGACCATATATGTCTGGTTTGTGCCAAAGCAGTTCTCTGTTATGAGCTGTAATTATTGTGTAATATAAGCATTACATGCTTGGTATTGAATTTTCTGTTGCAAGCAGTTTAAAAAAGGTCACAAATGTGCTTTTAAAAAATAGGGGCACCTCTCAAGATGCAAATTGTTTGTGTGTGTGAGCATGTGCTAGGAATCAATTTTGTTCGTACGTACTTAAAATATTAATTTTTTTTTTTTTTTTACCTAGATTAATAATATTGTCCTTTGCAGACCCACATATAGTTCTAATAGTTTGCTATTCCTGCAGTGGTAAAATGTGCTGTAGAGTGATGCTGAGATGTTCTAAATAGGAATTGCAAGTACAATGTTGCAAAGAACTGCTGTACTCAGAATCATAATGTCCAATGTTTCTGAATGCTTGCTGTGAAAACCCCAATGAATAGTGTTATGATTTCAGGCTCTTCTGTGAGGTATCTACATTTGTTGTGTTTCCTTAAAGTCTTAAATCTCATTGCTGTAAAGTAGGAATGCAGAGAGTTAGGAATATTGCTTAGTTGTTTACGTTTGGGACTGCTTTTGGTACTGGCAGACAGAAACTGAAATAGCAAAATAAGAAATTACAAAGAATTACAAGTTCACAGCAGTTTCCTTAGAAAACTTGAAGATTTTAAGTGTTCCTTCTGACTCTATGGACTTTCCTGCTACTGTTCCCTGTGCTCTGTTTCTTGGCTATTTTACTATTATTATTACTCATTGTAGAAGATGTAACTGTGGTGACTGCAACAGTTTTACATTCCATCTGATAAAATACACTTGTTTATATTGTTCAGTACATCTGATAATGTAAAGCCAGTCCTCTGACCTGAGTTTGCCCTTAGCATTTAGGGTATATGCACGTTACGTTACAACTCTGGCTTATAGAAAGAGGCAGGATACACTTGATCAAAATATTCTTGTTAGAATTTTGACTGAATTGATATTCTATTTGTCAAACAAATGCTTTCTTGTATAAGCTATTTAAAAACAGAAGAAACACTATTTCTATGGTGGCTTCAACTGAGCTTTTTATCACCAAGATTTTAAGTCATAATTGCAAGGGCGTAATGTATTGCTTAGGGCTGTTTTGATCATCTTTTCTATGACTGGCTGTGATTTGTTAAGATCTCATCATTTTAAGCTATTCTTTTCTATTTGCTATATAGAACATGTGCTAGTTTTAAACAACTGCTCTTAGTAACATATACATTTCATCTCCCCAAACAAACAATTGCAGTGAATATTTGAAGCATACTTTGTATCTACCATCTGTATGATTTTTGGTCTTTTTTTCTCCTTCCCCCCAGGAGAAAAACTTTTGGTTGTATTTGGGTTTTTTTCCTGAACATATGAAATGAAGCAAAAATTGGTGTATTTAGAATATTGAGATTTTTATGAGTGATTCTAATTTTCTAATAAACAGTATTCATAATTTTTTTAAAGTGTTGAAGAACTGCCTGATTACTTAATAAGTTTGCCAAAAATATTGAGGAGTTTGTACATCTTTACTCAGGAGTATAGTTTAAAATATCTGTGATGCACTGAGATACAAACATGAAATTAGTAGCGGACTAAACATTTGCACTGTGATGTGCTACTAGAATTGTGCTGGCATCATGACATGATGACAAAGTGATTCTGTTGTGTTTTGAATTCAGGCATTATGATGCAACCATATTATCACTTTTTGTGGCTCCTGTAGAAGCCCTGTGATTGCTATAGACATGCTGTTGCCCCATCTGTCCTACCAATGCAAGTAAAAATGTCTTTTGACACATCTGTCTTTATGGTCTTGTATTGCACAGAATGGTTTTAGCCTGTGATTTGATTTTTTTTTTCCTTTTTTTTTTTTTAACAGAAAATAATAGAAAATACAAGATTATTAGCCAGAATATTTTGTCGCATGTTGATCTGTTCTGTAACTTTACAAATTCATCTTCTGGTCTGGCCAGTCATTCAGCATGATTTATAAGTCACACTTTTACTAAAGTAGCTTTAGCAAAGTAGTTGCATTACAACCTGTAGGGCTGAGTGTTCTCTGCCTTCTATGTATGGCTTGTTGATGTGTGATCCAGAATCTTAACTTTTTCTGGCAGGCTGCAGATGCTGTTATGCTATTAATCCATAATATCTAGATTGCTCTAGTGTAATTAGTAAATGCTCATGAAATACACCAAAAATGACCTGACCCCAAACCCAGCTAACCTCCAAACCATGTCCATGACCATGAACATCATGAAGAAGTTTGCCCCACCTTATGCTTCTATAAACAGTTTCTAATTTTTTGTGGCTGTACAACACTTTTTCAATTTATCTTTATTGATTTTTGATACCTTTTGTCAGTCATATTTATGTATCGCTTCTTTAAAAATATTATAATAAATAATTTGTCATCCAGTATTTTGATACTTCTTTCATGGTGCTAGAAATTCATTTTGTGTAACTTAATTTTGGGGTTAAAATATGTATAATATGAAAATGAAAAACGTGTTTTTTGTTTAGAGATTCTTTTGGAGTGATGTTCTGTGTAATTGTATTGCATCTTAAATCATTTGATGGCTTTTATTAGAATGTGCATAGCAACTCAGTTGTTTAGACATTATGAAGCTAAAAACAAGTTCTCGTAGATTAATGGTGAATGCAGAATTCTTTGCCCCTTGATCAAAAGGAAGGCTACTGTAGTTAGTCTTTTGACAGTTGTTTGGCCTGTGGGAGAGAAATTTTCTTTTTGTCTTCCTTGTGGGCATATATCAACACCACAGGTGCTACAGATATTCATGGTCCCACCAGCAGAGCTAAAGATTAAGAAATTGATCCAATCCCTATTGGAATCAATTTCAAGTGAAGTTTAATGAGCTTTTAAATTGATAGACTGAATTACCCCTTTCACTGGAGTCTGCCTATGCAGTCCCGAACTGAGTTCTTTTGTCAAGAGCTTTGGATGTTGTGATGCTTGTGTGATACTGTTTGCTCCAAATTAGCTTTTAGAGCAGGATATAATTGCAGAAAACATACTGCAGTTTTCTCCATGCAAAACACTGCAATAGGTTATTTATGTATGAGCATCTGAGCACTTCCAAAATTTTTTGAGAATTTTTGAATATTTTCCTTCACAGTTTTATATGATTGTTCAATAACGTATTTGTAGTCTGATATCAAGTTATTCCGTTATTTTCTAACTTGGATTCAGATTGCAAAATAGCTTACTCTTCACCTGAAGTAAAATATAGATTCTTCCTTCACCTTCTCTGATAAATTCCTTCTTAGGATAATGATCATTTAAACCACTCTTGCATAGTTGTACTTGTTTTCTCTTCAAACAAATAACAGTCAGGTTTTAGCAAAGAACCGGAGTTTATAGTTTTTGTTTTGTTTTGTTTTTTGGTCCTCCACACTGTTGAGATCAGTGGGATAAGAATCCATGCATCAAACATATTGGGAGCAGTCTATTCCCTCTCATACTCAGTCATCTGTGATTGGTACATAAAGATTGATTAGTGTAATGGTCGTGGTTAAATCAGTCAAAATATATTCTTATTATTAAATAATTATTTCCATCAACCGTATTTGTAGAGATATTTTTATGTCTAAGACATACTAAAAAAGACTTTTTTCTGGTTTGTGTTATGATGTTCGTGAACTGTCAGGGCAGCTTTCACTGGGTAAAATCCTACCTGCCTTATTGTCGTGTTTGTTTTCAGTAATAAGTTAAAAAAACAGTGGAGCCAGGATTTTGCCTGACTGGCTTCAATGGGAATTTGCTAGCCTCTTACTACGTCACTTTACATAGCTGGTTCTTGGTCCAAAGCACTATCAAGTGGTAGTGATTAATACGGATTTCATTTGGAAAGCACTTACTCACTTGAGTCATCCAAGTGAAAATTCTCTGGCTCAGACCATACATCATTATTGTAGTACTTAAGCATAGTTGCGTAGAGTTCTGCAGGATCTTTTTACCACAAAGATGATAGTACAGTATATTGTGAAACTAATTGTAATGTGTAATATATAATTACATGTAATATGTAATTATTTCATAATAGAGAATTGTAGGAAGTATTGCAAAGGTAATTAAAATGTTGTTCACATTTACATTTTTAAATTCCCTGTTATCACCTTTCTTTGACTTATAAACTAAGAAAACTTAATTGTTCTCTAACATAATATTAAAATGTAGTCTTACTTTATTCTTCATTTTGTTTTCTTTCCAGGTGGAGGCTTAGCTGTTGGAACCCTTCTCCTTATTGGTTAGTATGGAATATATAAATACATAAAGCCACATTCTGATATGTTTTGCTCATTTCTAATGTATTTATCAAATAAGCTGTTGTCTTTGTTTATTAAACTCTGACTTTAAGAAAGTGTAAATCTCGGGCCTCCTCACTTTGCATAGTCTTCAAAGTTGTCTGTTCTCTATTTCAAGAATTACTGGAGGTAGATCTAGTATTAGAGAGGATTGAGGCCACAAAAAGAATGCTGCAAAATTCTGTCTGAAAGCAGGGTGCTTAGCAAAATTCAGGACCTTTTAGGGGAGTTTTTAAAAGATTTAAGATTTTCTAAATGACTTCATTTCTTGTTAACTTCTGTTTATCCTCACAAATACTTTAAAAAAAAAATCAGCTTTCTGAGGAAGATGTGAAATATAGAATCTTTTACTCTCTTGTTTGCCAGAATTGGCTAAGACAAAGCTGATAGAAACCTGCTTTCTGTCAGTATGTGGATGAGGCAGGCTGAGATGGTTAAATAGGTCACACAAGGATTCCCTTCGCAGACTACATCAGAACTGTCCAGTAGAGATTTTGATGGGCTGTACCACATCCCCTTTGCATGTCGGATCCCCAACTTTCCTTTCTATTTAAATGAAGATGTAGCAAATGGTAAGAAAATAAGTATTTGACTAACTTCAGAGAGATAAAATATTTCTCCTCATAGTGACTTTTTAGAAAACAGGCATTGGAGATATTGAGGAGAGGATATTCAATATTCCTTGGTAGTTATCCCCTTCAGAGTAAATTAAAAGAAACCGATACTATTAACAAGATCTTTCATGATATCAGAAGATGAAAGGCTTACTTTTCTAGTATGTCTATTACTGAAACTAGGTTTCTTAAGTCTCAGACGTTTTTGGAAGGGGCATGGAATTTTCTTACACTAAGACATGTAATGACACAAATAAATCAATATTCAAAAGGAATGTATTGGTTGTTTATTTGTGATCTGATATTAAATTCAGCTTATAGAAACATGAAGGAGAATCTCCTTTTCAGATGCAAAAGCTAGAATTTTTTCCCCCAAATTAAACTTTCCATATGTTATTTTGAAACATATAATTTGATACAAAAGGTCTTCAAGTAAGAACTATATTTATTCATGACTCATTAGTCTAAAAACTTTTAGACTCATTTTTAAAGTTGGTGCAGGTAGAATTGTAACTGCATTGTTAGAATATCTTGTCAATATACTAAAAAATTCTGTTATGAGATTAGTCTCGACAAGCTTAATATTATACAGGATTGAAGCTGTCAGTGATAAACCTCCTAGGAAGATCTTTCTGCTTTATACTCCAAGTGTTGGAAAAAGGTTAAATTCTTTCCCCTCCTTTCAACATTCTCTAAGGCAAGAATAAAGTGCATTACTTTTAGATTAGCTCCCCTTGCAAATTAAATGCTCATCTTCATTATTTGACACGTTATCTTGGTTAATTTAACCAAATGATAGTAAATACAGAGCATTAAAATATTTAGTTTTAACTGTTGTTTTCTGGAGATGCAGTAATGGCATAGGTTACTTGTTAACACTGTAAAATACTATTCGAAGTATATTGTAAACAAATTTTGAAATTTAATCTGTGATAAAAAGCATCATGGTCTCCAGTGAACTTCACTGTATAATACATTCTTTTGATAGTGTTTTATTTACATGAGACTTAAAAAGTTTTTTTTTTTTTACTGGTACTTTAATTTCAAGAGATATTGCTATATTGGGTTTAAAAGAAGTGAAACTAGCATTCTCACTTGAGTGAAATGAGATTTGAACAATACTATCAAAACAGTTTATTCAACGTGAATGTGAGAGCATTTGTTTGTTTCATCTTAAACTCCTCCAGAAAATTAGTTTGCTAGAAGAATCTCCTCTTTCAAAAAAATGAACAACATAGCTGTTGATTAAGCACACCTTTTCCCCCACCCCCTCGCAGCATACTTAAACAGACTTGTATGTCTGTTTTGCCACCTTCAGGAGGAATTTCCAGAACAATGTTGTTTTGTTTTATAAATATAGGCCATGTTTATGTAATACATTCTCTATAGCAAGTTATGGTACACTCTGTGTTGGGTCCCTATTCTTACATACCTTTAAGGTGCTGTTGTTCTTTGATGACTGAAAGTTTTAAAGGTTATCAGTAGGAAGGTTTTTGCTAGTAGCTGAGATCAATTATAAAAAGTTAAAGTTGTTTGGTTAAAAGCTTGCCTATACTTGTATATTCTAAGCCTCGAAGCCGTTTCAGCTACTTTAATTAGCTAGTATTACTTTTGTTAGAAGTGCAATTTAACCTGACTGGTAAGAGCTCTCTTCACGTGTCAATATAATTGATTTCATCATCTTTTTAAAGTTGAAAAAGGTAACCTCTGAGAGGTACAAAACAGTGATTTGCTAAATATAGTTATACAAAATACAACTTACCAGAATTCACCTTCCTGAAGTATGGCCAAATGCCAAATATTGTAACATATATGTTTGACAACTCTCTTTTGGCATGTACTAATTAAATGCAAGTGACACAGACTAAATTCCCTCAAGCTTAGTAAATGTGGACATTAGTAAGTATCTTCTAAATGGAATTTCAGATTATTAAAATAATCGCATCTTTTAACCTGCAGCAATTTGGAGAGATGCTTCATAGCTAAAGAAGACTCACCTTAGGTCACAGTACTGTACTGTAGAACTATCTGGTGAAAAAATGATCAATACTGATAGGCTATGACAGGCTTTTGGCAGCTTTAGGGCAACCTGTCTAGAGTTTGTATGTAGGAAAAAAATGCTATTTGTACATTATATTGTTGCAGTCTTATTTTTTCCTCTTATGGCTCTCATCGTTTTAAATAGTTATTCTACAAGTTGCCTCTGGAGTTTTTCAAGGACCTACATGACATTTAATATTATCCAGATGTTTAGAAGTTAGTTTTTATAAATATGATTGATGCATATTTGTTATCTTATGGTGGACTTTGTTCTTGATTTGTTGTTTCTTTTCAAGTTTTAGTGTTTTTCCTCCCACATCCCTCCCTTGGAACACAAATACCTCTGATGCATGGGGGAGCATTTATGGCTAGGGGTTCTTTCATTCTTAAGATCATGTGTTTAGACCTAAATTTCCATAACTCCACGAGACTTTTGCCCTTTATTATATAAATTGTATAGTTACAGTGCCTCACTCATATCTGGTGTCTCTGTCCTCTGTGCTTCAGCTAAACTCCAGTGCCTTACGACTTTGCATTTAACTTCATGACCTGCTGATTTCTCTCAGTTCTAGACTGTCAATTCTAGACAGTTCGTGCACAAAGGTATTGAGATGTCTCTTATGTGTTCAGTAGCCTATACGGTACAGGGGTGCAGAGAGGCAGAAATAGGAACTGGTCTTTATTCCTAGCTTTCAACATGGTTATATGTTGGAATTCATTACACTGATACTGACAACACTGCATTTTCTTAATGACTGTTTTGGCCATCAGAGCATTCTCTAGTGGAAAGAGACCAATGGATAATAGTCACAATAAACTATTTTATCTGTGTCCTTATCTATAGCATCAGAAGAGGTTTTGTCCTGGAGACAATATGCATAACTTCTAGGTAAATAATCTCTTTTCCATGTATAGCTTTATGCTTCGCTAGTTACTCACCTGCTACTTAGCTGTAGAAATACTCTTTGTTCAGAAAGAATCGGAGAGAGCTGTGGACTGTTGTCTGACTTGCAGTGATTGGACCCAGAAAAGAAGCTGCAGCTGCAAGATTCCTGTATGTTTGTGTGCTTTATTAGTTAGAAGCAAAGTTCACAATGAAGGCTTCTGATGGGAGACCTACTTAGTATGGAGGCTAATAATAAAGATTTGGGGGGCTGTCTTAAGTGTCTTGGCTGAATAAAATACACTTAAATGTTAGTCTGTACAAGTACAGAATGGAGGTAGTTCTTTTAGATGTGGGTACAATTTGGAAAAATAAAGGTAACTGTTGAGAATTTATCAAAATAAGTTCAAAAGTTATCTGAAAACAAAAATACTTCAAAATATTTGACTCGATTTATCTATGAAAGTAATGGTAAGTTACTGAAATACCTGTGCTAAGTGATTTATTTATTTATTTATGTATAAAAAGAAAGCTGTACTCCTATGATTTTGAATAGTAACGTAACTATTGAAGCCAGGGTACAATGGACACTATCAGAAAAGCCCCATGTGGCTGCACTTTAGATCTTTTGAATACCACAAAAGTTTAGTGACCTAGAAATGAATCAATAAAAAGCTATCCTCTATGTGACAAATTGAAGAACTGAGGGATTCTTACAGATGCATTGATTTTAACAATTCAAGATACACTGTTTGTAAAGCCTTTTCTGAGACGCATTTAATTCTTTGAGTACTGTAGCAGGCTATGAGGTGTTTTATATTTAGATTGCTCTCTGGTAGTTCATTTTCCTGTTTTTACTGCAAGTTTACTGTTATGAAAATAAATGTAAGAAGACTGAAAGAAAGGCTAATGCAAAAACTGTGTTTTCTCACACTGGTAAATATTTTTTTTCTTTGCCAAAATTGAAAATTCCTTATTGCTTTGTAAAATGTGTTTTTGGAAAAGTATGGCAGTTTAAGAACCTCTTTAGTCCTCAGTTCTAATACTACAAATCTGTCACTTAAGAAAATAAATTATAATCTTGGATAGGTGGATGAAAGAGTTTATATCCCTGTTCCTTGTCACTCCATTTCTATAGTTTGTTTTAACATTTCAGTATTTCAAATAAAATTTGAATAAAAATTCTTAACCTACACAAAAATTCTTAACCTAACAGCCTCACTTCCTATTAGTTTAATTTCATAATCGGTAATGCACAGATTAATTTCTTATATTTATCTGTGCCTTATGAATTTAATATTTTGCACAAAACTGAGCATGTTATTCACTGTCAAAGGAATAATTAATATTAAAAATGATGATACAGAAAAAACACTCTTTGTATATTTACACACATATGCAACTGTAAACTACCTGGACAAAATGTGATACCGAGTTATACTTCACTAAATGTAAGTTAAATCCTGGCCCTATTCAAATCAATGTAACTCAGTGTTTCTGTGCCCCAAATTATGAAGAAAGGTGGACTTTATCATGTAAATGAAAATTAATGAATCAAGATTTTTCGATTCGCCAGGGTTGAAGTAAATGTCGTGGCTGAGGATCCTTCCAGAATGCTTTACTAGTGTTCCTTTTCCTCCTCTGTTCAAAGGGAAGGAGGTCTAACTGTTATCACCTCCCCTGACAGCTGCGGCAGTGATGTGATTATATGGGAGGCTTGGTGACTTCTTTCAGGTAGCTCAGACGACTTTTTTTTTTTTTTTTTTTAATAAGTAGCTATCATGCTGTCACTTTGATTTCTAGGGAGCTTTGGTTCTTAGATTGAGAGCTTCATAGATGGAGATTAGCACATGGAAGTCAATATACTGCATGATCAGTTATATTGCAATAAGCAACAAAAACATAAATAACTGTAAAGAGAGCCAACGTAGGGTGGTGGTGGGGAAGTATGCGTGTTCCTGGGCTCTGGCTACAAGGGAGAAGTGCTCTCCATCCTGGTCTCATACATGGTTCTACATCCACAGTCACAACACAATGTATGGAGCTGGGTTACTAGGAAAACACAGTTCCTCAGTAATACTATTAATGGCTTTGTATGCATTCTGGAGTAAATTATATAAAATATTTAATTAAGGGCACTAAACTTTCAAGGAAATTCTGTAATGCTCTTGAAAATCTATCATGCTGAAATTTTAACAGAGAACCCAGCTCTGTCAACAGTAAACATTTGTCTATACTGTATTTTTCACTGTACTGATTATCTGCCCATATTCTTCACTAGATTGTTTGGGGTTTTTTTAAGTTAACATATATTGCAAGTATATTAGAAAGCTAATATGGCCTACAAAGAAGTCTAACAGCAACAAAGGTAAATTATATTATACAGTCTGAGGTTTTTAAACTCTCAAGACTCTAAAATAAGCAGGATACATCAAAGACTAATACTAGTAATACTAGTGTTGTAGTTATTGTGTTCCCTTGGGCTTATTTGAGTATCAAGTTCCCTGTTACCTCATGTCTTAGCTACTGTCTTGTGATTCATTTCTTTTCTATCTCAAAAGCTGTCTCAATCTCAAAATGTTGCTTCAGAGTCACTTTTAGTGGATTTATTTTTCAAACATTTGTATTATGGTTGTGTCTCATCTAAAAACAGTACAAATTGGTTTTTTTTTCTTGAGTTTAACGAAAGGGAAAGTTTAAATAAATCTTTCTCCATAACAACAACAAAATAGGTAATCTTGAAGCTGTATCTTTAGGATCATTCTGGAGAAGGAAGAAAGGAAGAAAACAAATTTTCCAAGTTATAAGTGTATAGCTAAAAAATGTATATTAAAACAATTATCACAAATACCAAATTCAAAAGTTAAAAAAGAAAAAAAAAAAGCAGGAAATAAATTCTGTACTGCCCCATGGATTTGAAAATGTAGATTTTGAATTTCTTTCTCTTGTTAATCTAGGCTTTTAAAGTGTCAATATTTGTGTATGCTATCCAGAAAGTAGCAGTGTATCACTATTTTTCTGTCATTTGCTTCCTAGTTTCTGCATTGCTGTTATGTTCTTTCTCCTTTTTTGGTATACGTCTCCTTTCTTCCTTTTTTCCCCACCCTACCTCATTGGTGATTTTTGACTCCTAAGCTCCAGAACTTACTCTTTTGGTACATATCAAAGTGATACTCTTTTTTACTCCTTTAAATACTTCTTTATATACTATACTACTATATGCTATACTACTAAAGGAGTATAAAAATACTCCTTTAGTACTTTTTACAACTTAGTTTTGAATGACAACAACTTCTTTCTAGCCTTTTTTCTTGGTTTTATGCCTGTGGGGTTTTTTAATATTTTCATATGTGATTCATAATAGAGAGGAATTGTTCCCAAATCATACAAAGAATGGCTTGAGAGTCCTGTTGGTCCTGCATAAAGAAAATATCATCCTGTATTGTTCTGCCACAACATCCCTGTGTATTATTTTCCAGCAACCACATTAGCAGATGGAGAGTAAAACCTTACATTGTTGCATTCACTTTTCTCCCCCTCCAAAATATGTCAGATATCACTTGCAAATAAATGCCAGAAACATGTTGTTCTGAAGGGCATGATCTAAAATTTTACTGGACAATTAATCTGATTATTGTATTGTGAGGAATGTTTTATGCTGATGTTAACATTACTGTTGTTTGTATTTCCTAAAAATAAAGAAAATTGAAGATGTTTCAAATTTCAGAAGTTTTCTTTTACTCGTTTGCTTCACCCATAATTTGGAGTTACAATAAAGTTTAATTGTACAAAGCTCACTGAGACTTCTTACGTCTCATAATTTCTGATACTTAACTTGCAACAAAGAAAAGCTCAAGGAAACGCTAGCCTTCTGAAGTCATTGGGAGTTTGTATGTTGATTTCAGGAGATTAGTATTCATGGTATGTGTTAGCACATATTGTCACGTCTCTTAAACTGTTTAAGTTCACGTGTCTTGAATGTGTTCATGTTTTTGCTCTGGATAGCTTTCAAAAATGGCATTCCAAATGGATTGTCAGTCAGTTGAAATTTTGCTTTTAAAAGCTTTGTACAGATTTGCAGGTTTATTGGTTCCCCTCACCCCCAATATTTTGGTGTTTGTGTTGCCTGTTTTGTAGTTCTTACAGTTTTGAAAGAAATACTGGTATAAAAATATTTCTGTAAGAAACACTACCATTATGGCTTTCTCATGCCTAAGTTTTACATGATTAAATTTAAAAAAGCATCAATTAGTAGATATTTAAGTCATTATTAATATTTTAAGCATTAAAAATATGAGTTTTAACACAATTCTCCCAAATGAACAAAACTCCTTCCCATTAAACCATGATTTGGATAATCTTAGTTGATACTGTTGGTAAACCTTGTCATTGAAGGTGGCATTATTGCTACCATAGGTCTGTATCCCATCTGTATCTTAGAATCAAACATGATTGAGAACTATTTCTCTGTCTTGAAAGATTAGGAATGCAATATTATTGAGTATGACATTTAAAGCTCTAGTTCTATATTGTTTAACCGTTATCTCTGTTCTACATTACATAGCCAATGAGGAGGTACATGAAAAGAGAACTTTTGTAGTGTTGTGGAAATTCATATATCTATTTTATCTAATAAAAAAAAAAATCCAACCATTCTTGTTTCCACAGAGGAAGATAAATTTGGTGTTTACTCCAATTTGTTGTTCAAGTATTTTCTCGCGGAGGGAGTTGTCTCTGGACATGAATTGTTTGTTGCTTCTGCTAAAGAGCTTCCTGCCAACATCTTAAAGGTAAAAAAGACTAGTATCTTTTGACAAGTAAAGCTGTAATCTCTTGATGAATTTAAATGCATTTAAAGATGTATATGTTGTATAGTAACAAATGGATTATCTTCGTGGTTCACAAGAATACACTGGGAAGTGCAGGAGTATTTACATTAGCCAAATTTGGGAATTATATTTAGCCTCCCTCTGTAGACAATGGAGTAAGATCCTCCCAAGGGACATAAGAGTAGGAGCCTACTTATCCTTTATTTTGATTATAAAAGGAATCGAGGCAGACTAGATGGCTAAGTTGGATGGTTTGATTAAACCCAGCTGTTTACAGTTTCTACCTACTTATAGTAAAGAGTAGTTAAGCTGCTTTTAATATATTGTAGGGGAAATAGTTTACAGTTTATGTATATATTTCTTGCAGCTATTTATAGGAAGGAAGAATGAAATTTAACATCTTTAAGTACAACTTCCTTTACATGTACTTTTCATTCTGACTACCATCTTTCTACTGGGAAACTTGGTAGCTTTGGATTAGGTCATATAGAAAGGCTTCTTTCAGACTTCAGCAAGCTTCTAATCAAACACTGATAGTTTCCATTATAAGGAAACAATTTTAAGGGAGAAAAAGCCTGATCAACACTGCAAAAAATTGCTGAAGTGCGAGGATAGTCTTACCAAACTTCATTAAATATTTTATGTCTTTCTAAGGCTGCTTTTTTCTAATATCAAAAGTAACATATAATTTACTGATTACTTCTGCATCAAGTGAAGTCTGGCTATTTCCTTAAGAGTCTTGAGAGACTCTGTGTTTCTGGACAAAATGATTACTTTCTTTTTCCTACCTAGTGATGCTAGATTCTGTGCCTTATCTATTTAGTATTATCTTAAGTATTTGGGAAAAAGTGTATTCTGAATGAAAAGATACAACTGTGGTTATGACAAATCTGATTGTTTCTACAATGATCTTAAACCTAAAGAGTGTTCATTTAGGGATGGAATTTTTATCATTTGTTTCATTTTAGAATATAGCCTAAATAAATAGGTTAGAATTTGATTGTGAAGTATGAATAACACAAGAACATCCTATATATATTTTGAAAGGTTAGTTTTAAAATAGATAATCAAGTCATTGACTCTCTGACTGTACAATACCAGATCATTGCAGTTACTTTTCCTCATCAAAATTAAATTATCCAGAGGAATATTTTTATTGTGTTATATTTAAATATCTTTAAATGGCTAACGTGTTTTATTCTTCTTTCATTCACCTTTGACTCAATGGCTCACAGCATGGCATAATTTTTCTAGCTCCTGTTCACTTTGTTTTTACAAGTTAATGAACAGACCTTATTACATACCTCCATCCTTTCTGTACCAGTTTGAGTTCATACTCTGACTGGTCGATTAGTCTCATGTGACTAATTGAGTTTCATCATCTGGTTTAGAATACGTTTTCCTTCTTATTTTTAGGGGTAGTCACTAGGTAATCATACTGCATTCCTCTGTTGTAACTCCACAGCGGTGTTACTATAAGAGATTATAAAAGGATAATATTACCACAGGGAAGTTGAGAGAATATATTTTTGTCTTGTTTTCTTCCTCAGTTTGTGTGTTTATGTATCCAGCAGTACTCTTGTCTATGCTTTTCGACTCTTGCCTTGACTATTCACTGCTTTCTTTGCTTAACAGGAAAGGTACAATAAAGTTAATTTCTCTGATTTGTATTGCTATCTTGAAATTGTTTCAGAGAGACCCTGTAATACATTTAGCATCAATATAGAAAATTATGTGCTTTCACACTTGGCAAGCTTGGGCACCTTTAGAAAAGCCAATATGCATTATCTAAAAGAACACTATTGCCTCACCTGGAAGTTCACCTAAGACTGGCTTTGGACATAGCTCTCAAAGGACAGAGGTAGAGGAATTTTCCCCAAGACTGCCTTACTTAACTTCTAAAAGAGAGGACATTCAAGCACTTCATCAAGAAATCCCCTCCTGTGATAAAAATGAGCTCCTCAGGATTTAGACATTTCCACCAAATCACGTTTTCAAGACAACACGTCTGATCTTTGAATACCATTGTGTTTTGTTTAGTGTGAATACTAATTAATTTATTGTCAATATTTGTCTAGACTGTATTCTTTACTAGAAAGGCAACATGATTTTGTATATATCAACCTTGAATTACATATTTTTTATATATATATACTTTTTTAAAAACAAAATTCAGGCATGGATTCAATATATTCTATAACTAGTATTGTAATTAACTATTATTTTACCTAAAGGCAGTTTTAAACTACCTTATGTCCTTATTGTGAGGTCACTCTATACATTCAGTTCTCTGCTGAGATGCTGTAATTGCCCTATTCTAATTTTATGATGTGATTTGAAGTTTCTTGAACCTATAACCAAGACAAATATTGCTGGTAGTAGGAAGGGGAAAAGACAATCTTATAGACCATAATTATCTTGAGATTGTGTATAACTAAAAGACAAGTAGAGGATAAAAAGCCCAGATCAGCTGCCTAAGATATATTATATTACCACCCACCAATTTATCCATCATCCTTTGAAAACATATTCATGCCTTTTGTAGTCAAAGCTCCTTCAGGAAGTTGGCATTAAGACGTAATGCTGAAAAATTATACATCTCTGGTAAATCCTACAGAACTATATACATGCTGCTTTTTAGAAGTATTTTAAACATTTCAGAGCATTTCTGTTCAATCTATATTCTTCAACAAAAGGCAGCTTTTTACTATAAATTCTGGGAACAGTTTAATATAAGAAATAATATGATATATTTCTGTAGCAGATTATTAAAAAAAACAAGATTACATTGGAAAATGAAAAACTAATCAATAATGTTTCCTTCAGTCATTTTATATCTTAACATTTCATTTTCAATAGCAATCCTTACACCTAGACTTAAAATTAAAAAGAATGATTATGTCCTCACACAGAAAAAGCAAAAGGAAACTAATAAAATAGGTTTGTTTCTTGTATCCATTTTCTTAACTTCACTGTGTTTAGGGGCTATATTTTTTATATAATTCAGCACTCTAAAGCCAACTATTTTGAAGTTGCATATAATGTATGTGTTTAGAATGGAACATATATATTTGAGTATATGGATATATTTATTACAGGGAAAATCAAACTTCAAAACTAAACTACTCTGAAAAATGAGGTAAAAATGTTAGTGACTAAAGCCAAGCTGGGAGAAGCAGCTGCATATCATCTTTCAGTAGGCACTGTTGTACTCTGCTGAGAAAAAAGAAAGCGACACTTACCTGGAGGCTACGAATTCTCACGCTGACCATTGTGAATGGGACTTACTTCATGCCCTTTGCCTTTTTCAATTCAGAAAAAGTGGTCTCAGGGTAAACAAGCAAACTTAAACCTTTATAACATGGAGCCAGCTAGATACCTTCTGCAGAAACAGATTCAGTTGTGTGCATCTTTTAAATTAGGAAATATATTTTCTCTGTTGGTGTGCATTCACGCTGTAAGTGTTCTCATTGCAGGAACTTAAGCTGCTTGCTTTTTTGCCTTGAGTATAGGTATATGCCTTTACATCTTTGTATACAAAGAAAAGGTCAAAACCACCCTCAACTACCTGGCTGTACTTAGAAAGTCATCTGACACTTTTTTCCTGTTCAGATGTGCAGTTTACTTCTTCACACTTCTGTTATTTATGCAAGTGTAAGAAGGATCTATATACTGTCCAGGTGGCGGGTTCCTTACCAACATAATTTGATTTGTGTTTACTTCTTATTTTGTTTGGTTGGGGGTTTTGTTGTTTTTGTTTGGGTGGGGCTTTTTGTTTGTGTTTCAAACACTGCTTCCTCCTCAGGATGAACTGAAGTTTTTCCCAGTCTGTAGGGGATATCTTTTTGTCTTAAAGGCTTTATAGTATGTTTGCAGAATGTATGGCTTCAGACCAGTCCCAGATGCAGCTGGAAACAGGGGTCTAGCAAATCCATGGTTATAGGTATAGTTGCTTGATCATAGTCCCCTAGTGTCAGAAAAGACATAGAGATCATTTTAAGGGTGCCATCGCATCAGGTGGAGAATGGTTAGAGCACTATGCTCAAGTGCTTTAACTTGACTCTGGAGACTCTAGAGCTGTTTTCCCTTTCCTCCTTTTCCCAATGAGTTTTTATAGCTTTCTAGCAACAAGATGAAATTCAACTTTTTGTCCTTTCTTATTCAGCTACTGTTACTAATATCCTAGTACCATATTACATCTGATCCAGTACTCTGAACATCTGATAGTCAGTACCTACTTCAGTGTTTCAGCTGCCGTTCCTAGTTCTACTAACAATTTGACCGGTAGACTTCTGCTTTACTTGTGATTATGTAATTTCTTCTTCTTGTCCAGCCCTTTTGCTTTGCCCTGATATTTCTGCTTCTGGCTGGCTTGAGTTTTGTCTTTCTAAAAAAAACAAATAAAAATACATGGAAGAAGGGGGTATTGGGAGGGAGGAGGAAAAGAGAGGCTGCTGTCCTATCTCAGGCTTCACAGCACGCTGTGGATCTTGCCATCTGTTTGGGTTTTTTGCAAACAGAAGTATTTTTGTTCCTAAAGACTGTCCAGCCACATGACTCGTTGTATGAAGGTCACTTCTATAAGATCACAAAGGATCTGTTGCTTGAATGTCAGTAGAATGTGTTCTGGCCAATGATCTTGGTACTTCTGTCAAAATAGTGGCCAGATTATGATTGTTTAGTGTCCTATTCATGCTTTTACCACGTACTGTGCAACTGCTAAAGCATCTAGGAAAGATGCAGTATGGAGAACAGTTCTATACTTTGTTTCCTAAGAAAACTGAAACGTACCTTCAGATAGCTGCCTCTGTGGGTAAAATATTGGAAACCATACTTTTTCAAGATATGTTTCTATATACGTATATATGTATATTCATTACCTCCCTTATTCACATTCTTTGTCCCATCTTTTTCAGCCTTCTAGATTGAGAAAAACTGTGGGGCATATGGTATCCCTGTCCTCTTCTAACCTCTTCATATTTAGATATAGGGCTGAACCAGTAGTAACAAGACAAAGTTTTGCGGTATGGTAGGGTTTTCCTCCGTTATATGAAATGGAACCTGCACTAGTATAAATTGCAAGCAATAGGAGAGCTATAGTTCCTTGTCTTTCTCTTAGAAAACGTTCTCTAGATATTTATATATTTTTGTTAATCCAAAATGTTATTGAAGTTACCGATGAATTCATGTGAGTGGAGTGCAACATCATTAGCATATACTTTTGTAGTAGTCTGATTTTGAGTTTAGAAAATGTCTAGGTTTAACTAGTAAAATCGTCTTGGTCTTTAATAAAATGGTCTTGGGCTTTCTTGGTGTTTCAAATTGCTATCCATAAAATATTATATAAATCAATAGCAGAATACTAGATTATAAGAAAGTGCATATGAAAATACCAGAAATCTATTATTTGAGCTGTAAGGTTAGACTAGATGAAGCATAAATGCCAGCATTTTTTCAGGCTCCTCAAAACTATTGGGCTCAAAACTATTTTGCCCAATTTGAGATATTTGGAATCAGCTGAACTTTTAGAGAATGATTCACAATTTCTAAAAATATGGACTCTTGAAGGTTTTTCAGGTAGTCATTGAATGTTCATGTGCGTGTATGTACACACACACACACACACACACACACACACACACAGAGTCTTGACCTGAGTTTGCCATGCAGAGAATGAACTATGTGCAGAGAGAGTGGATGGGATGCTTTAAGGCATTTTTCTGATGTCAGATTCTCCTAGTTACAGAATTTAAAGGATATCTGGGCTTATCTTCCCTCACACCTTCTGAAAATAATCAGAAAACAACATGGGGATGCTTCAGTGAAGTTATTTGACCAGCCTATATAAGAGGCAGGTTAGATATAAAATAAGAGTAAACAAATCACTACTGTAAGATTAGTGCACAGCACAACAGAAGATCATCTAAATTCCCGGTATACAGCTGTTGTAGCTCACTTCACATAAGCTATCTCCCTCTCCTCTTCCAGGCCTTTGAATATTGCCTGGACACCACTGTAATCAGTGAAATTAGAAGGGGATTGCATCCACTCTAAGTTAGGCAGGATGCCAAACTGACTTCTGGAAGCCATACAAATATGGAAAATACAGCAGTTTAGTCCCTTCTCCTTGTTGATAACAAGGTATGGTCCCACTTGTGGCTCCAGGCAAGTAAAAGACATGCCTCCTCTCCACCCTCCCCCCAAAAAAGGAAAAGAAAATGTAGTAAAGATATGAAAATTAGCCAATTGTTGAGATATCTGTTATTTGTGTTGGATACATTTCTACATTTCTTGCTTTTCCTATATCAGACTTGATAATAAATTTCTAAAACTGCCTATGTGTGTATCTTTGCCATTTTTCCTTTAAAGCTGAGTAATTATTTTATCTAGGCCTAGGGGAAACAGTCTCACAAGCTGTAATGAGCAAAAATCAGATTCCATTTGCCTGTTATGATCACTTCTTGATAACAGAGTGCTCTCTGTTAAGTTGATATTACCTTGGAGGCTGCATAAAGTTTGTCTCTGGAGGAAGATTTACTGGTCATTATACAGGCAGACGTAAACCAACATCCCATATAGCCAAACACTTTCCCAGTGGGACCCATGGCCAATGTTATCTCTTGGACCATTCCCCTGGGAACCAAGAAGCAGGAGGTGGAAGTGCAGGAGGTCCAGAACTGCTTTCCAGAGCTGCATCTGTTCATCTCCTGTGGAAAAGTTGAAGAATGCTTTGTGCGCTTACTACATTTCTATGGTTTTAGCAGTAGATTTTTCTGGAACTGAAAATTCTGTTTTTGTATTGGAACTTTGTTACAGGATACTTCTGGACTTTCTTGAGATTCCCTTTTTGGAACCTTTCCTAAAAGAAGAGAGGGTAAAAAGCACTTCCTTCAAGAATACTGGTGCAAAAAACTTAATTTGACATAGTCTATGAACCTGCCACTTATATCTCTGCTATAGAGGATAGCTTTCTAGAATGGAAATGTGTTCCCCAAAGTTCTACCCTCGTTCACGTCCTACATCTCCCTTTGAGGATTACTATATATGTTTACCTCGTACATCTAGCACCATTGTACTTGTTTGGAAAAGATTTAAAATTTTTCATCTCAAGCAAGGTGTTTATACTGAGCTGACCTGAAGAACAAAGTGCACATTGACTCTTTTTTCTTTGAGAAGATGAATGTTAAAAGAAGCTAGCTAAATGTACTTTTGTTATTGCTAGGGTTATTTGGAAAAAAAAATACAACAGTTTCTGAGCTTCATTATTGTATTAAATATGTGGACAACCTCTTGAAAGAGAAGCTTTTTATTATGGACTTTTTTGCTTTTTTGTATTATGGATTTTTTTATTACAGCAAAGTACATTGTACCATTGTTCTTGCAGTTTTTCCTCATCGATATGGCTCTAAAACATTGTTTCATCAAAAGAAGAACAGCAAACATGGAGGAACTGATTGGAATGGTGACCAGGGCTTTCCAAGCTTGTGTTTTGGAAGAGTGCTATTCTAACTCCTTCCCTTTCTCTTCACAATCTGCTGTTGTGAAAGAAGTGATCTATAAAATTAAGGGGTGCTTATACGGTTGTTATCTGATATTTTTAGATGTACATAAAGAAGGTAAAAGCCTAACAAACTGAAAGGCAAAAATATATACGCAAGCAGGGCTGTATTCCTATTGTCCTTTTTTTCTGATTGTATTTGCAAAATACATGAGTCTTACAGTGAGACGGTTGCTCATGCATGATGCTGCAGTTGCATGCTGTTAAATGTTGCCACTCAAATCCATACAGGTGCAACACTAGTGGACTTTTCTCCCAATTTTCTATCTCTGTTTCTGAAGTAAAGATAACCTTTTGGCATAAAGATTAGAGTTGAAGTACTAAAGTTTTCATCATATGTTTCCTCAAAATACAGCTTTCAGACTTTGGAGAGACTGAGCCCTGTAGCTGTCTTGGAGTTTGAGAAGTTCCTTGGCAAAATTTAATTTCTTTATTACAGTTCTTATGCCTCTGTTTCATTTTCTTGTTTGTGTGTTGGGTAGGTAGAATATCTATGTCACATTTTTATAATATAATCTTCTATGGTACAGGACATGTCAAAATTGTCATAAGCTTGACACAGGAGTTGTATGGGTGCAGAGGAATATTTATGCCAGAAGAAATACTTCTGCTTAAAAAGAATGAAAACATTTTAAACAGGACCCGTGCTGAGAACTCTCTGAAGTGTAAAGCTTAGTCTTCATCAAATGTTCAAACCAATTTAACAGAGACATTTTCCAGAAGTAATGGAAAATTGTCTAGCTTAAATTTTAGGTTTCCTATCTACCAATCTCTGGCTGTTTATTTATTAGAACTTCTTTTTTCGTGGTCTTAGTTATGACATGATAAGTCTTTGTTTTTAAACAGAGATCTTATATAGCCTATTAAATGTATCATAAAAATGAAAGTAGTCATTTATTCAAACAAGCGAACAAAACATGTTTAGGCTTCTGTATTCAGAAACAACCATTTTACAAGTCTACTTTGTAACTTTGCAAAATTGGTTTGTTCAATTAGTGACATTGCTTACAATGCTCATCTCTAAATGTGTTCATGAATAATCTTTTTTTGATGTTATTTAAATCTGTTTAGGCTAGTGCCTTATACACTGTGGCAGAGTTTACAGAATTCTGGACAAGGACCCTCTCAGCATTTTTATCTAGGTTCTTCACATTACTTATCTCAGTGTATCGTTCTCCTTTTTGTTGTATGTATTTTTTACTTACCTAGGAATTCATGAGCTGATTCAGAAAATGATGAAATAAGAAAATACATTATCTAATCTTCTCCTATGCATTCTTAGTTTTCAGTGTTGTTAAAAAGAGTTGTGATGGGAGGAAATTATTACAGAAAGTAGTATGACTTGACCACAGGGTTTACTTGTATGTATGTCAAGTACAGAATATATTTATTTTCCCATTAAAAAAAGATGTAGCTACTTAGAATAATTCAATTAACCTTTCTTCATTTCATAAAACAGGAATTCTACTTCCCTTTCTCTCCTTGCACAGTTCTCATTTATCTTGGGTTGACATCCATTCAATGCTTTGAATATCAAAGAAAAATTTGAGTAGAACTAAAAATCTTACCTGGAGATGGAAAGAAATTGTTGTACAAGGGGCACTGAAGGAAAAAAAAAGTGTATCCAGTCATTTGTGTTTTTCAACAATACACCTTGTGTTCACAAGTGTTTACAATCAAAATAGTCATCCCCCCTTTTGGGAGTAGGGTCCTTTAAACTGACATTTATATAATACATTATTGAAAAGAAAATATTTACCCTTCCTGACTTACCATCTGGTGTCCTTTACTAAAAATTAACATAATGAAAAAAGGACTTAAATTTGTGTGAGTTTAAACTATTTAAATATTAGTGCAATTAAAGATCAACAGTGAATTGTACTCCCGTTAATATTTTCCTTATTTTCCATGCTTCTTTAATCATACCTGTGAAAATACTGCTTGCAAAATAGTTGCATAAAACCGTTTGAACAAAATATTTTTGATACATAGATAGTTTAAAATTCTTAAGTACTATTAATTATACAGTTATCAAAACCCATAAGGATCAAAGGATTTCATATAAGAGGAATTTCATATCCAGCTTGGATTACGTTGCTAAATAATAGCACAGTAGTACTTCTTTAGCATTGTAAAATAGCTTAGAGAGGAGTATGATTCCTGTAGCTGGTGTAATGCATTGGTAATTAAGAGGGTGTGAGGTTAAGCTTCATTAACTGCTGGGGATTGTATCTTGGATTTTATTATCCCTTAGAGAATATAAGAACTGAGAGAGGTCAAACTGTTAGAATCTGATTTTGCTTAGTGCATCTGCCAAAACAAGGCAAGCAAAGTAATGCAACAGCAAACACATAAAGGCCTGGGTTGCTAGTAGATATGGGTTGTACATATTTTCATTACAAGGATAAAAGATGTATATAAGATGTATATATGAATATAAATTATTTCATGGGCCTGATAAAACCCTCATAAGTTTGGATTGTGGGAAACAAAATGATTTTAATTGCACTGTGAATTTAGTATTAGTGCTTTAAAAAACTAGATTTTTTTCCAAACTTATTTTTCTTTTTAAAACATAGCAGCAAACTTCCTTCCCTCTTTTTCTTCTTTGTACTGCATCTCACTCTACAAACAGACAGGCACTCCAGAGAAACTGCACTTTAACTTTAGCACTTGTCTGCCTTTTTGTATTTTCATGCTACATAGCAAAGACTTGTATTTTACTTGACCCCAAGAAATGCTGTATATTTTCTTTTTTATTTTTAACTAATGCACTGTTATGTGTTTTGTTTTTCTATATACCTTATGAGAGATTTGTCTTTTTTTAGCCTGGGAGAATGTAACAGTTTTCAGAAGTTGACACACTGATGCCACAAAATTGTCAGTCCCAAAGCTTTTCAAAGCTGTATCATATGGGAACTGAGGTATTTTTAAGCAGAAATAAGTTAGAGATATTATGGGCTATTAAAACAACTCTCCTTTTCTTAGAGTCTTTTCTTTTAATAACACACACTTTCATTTCCAAATTCTGAATGAAATTTTTGAAGCAACTTTCAGGCATCTTAATAATCTTGCATTCTTCTCAAATTCTGATTTTGATTCTAAGAATGTAAATGTATTTATTTAATCCTAAATAGGCTCACAATCCTGAATCTTTTTTTTAATAAGCACTGAAAAGGATTTTCTTATTTCCAGCAGAATTTTAAGTGCTTTTAATATGTGATAGAGCAGTACAGTTCTCAAATAGTGACTTAATAAAACTGCTGGAAACTAATGTTTTTGTTTATTAATTTGTAATGACTTTGGGAGAAAAGGTGTTATGGTAGAGCCCTGCGCTTGAATTGTGCATCCACACAGATATTTTGAGGAAAAGCCCAGGCTCAGCCGTCTTGAAATACAGAAGTTTATAGAAACCCCTGCTCTCTGCATCTGTCCTGCTGCATGGTTTTCAGTTCATTTTTTGTAGAGCTGTGACAGAGGAACCCTGTGGTCTGTGACTAGTTTGACTGCTGGGCTGCTTCAGTCTTTCCATAACTCTTTTATTTTTTCTTCTCTTTTTAAAACCAATCTAAGAAGTGACGAATGCTCTGTAGTTCACAGAATCACAGAATGGTTGAGGTTGGAAGGGACCTCTGCAGATCATCTAGTCCAACCCCCCTGCTCAAGCAGGGTCACCTAGAGCACGTTGCACAGGATTGCATCCAGGCGCGTTTTGAATATCTCCAGAGAAGGAGACTCCGCAACCTCTCTGGGCAACCTGTTCCAGTGCTCTGTCACCCTCACAGTGAAAAAGTTTTTCCTCATGTTCAGATGGAACTGTCTGTGTTTCAGTTTGTGCCCGTTGCCTCGCGTCCTGTCACTGGGCACCACTGAAAAGAGTCTGGCTCCATCCTCTCGACACCCTCCCTTCAGATACTTGTACACATTGATAAGATCTCCTCTGAGCCTTCTCTTCTCCAGGCTAAACAGGCCCAGCTCTCTCATTCTTTCCTCATAAGAGAGATGCTCCAGTCCCCTAATCATCTTTGCAGCCCTTCGCTGGACTTGCTCCAGTAGTGCCACATCCCTCTTGTACTGGGGAGTCCAGAACTGGACGCAGTACTCCAGATGTGGCCTCACCAGGGCTGAGTAGAGGGGGAGAATCACCTCCCTCGACCTGCTGGCAACACTCTTCCTGATGCACCCCAGGATACCATTGGCCTTCTTGGCCACAAGGGCACATTGCTGCCTCATGGTCAACTTGGTGTCCACCAGCACTCCCAGGTCCTTCTCAGCAGAGCTGCTTTCCAGCAGGTTAACCCCCAACCTGTACTGGTGCATGGGGTTATTCCTCCCCAGGTGCAGGACCCTGCACTTGCCTTTGTTGAACTTCATGAGGTTCCTCTCCGCCCACCTCTCCAGCCTGTCCAGGTCTCTCTGAATGGCAGCACAGCCCTCTGGTGTATCGGCCACTCCTCCCAGTTTTGTATCATCGGCAAACTTGCTGAGGGTGCACTCTGTCCCTTCATCCAGGTCATTGATGAAGAAGTTGAACAAGACTGGACCCAATACTGATTCTCTGCATCCTTTGTCACCAGGGCACCCACCCCATTCAGCAAAGGGCCCGCATTTTCCCTAGTCTTCCTCTTGCTACTGATGTATTTGAAGAAGCTCCTCTTGTTGTTCTTGACATCTCTTGCCAGATTTAATTCCGGACGGGCCTTAGCCTTCCTTGTCACATCCCTGCATACTCTGACAACGTTCCTATATTCCTCCCAAGTGGCCTGTCCCCCTTTCCACTTTCTGTATACTTCCTTCTTTTGGTTGAGTTTTGCCAGGAGCTCCCTGCTCATCCATGCAGGTCTCCTACTTCCTTTGCTTGACTTCCTACTCATAGGGATGCACCGCTCTTGAGCCTGGAGGAAGTGATACTTGAATGTTAACCAGCTCTCTTGAACGCCCCTTCCTTCTAGGGCCCTAACCCATGGGATTCCTCCAAGTAGGTCCCTGAAGAGGCCAAAGTTTGCTCTCCTGAAGTCCAGGGTTGCGATCCTACTTAGTGCCCTGCCTCCTCCTTGCAGGATCCTGAACTCCACCATCTCATGGTCACTGCAGCCAAGGCTGCCCCCGACCTTCACATCTTCCACCAGTCCTTCTTTGTTTGTTAGTACGAGGTGCAGCAGCACACCTCTCCTTGTTGGCTCCTCCACCACCTGTGTCAAGAAGTTGTCACCAATGCTCTGCAGGAACCTCCGGGACTGTTTGTGCCTAGCTGTGTTGTCTTTGTAGTTTGTTTGTCTGTGTAGTTCTTGGACAGTAGCAAAACCTTTCATGACACTGAATAGTTATGAAGTATACCTCTAATCAGCCATCTTTGAACTTTGAGAGTCTACTTACGTGATGACAACTGTAAGCTTTTTCTCACTTAGGGACTCTGTATCATTCGGGCATAATCAGTTCTGGAAGGAGCTATTTCCTTGAAACAAAGAATAGCATTTAGTTCGTACAGTGACAGAGAAGGAGAAAGCATTTTATTCCAGTTCTGGTTACCATAAAGATAAAAAGAGGAAGAAATGTTGGGATCATTTCAATTCCAATGTTTTTTGCTTCAAAAAAATGTGAAGACAGTTTCCAAAAGCAGTTTTGTTTCTTCTGGAGGAGGAATTGTGAACTGGACAGATGTTTATTTGCCCATAAAGTAGGTTTATATAACTGTGTTCTCTGTAATTCTCCCCGGTCCCAAGCCCACTAGCCAATTTTAACCTCTCTCCCTTTGCCAAATGTGGTTACAAGGATTTAGTTCTTAAAAGATTTTTGAAAATTGTTGGCTGGGAGATCCGTGAATTAATACATCCTAAGCAAAAACTACAACATTAGCAATCATATATGTATTCTGTTTAGTCTTTTACTTGGCCAATGAACGTATACACGTTGGCTTCAGATCAGCATATGCATACCTTCAAACAGTGGCATCATATTTTGTCTCTTTTTCAAACAATTTATTGTAAATGGGAGAGAAATAAGGGTAAGCAGAAGCTGAGATAGTAGTGTTAAAGGAAAGTTAGGATGCAAATCTGGAGGGAGACAATCTTTGTAAGTTCTGTCATGGAACTTTATTTGAAATGTGTTCATATTACAGATGTACACAGGAAATGAACAGGATTTTCATACTGAAGTGCAACATCTTGGAATGTATTTAAGCACCAGTTAATACACCCAGCAGAGCTCAGGCAATTGGCCTTCAAGTTACCAGTCAGCCCCAAAGGCAGACCACCTTTTCCAGATTGCACCTGGCTTCTGTAAGAAGCTTACTAAGAGACAACAAAGTTCATAACCGCCTCATGCAAGAATATGATTCAGGTTATGTTTGGTTTAGAGCAAAGTGTTTGTTGGGTTGAAAAATGAGATGGTGGTAAGACCAAATAGGCCCAGCAATGTTTTAAGTCTCAGCATATCATGTGAATGTATTTCCTGCATAGAGACAAAAACTCAGTGGTCAGAACATAGTACATCTACGTCCTGACATAGACAGGACATGTATTTTTCAAATAAGAATAGTAGTTACTGCGTAAACACACTTTGAAAAAGCAGCTGGGGAAATAAGAGTTGCTCTTGATATGAGGTAGTTGTTCGTGTGCTCCTGGTTCTATAGGGCAGAAAAGGTCAAGACAGCATAAAGCAGACTAAGCTGATAGATATGCTAACTGCCATTGTACTGAATCAAGGGTTTTCTTGTATTGCTTTGTGTGAACCTAGCCATTTTTAAGCAATCATTTTCTAATATTAGAAGCTTTTATTATGTCAGAATAAAATCCTTTTATTATGTCAGAGGTTAAAATAAACCTACATCGGCAAAAGGCTATTACAGATGGATACCTAGATAGGCTTTCACCTCTGGCAGCCAAGGTCCTTATTGACTTCAGGTGAAACCATTATTCCTTGATCTGTTGATTTGCTGTGCTGGAGACTAGTGTGATTCTTAGCTCAGCTAAAGCATATCGCAGCGGTTAATTGCATCGCACTGCTGTGTGCACTGTCTGCATCTGGTTGTTTTGAACTGAGCTTCTCACATGTCAACAGCTACTATTTGTAACGCCTCCAGTTCAGTCAATATAGTGCTACAGAAGAAGGCTTTGTTCCTTTTTGACTGGGGGGCAGGAACTTTTTTCAATGTTACTTGAAGATATTGAGGTAGCTTCCATTTCTTGGTAATATTTGGAGAATCTCTCTACTCTCTTACTCTGACCTCTGTTCTGTTCTAGCATAAAACATAGTCTCTGTGTAAAAACATAAAAAAAAATTAGATATGATTATATGAATGCAAATCTATACAGCTAAATGCCCCTGTCACAAAATTGTCTTTGTCAATTATTATACAATAAAGTTGAATCAGCAGTGTAACTCATAAATATTAGCAGTGATTCTAGAGGAAAAAAATGTTAAATGGCTTTAAGAAAATATTGGTGTTTTCTCTTTAGTTATAATAAAGGCGAATTGTAAGATATGCCATTTCCTGGATTTCAGCTTTACAGATGAGGTGATAGTTGACCAGTGATATTACAGCAGGAAGAGGTAGCAATAGATGTGCATCTGCTTACATGGCTGGTAGCATCTGAGACAATGGCAAGCTCAGGGAGTTTGAGGAATCCTTAGGCAGAATTTGCACTAATGATGATCTCTTCCAGACTGCTTATCTGTGACAGCCACTTACCTGTTTTCAGATAAACAGGGGTTGCCCAGCTCCGTAAAAAGTTGCAGGGGGTACCTGAGAGATGGTTGATCTTGGTGAGTGAGAGGAAAAGACTTCTGGAAAATTTATTTTGGGCTGCAGAATTGTTCTTTTACAGAACTCTCATTTTTAAGCAGAAGTGAACAAAAAAAAATTTTTAATATCTTTTTACTTGAGCAATATTTTGAGCTCATGATGTATCATTTACTCTTCAGAGGAAAAAGCCATCTTAAATCTATAAATATCCTTATTAGGAAATTAAATATGCATGCTAGTATCAACTGTTCAGTAATTTGTTTTCAAAATAACACTGTACTTGAAAAATAAGATTAACTCTTTTTTGTGGATATCTGCATTATAAAGTTAGAAATTCAAAATAGCATCTTTCTAATTTTTTGGAAAATCTTTTATATAAACCACATAAAGTAAGTGCAAATAATTTGTGTCTGCAGGTATGTGAAATGCAATGGCACAGTTGTCGCTCATTTTTGTGTTTATACTATCTCACAAGTTTTCATTACGGTTTCCTATGTTCATTTTTTCCTATCTGTTAGAAATCCTCATTTTTGGTTTGAAAGTTTCCATGCTTTCTTTCTGGGTGGATATAAGGAAGCTTTGACAGAAGTGATTTTGTATTTTGCTGAAACATCTGTATGTGTAAATTTAATGAAAGCTGTAAATACTAAATAAAATAGTAAACTGTTTGTAGTGTTTTCACCCATAAAGCTGTATTTTTACTACTATAGTATTATGGCTTTGTTGTATTCAAGTATATCTTTTGAGCAAGCAATAAGACATTTGAAACTTAATATTAACACTGTACATAACTGTTCTCACGAAAAGTTTTAATAAGTAGAGGAGTGCTCTTAGAAGAAAGCAGAAGTAAAAACAAAGTGACAAATTCCTGAAGTGTCATCTTCATTTTCCATTGTTTTACACAGAAAGCTTTGCATTGGCCTGGGAGGAGCAGTTGCCTGCCAAGTATGTTTTACTGAGAAATATGCAAATTTGCTGTTAAGAAATATATCCTTTTTAAAGGGAATTTCTTTCACCAATTTAGTGATTGATAATCAAGTACATGATATATACAAAATACCTCAATACCTATGTTTTAGACCGTTGTGATGGTAGAACAAAAATCTCGCATTTGAAGAATACATTGCAGATGCTGCACTACATATGAGTTTGGAGGAAAAAATATATATTTGAGAAGGTAGCACAAGACTGTGCAAACAAAGGATAGTATGTGAATACAGTTCAAGGAATAGATCTGACGTAATCCTAAATCTTGCATTTCTTTGTTGTTAATTAGACATTTAACATACTGATAATGAGTTTAATGTTTAATTCATTCTTGCCTCATACTCTGCTGATGACAGTTACACAACATACTTGGAAATACAGGGTGGTTAATTAAGAAACAACTTTAACTTTTTTTAACTTATGACTCTTTCTTTAAGAAGATATTTTCAATTGAGAAGGCAGATAATTTAAATTATTACATTCTTTGTTTTCTTTAATTAAAAATAAGAAATTTTATGTTTGAATAGGAAAACGTGAGCCTCTACAGAGCTTTTGCAGTTCACTTGCTAGAAAGAAAGTAAATAAAGATTATTCTCTCAGAGGTGAGGTTTGCATCTTCTGCTTAGCTGCTGAAACGCATAGATAAATTGTTTTATTTCTGCAACTTTATGGAAGTAATCACACAAAAGTTTTCGTAGCTTTCATTACCTTTTATCTCAGAGTTTGTACTGACCAACTATTGGCAGAAAGAAAGAAACAACTGTCTTGAAATTAGAAACATGTTCTCAATTTCATTTGCAATTGTAGGTATTACATTAGTTTATACTGAAAAAACAAAAATAATGTTGTTCATAGGAATACATATTGTACTATGTACAGCCAACATTTTATTTCAATCACACGTATTATAGTGATACTTTAGTCTTCAGATTTCTCTCCTGTATTCTTTTAAACAGAATTAGCTTAATACTAAAGCCAAAATGGACTCATTTAAACTTTCATTATCTTTTTTCCATGTGTATCTGTTTTTTTTACCATGTCTGCCTGTATAAAGCCCTGAAAGTCATTTAGATTTTTATGGTCAGTATCAACTCTACCAATATTCAGGTTGTTCATATGTATCCCATACTTGGTTTGAGATTCTTCATCTAGCAGTTTTGTTTCTTTTATGTCTTCACGCTTAGTATCTTGTAAAAGAGATAGTGGCCGGCTCTATATATTTTTGAGTCCTTGTCATGGTTCTCCCAATAGTCCTTCCTTAATGAAAACTTAGTTTTTCAGGTAAGTCTTGATCTACTTCAAGCAGATACAGGGGAGGCCTGCGCAGAGTTCCTGTGCCCTCCAGCTTACACAGATGGCTGATAAAGATAGGTCAGAAAAGTTGGCAGCGTTTCATTCCTCCGGTAGGTGTAGCAGCACCGTGCATGAAGAATGAATGCTGGGCTTGCAATCCACCCAGTGCTGTTTATGTTTCCAACAGTGCAACAAAGGTGGAAAGCAGAAAGTTAGTAATAAAACATTGTCCCTAATCCAGGTCTTAAGTCAAAGCTACAAATCTACCCATGTGTAATGCCATATTTTTAAAGCTAGAACTGTTTGTATTAGAAACTTTTATCAATTAAAATATTAAATATCTGTATCTTCATTTTACTCCTTTGTTTGTGTTCATGAGTTGTCTGTCATTAGTAGATATCATGCCTGATAGCAGAATATGAGATTCAAACCATCCTGTAACAGTCATTTTCAGCCTGTATCTGTAGACTATTGTGGTCTTTTGACTCCTTCTAAAAGATTTACAAAAGCTAACAAAGAAAAGTAAGCTTATTATCAAATAGTCTTAAATTCATTATGCAGGGCACTTAGCTATTCTCAGAAATTGTTTAGGGGCTCACCTTATGAAAAAAGATTTAAAAAGACCTAATATGGATGCTGCTGCTCAAGATGTTTGTGTAAAGTAGACTGCATGATGTTATATTTCGATTCTGCTTTCTCTTACGATTGTACAGTCCATTTTTCCTGTAATAATAATTAGGTAGTATTTTTCACTCTCAGTAGGACTCAGTCTTTCATATCACTGTTATTTTAATCAAGTGCTGTTACAATTTTACAATATTGAAGTAATTCTATTAGCTTGCAGATTTTCTTTGAATAAAAATCTGAATTGCCATTCCTACTGTAGATAGATGTCAGTTTTTCCCTTTTCATCTGTAGGAGCTTCCAGCCCCTTTGCTTGATGATAACTACAGAAATGAATTGGGAGAAGAAGCAACAGCTGCTACGTCTGAAGATTTTCAGGATTCTATGAAGATAGCCTGGCGCTACCAAAATTTACCAAAAATGGAGGTAAAACTTCAGTATTTCATTATTTTTCTCTTGCAGGCAAAATGAATTTGTAAAGCAAGTGCATTTCAATAGAATGTAGACAATAGAACTGCTAATAGACTGTGTGACAGGATTGCCTCCTGAGGGTAAGTTGTCATATATCAATATGCTTCTTGATTACTAGAGATACAGAGAGATGAGGAACACAGCAGTTTACAAGAAATGTAAAACTTAATATAGACAGTAATAATTTAAAAGTAAAAAAAGTTAACATTCCAAAGGATTTTTCAAAGAATATTATTGATTTCAGACAGATTTAAAAAGAATAATTTTGTCACTTACGAACTTCATCCAAATTTAGCTGTACACAAATGATTTGCAGGTTTAATTCACAGTACTTTTTAGATCTCTCTAGTGAAAGTACTGTATTGAAGCAAACTGTTGACTTGCTTATCCATGTGCGTAACAACTAAAGTAAGCACTTGAGATTATAACAGCTTCACTGTCACTAGAAGCTAATCACTGTGAAGGGAGAATACAAGAAACAAGCCTAGTGGTCAGTCTTTCAGAGTTTACAGCTGTTAGTGTTTTGTGAATAATATATCTCCCTAGGCTGGTTACTTTCTTATTTAATCTAGTGACACAATCAACCTTTGTTAAAGTTGCAACATTTTTTTACTATACAGAACAAAAAACTTGTTACATCTATACATTTTAGCATAAATCTTTTATAAATTGAGATTTAGGCATAGTTGTAACTGCCTAGTAAGTTCAGTCATATTCTTAAAAAACATAATTGGAATGTGACAAAATGATCTTATAAGGCTTGGCATGTTTGGTTTTCTGTGAAATTGCACGGACATGGCTATATAGTTGTGTCAGAAAAGACTTATATATGGTGACATGCCAAATCAAACAGCCTCCAGGGTAATCATATAATCTCATCAATTTTATTATTGTGGAGTTTGCTGTGCCACTCTGAACCATCCCCAAAATAAACAGTCTTTTTAAAAAATCTTAACAGAATTCCTAGTACATTGATATAGAAATAATTGCATTTCATTAATAAACACTGTTCTGATGTTCTAACAAACAGAAAAACATATAAATAATCCAGTTAGGTGTGCACTCATCGTCTATTTGTCCAGTAACATAATGTTTTTCTACAATATGTAATGGACTTGTCCTCGATTATTAAGATTAGATTGTGCAATATAGAATAAAACAATCAATGTTTTGTGGGGTATTTTCCTTGTTATTACTGCAGCTTTCTGAATCAGATTATGGTCATTCTTAATACTTGATATAAAGTATTTTTGTGTGTGTGTTAAATTTCAAAGAAAAAATGAAAACTTGCAAATAAAATTCTAGTTGTTAAACTATTGTAAAAATTGTTCAGAATGTTATAGCTAGTGAAAAATATTTTTGAAATTGATATTTTTGAATATTTTGGAATGCAGCTATCAGAAATTTTGGTGCTGGCTAAATTAATTTGCTTGCAGAATATGCTCCATTGAGAATAATATCTGATGTAGCCTTGAGCACCCTGGATGATTTAATACACTTAGTAATATCTTTTAATTAATAACTTCAGTTGTGATTTAATTTTTTAATTTTTTTTGGCAGATAGTTTTGTAAAATTAAGTATTCAAGGCGTATTTTCCAAACTCATTGAACTGATAAACTAGTGAGTTTTTAGAAGCTACTGTCAAATAGCTTCAAATATGAAAGGGAGAAAATAGCTTTACTTTTAATTAGAACACTAAACATGTTAGCAGAAAACTTTTCTGTCCAGTGTCTGGCTTCATACAGAGCAAGGAATGCTGAGAAGTCTTGAGAGTATTTTTGCTGCCTAATTTAGTTTTTATTTGTAAGTAATTAATTTTCATTAATTGTTAGGGTTTTCCTTTCCCTTTCATTAGATCTCATATACACTGCTAGGTAGCTAATTTTTTTTATTATCATGCATGATATCTCTATTAGTACTTTTCATGACTATCACAGTTTCTCTTCAGATGTGCATATACCTTATATATCACAAAAAGACAGCTGATTTATAAGAAATCTGTCAGAGTAACACTTGCTTGGTGTGCCTTTGCCAGTTTGTTACTTTCAACTGTAGCAGAGGTTGACTTCATTTAAACTTTTGATTATACGGATAGCCTGTTTTGCAATGCAAGACAGTGATTTTTCCTTTTTTTTTTTTTTTTTTGAATGAACTGCTTATGTTCTTGGGGCAATATATAAACTGTCACAGCATGAAATCAATTTTCTGCCTTGATTCATCCTAAATCTGAGATTTCTAGCACATTAGTATTGCAATTAGAAACATTAACAGCAGACGGTAGCATAAAAGCACGCTCTGCTCGCTGACAATTTAGTGTATTTCTCCGTGTGCAAACTAGGAATCCAAGAAAGAACAGGCTTGAGCCTACAATCCACTGATAAATTTATCAGATCAACTTAAGAGGAATGGAAAGTCTCTGTTTCACACTCTCCGTGGTCATTCTGCTAAGGCAGATTACTCATGCTTACTTGATTCAGGTAGGCTTTTTGCAAGCTTCCCCACTAAGCCTGGGAATGCAGTACATTGAGGCCTATTCATAGGCTTCTGACATAGACCGAGCTTTTATTGCATGGTGTTTTATTATAGCCAAATCCTAGTCTCCACCCAGTTTGTAGGCACTGTGCTTATTCTTTTGAATCAAGAGAGGTTATCACCTACCTTAATCCATGCAGCAGGGTGGATTAAGGACACCAATGTGCCTCAGGATTCTCAAAGAGGATCCTGGAAACTTCTTGTTTCTTCTTTTTTGCTGTCTTTACTAAACTCTATTGGGCCTCAGTAAGGATTTGCATCTGAAATGGGCAACCTGGAGCTTTTCTCAATGAAGACATCAGATCAAAGTTCAGTTAGTCAAGGCCTTTCTAAAACATTAAGGGGGCTTGGAAGTACACAATGAAAAGATGAGCTCTGGCAGAGATTGCAGTAAAAACATTCTGATCTGTAATCCGGATAAAGAATAGATTATAGGCCAAAGAACAGCCCCTGTTTAAATTGCTTTCAGAATCCTTATTCTATAAAGTTACATTTTACATAAAAAACATTTAGAATTTAGTTTGATAGGTTATGTTTTCTTGTACTTCCTTATGTAAAATGCAGTTGCTGATAAACTGAAGCACAGATTTAGAGAATGCTTTTTCCTTTTTTTATAATAAAAAGGATCTGCCTCTTATGACTAGAAATATATAAGCAGTTTTGCTTCTTTTTTAATTAAAAATTAATGATTTATATTAAAAATAACCAAAAGTTTGCTTTTAGTTTGCTTATTTTTCTGATTTTGCAGGAAAGATATTTTCTATTCTCTGATAACTGGCCAGGACCTGACATCCACTAATCAAATAATTGCAAAATATTTACTCTAAATCAAATTTCTAATTAATTTTAACAGTTTAATATATTCTTGGTAAATTGAAGCATGAAATAAAATTGTGGAAAAGCTGACTAAAAATACATGTCATGTTTGGCATGTCTGTATTCTTTCTTTTTACTGTTGTAGTGCTTATTTTATTAACAAGAACAAGTTTTGTGAAAACCACAAGCTTCATGTAATAATTGGAGTGGGAACTAAAAATTTCCTGGCCAACACACACAAAATAATTATTACTAAGATCCCATTATTGTAATAATTCACTATAACTATTGTCATTCCTGTTTACAGGAAGAATAGCAAATACAGAATAGGAACAGAAGTGGTTCTAAAGAATTTTTCATTGCATACGCACATGACCACACTTAGGTTTCAGACAGCTGATAAAATTTATGTATTGGCCTGTTTAAAAGGAAAATCCTTTTATAAAGTGTTTTGAGTTGTTCTAGAACCTACTGAAAAACTTTCAAAAATATTGGGGCAACTCTGGTCATTTTTCAAGAGTAATTCTATACTTTAAGTATAAACAAAATACCATTTCATTTTACCTAAGAATCAGAGCTTCTCTGTTTTTTCAGTCATATTTTTCCATTCATCGTAGACAGTGATGTGATTTCAAAATTGAATAAAGTGTTGCTTAGCAGTATTCCTTGATCACTGCATTTTCATTCTTAGCTACTGGTCAGATTAGAGTTATTTTGTAACAGATACTTTCCTTATTTAAAAACAAGTAATTGATGAATGCGCAAGTAGGTGTGGGGGAGAGTGCCTGTGCATGCATATTTTGTTTAAGGTGCAGAGAGGCAGTTTTAGGAATTGACCCTCGGTTTAAAGAGCAAGCTTCTCAAGTAGGCATTCATTCTGTTGCCATCCTTAGGACCTGCTAGTTTGATTTGAGGGCTGGATTGAAATGAATCATGGCCATTTTGCTGATAGCTAGTAATCTTACTGAGGATTAATCGTGTACCCAGAGAGAGAAAATTATAAAGAATCCATCGACAAGAGGAAGAGAGAAGTCCTGGATCCCTTCTAGCAAGATTCCATTTTATGACGAGGCAGTAAAGCACAGAGCTGGTAGGCTTTTTACTGATGGCCTGCAAACCACTTCTGAAAGTCCTTTGAGTTGGGAGCTTGTTGCCGGGACAGAAAAGAAATGAATTTGTTGATGATAGTGCTAAGGTTGTATTTTTGGGTGTGAAGGAAGGTAAATTCAGAGGGAGGATGGCTCTAAAGAAAATGTTTAACTCTTTTATACAATAACCACATTACCAAGTGCATATTTTTCCAAAGAGGAGGTTTTAAGGGGAAGTATTTGCTTTGGTAATTGATTAGCTCTATGACATATGTATGACTTAAAAGAAAGCACAGAGTTTTTAATTACTCTAGGGCTTTATGTGCATCATCTTGCCTCTGAGCAGGAACTGGCAGCCAAGTTCTTATCCACACAGCTGCCAGAGCTACGTCTAGATAGGATGCTAGAAACATTACGGCCAAGTTAACACTCTCTTCAGCATAACATGCCGTATTATGGTTATCCTGCTTCGGGTACTTGTGCTATGCATTCATCAGGGCCAAGCACAGTCTTAAAGTGAAATGAGGGCACCACATAACCCTACAGGCCCAAATAATAGACATGACTGGGAGCATGCATGCTATGCAAAGTGTTGCTAAAAGAAGGTAAGCTGCAGTTGCCTTGCCTCTTGCCTTCCTCTACTGCTCCACATACCTGTTCCAAACTACCTCCAAAAGGCTTTCCGTTCTGCATGTGGATATGTTTCTAACATCTCTCTTACCACCTCTTCAGCTCTTACCTTTTCTCTCTCATCTGTTTTTTTTTTTCCACAACTATCAGTGCATTTCATTTTATTTTAAAGCTTTAGCATTTAAGATACAAGGTGGCTCTTGGCTGTTATGAGGGATTCAGCCCAGCAGTAAGTCTTGGAGTTGGGAGAAACAAAAATGACTTAAAAATTTTTTTTGCATGTTCCTGAATTGTGCAATGCGTACTTCAAATGCAGTCCAAACTTTGGGTAGTTGTTCTGAAAATAAACTAGTAGGTGATTTTTCTTTTGACTGCAAAGTTGCTGTGAAATGTCCAGTCCAGCAAATTCTCAGTCCAGGCATCTTACCATTTAGATGTATTGTGGTTTTGATTGCTACCTGTATCATGAAACTTGGTTGGTTATTCTAAATGACCTTTCCTTTTCCTCAAAAGAGTTGGAACAACTGATGAGAGATAATCTGCTCAGGAGTACAGTGGTGTTTGTGCCATAACCTTGAGATCAAGTTTAATTTTACTTTTGTCATCTGTTCTTCCTTTCCAGTGTGTACATTAAAGAATAGCATATAGTGATGTACATTTGTGCCAAGTTATTTCTTTCCCAGGAAGAAGCTAACTTGCCTCTGTCGTTGACTCTTTCTGACTATTCTGTCCATGATAATTTTTTTTAATGGGAAGGGCAGAAGAGATGAACAAAAGGGGTTGTTATATGAAGAGCAAAACCTGTTCACTTCCTCTTTGTTTTATGTACAGAAGATAGCTCCTACATACTGCATAATATAACAATCTAGGGGTTTTTTAATTTTATATCTGTAATTGAAATAATGTTGCAGGTTGCTTGCTTTAAAGTAAAAATATGCAGAAATTCTTTCTCTGTTTATTTACTAGCGAAATATATTCACAATGTGTAATTCTTGCTTTAGTGTTTATTACAATTTTTGGTAAAGTTTTACATAACCAAATTAAGAGCAGATATCTTTGTTATAATACGTATCTTTATTATAGTAAAACAGGGTTATTGTATTCAATGTGCTTGTAATGCTCAACCTGATAGTTATTAGAAATAAAAGAAGTTAAAAGTAGTTTTTAACACTTTCCTTTTTCTTACTATTTTCTATTAAAATTAGACGTATGAAGGTACAATGCTATTTTTTATTAATGATCATAAGTAAACACAGTGAAACATTTTCAAAAGTCAACTACAGAATGTCTCAGCAGCTCTTGATATATCCCTTAGAGATACTGAAAAATCTGATTGGTAATACAAACACTTCATGGTTTGCACAGTTCATGTATCTTTCTGTCTGAAATTATGTTCATATGCCTAGAGTATGTGCAGAAAAACATTCTTTTAAGTATCTGTCTTGGTGATGCAACCTGGAGCAGTAAGAGTTGAATTCTGCGTGGAAAAAATCACAATATAGAATGTCAGCTGCAGAGCCAGAACTTAGTAGTAACAAATTTTATATTCTTGCTCTACTTAAAGCTTATACCTATGCTGAATATAAAAACCCAGAGATTTCTGTTAGGTGTGTTGCTAGTTAATTTTCTTCTTATGACAAGTAATCATTTAATAGGTTGTTGTAATCATTACTGCTGTTTCCACAGGTCAGTCCAACAACATCTGCAAGGTTTGGCCATTATTATGATGTTTCTAAAACAATGTCTTCAGAACTGTTTCAGTCCATAAAATGTCACAGTTTTTTCCTTCCTGAAGAATTATCTTCGCAGCCCACAATAAAAATGTGGTAAGTTGTAATCACATGTGCTTCTGCTGTTTGTTTGGATTTGGTGTGCATATTAGTAGTAAACGATATTTTTTCATTTATGTTTGCTGTGAAAAACCTTTATAATCATAGCCATGTCAGTGCTACATCCCCTGACTGGCTGCAATGCCACCGTGGCACAGAGACTGCTCAGTACACTGACTCCTCAGCTGGGGAGGAAGCAAGTGAGCATTGACAATTGAGGCAGACGTTACTGTGTCAGCCTGGGACCCAGCTGAATATTCAGTCCAGCCCTATTGAAGGCTGAGTAGTGGGGTGGGGAAAAACTGTTATTATTTGTCTGTGAACTATTCCCTGAGCTCCGTGCTCCTTCAGCTTTCAGAAATGTGTCACGGGGCATATGAAAGTATCCATACACAGCTTTTAGGGTCAAGAAGATAGGCCAACCTTGACTTAAATAGCTTAGAATACTGTATAATGTTAATTATATGACTTTTACTGCTAACATCTTGCAGCTTCACCTAAGGAAAATACAAAATACTGTAAATATTCAGTACTGACGTGTCTTACACAACAGCCCTAATTCTAGAGAAAGTCATAAAACTCTTCTCTGAACTAATAACTCATTATAGTTCATGTCTATCAGTAATGAATTAAGGAAGACCACAAGAAAAAGAGTGACAGCAGTGAAGGCTCATATTAGCCTGTGCCACACGTCCGTTGTATCTTTCTTGGAGACATTTCAAGTCAAGTCAAATGTCAGATACGGACTAGCAATCTCTTTGTTCGGCCCAGTCGCTTTATTTATATAATATCTAGGTTTTACAGATCCCAATGTATAGGGCCAACCCCAAGAAGTAGTACAGGATGCTTTTTTGTAATTGATTTTAATTACAGTACACTCTAATAGAAAAACTGAGATTCATGAAAGAAATGCAGTATGAAGCACCTTTCTTAGAACTGTAGACAAGCAAAAGCCAAGTCTCCTTGTTATTTTTTTCAGCATTACACAGTCAGATATCATTGGTCTAATTCAGTAAGGCTATGTTGTAAAAAAAGCGATTTATACACTTTTAGGAGAAAGAATCAAATATAAAATCCATTTTCTGTGGTCAGTATTTGAACCAACTTTACATATGTTATGTATAATTTTTTTTTCAGTAGCAGGGCCACAGAAGATAGATACAGGAATATTTGACTGATAGGTAGCAAGTGCTTATATTGTTATGAAGCAAATTAACTCCACTTCTGTCTTCTCTCTACAATTAACCAGCTAGCTAGAATGTCTGATGACTTTGGGTTTAATTCTGCTAACTGTATGGCTGAGAAATATTTATATGTTTTACTTAGAGGAAGGGTGAGCCCATTCAAGATTTGACAAAAAAGATCGTTTTATTTTGAGCAAAAATAGATGCAAGTAAAGTAAATGTTCCAGTCTACCTGTGAATAACTGAGCAGACCCTAGAAAGAAATAAGCCTGATAAATAACAGCTTTGGGAGACTTAAATATAATCACACACTGGAATTTCTTTGAATAGCAACTCTTAAAATGAAGATCAAAATATTTAAGTGTTGAGAAGAAAAGATTTAAACTGTGAGACTGAGATTTTTAATAATGGGGGGTTTGTTGTTGTATTTGGGCAAAGAGGTGGTGGGAGCTGAGTCACAAACTGGAACCCATTAACAGAGTTTGGTTTTACAGGGAGTAGATTTTGAACAGAAGGATACCTAACAACAAAGAAGAATAGGAAGAACCTGTTCTGTAGTTGGATTAGTGTGTAGATAAAGAGAAGATTTCAGTCTTCAAAATGAAATTCTCTTAATATACAGAATCCATAAAATCACAATCACTAAAGGCAATAGCAGAAGGGAATGAAAAGCAACCAATATATATTTGCTCTAAAATTTCCTTTATTTCTTTCTAGACAGAAAATCTGCAATAACCTCAAGTAATTACTTGGATGATTAAAAGTTGTTCAAAGATAACCCTTAAACCGTATTCATGTTTCAAAATTTAGTGAAATTTTTTTTGTTGTTTTTTAATTTATGCTTGATTTGGCCTTGTAGCCATGTAGCAAATTCTTTAAAAACAAAGTCTATTTACTTAAAGGAGTGGAAGCACAGCATTTTTCTCTTAGTGACTGGTAACAAGGAATAGTATGAATAAAATTGCTTGGGAAATCCAACTGCACTGAGCTTAGATTAAAAACAAACTCGTATGTATAGTATAGGAAACGGACTTTAAGCTTAATGCATTTGATTTTATAAGCTTTCCTTGCCTCTGATGTTTTCCTCCTTCTTTCTCTATAGAGAAATGGAAGATTTAAGCATCCAGTTAGTACAGTCTGTCACTTTTGAGGCACATTTAAAAAACAGAGTGAATTAGAATTCTAACTTCCATTCATTGGTGTTGTGTAATTGGAGTTCTTTAAACTCAAAAATTCCTTCTCCCAATACTCTTGCTCCCCAAACTGGTGGTGTACGTAGCATAGTTAGTATCAGCAAATAGAAATACCCAGCTTACCTAAGGAAAGAACAGGTTAGAAAATGCATGAATATTTTCAAATTTCAAGTTCATCCTGTAAAACATAAAGTATGGTCAAAGAAGTTCCACACAGTCAAAAAGGCCAAAATGCTGCCTGTCTTTAAGGAGAGGTGAGGGAGAAGGCATTTATGGGATAATATCAGTGCTCTGAAAAATTTTGGGAAAAAAAAATATAATCTATTTTTAAGCTTCTAGGAGAGTTTCACCCAGTGCAATGTTTCCTTTGTTTGCTTATGAGTATTCAACTGAGATAGAGTCAAAAGACTTTAAAACAAAACAGGAGATACTCTGCATCGATAAAGTCTGCTATCATGGCAAAGGAGGAATATAGGCTGGTTTAACAGTTTCGTTTTTGTCAAATCCATGTTGATTGTCAAATCCTTATCTTCTAAATAAGCTGTCATTGAGTCATAGTTGAAATTGAATGAAATATCAGGCTTTATCCCAATATTGAGTCTGGTACTAATCAGCAGCTCGATAAATGTCCTGATATCTTTATTGCAGTCGTGAAGCATGTCAAGTTTGGCAAAGAGTAGAAGGGATAATTGCATACATTTAGAAGATAGAATTAGAATTCAAAAAGATTTAGGTCAGCGGTCTGAACTAAATTATATACAATTCAGGAAAGACGTGCAGAATACCATACTAGTAAGAATAGTTAATTGAACAAATGAAATGGTGTAGCAGTTCTCCAGAAAAAGATCAAGGGAGTTACAAAATGTCTTGAACATAAAATATATTAGCAGCGTTGAGTGATCTGTGCTACCAAAAAGTATAATTTAAAACGTACGGAGGTGATAAACTGAAATTTCATGTAGAAGATGTATAAAGTACTTCTGTTTTGCTCAACCATAATAAGGTTGTCCAGGTTTAGATACTATCCTTCAAGAAAACTGTGCATCAGTTAGAGAAGGTTGTGAATATACATATTGGTTTAGGACTAGGATGTATGGCCTGTGAGGCAAGAATGGGAGCTGTTTAGACAAAGCTGAGTGGAATTTTGATAACAGTCTTCAAGTAGGACAAGCAGGAATAGGTTACAGTAAACTGTAGCAGTGGAAATGTAGACTGGACATAAGGAGATATTTTTCTAATGATAAGCACTGGAAGAAGTTGCCTTGCAGACACAGGTTGGGACTATTGTAGAGTCTCCATCAGTGAAGATTTCTAAGGACAAGTTAGGTAAATATCTGTCAGAGATGATTTAGATATAGTTTATCTTGCCTTGGGGCAGGAAGATAGACTAGCTGACCTCTTGAGGTCCCTTTCATCCCTATCTTCTGTGATTCTTTAATACACATTAGTCATAGTGTATTAAATCCTAAACTAAGCAGGAATGTTACCAATTATTTCACTGCTCTCAAAATGCTTTTATAGAAATCCAGCAAGCTTGTACAGTATTTTTGCAAACGTGAAATTCTGAAGGAAGCATTCCTTTTTTGAGGAGCTAAGGCAAGGGGCTCTGAATTGTATAAATCTCACAATCCTGTCTGGGTCATTTCATTTAAGAAAGTTTAAGAAAGGGGAGGGAAAGGATATTATTTTGTTGTCACTACTATTTGGGAAGTGAATGCAATGCTTCTGACTTCTAAAGCTAACTTCAGTATATCATAGGCTGGTGAAAAATCCTGTTCTCATTAACTAAGCGATGATTTAAAAGAAAGTAATATTATAGTCGTAGTTAACCCTGCTAGTAGAAGTCAGCAATTTGCATTAGACCTAATCTTTGGTTGCCTGAAGGTCTCACTGAAGAGAGTTTGAGCTAACCTCTTTTACCCTATCTTCCAGTGACTAGGAACATGGATGTGGCTAGTTATCATCTGTCAACTGAGGAGATATAATTTCTTACACATAAGGTTCTCTGACTATGGTCTTAGATGAAATATCTGGTAGTGTAATGCTTATTACCTACAGAGCATTTTGAGACCTCTGTGATCTATTAGGCTGTCAGTAGCTCAAAAAAGTATTGATTGGAATGAACCTAGAAAATTGTTACAAATATGACTTGAGATTCAGAAAACCTCTGAAATACCATTTTTAAAAATTCAATTTGTTTATCAAAAGAAGATTGACAGAAAATGTGTTATGATCTATAAATCTCTGTTTAAAGAAAAATCATTTCTGGTAGTAGAAATTGTATCTTTAATGTGTCAGAAAGACATATAATAAAATCCAGTGACTGATAGCTGACATTATACAAAGCATTTTCAAAATAAGGATGCATTTTTAAGAAAGAGGATAGTTCATTATTGAAACAATTTACATAATAGGTTATGTATTATGGGATGTCTTTTAAAGATTTCATGACTTTCTAAAGGATATGCTTTGTAAGATATGTATCAATAAAGACATTTCTGAGTGAAATTTTCTCTTAAATCATGTAGGAGTGCAGACTGAAGCCACTGGTCTGTTTTAAATCAAAGGATATTACTAATACAGAGGTATAGGAGGAAGTGGATACTGATGGGTTTATCTAGTGTATAATTTCCCATGCCTAAATGGTATTGTTGCTGCTGGATGACACCATTTTATAGTATCTGAAATTGCAAAAAAATGCAGAATTAGAGAAAAAAAAAGAGAGAGAGGGAGATATGAAAACTTTCCCCTCTTCTCAAAATGCTTGCTCATTATTTTAGCTAAAATGATCCTTTCTACGTATTTGTAATGTAACAGAGCACAACATGCTGTAAGTTCAAGCTGATATAAATTGTTATAATCCTGTAACTGCAGCTATTGCACAGGCATCTGAAATTATGTAGTCACCATGGAAAGTGTACCTAATCCAACATACACATTCTACACTGAGGTTGTAAGCTATATGTTCTGCTTTGGCTAAGCTAGTACTTGTAAAGAAAGGTTTAGAAGTGTTGTCTTTTTTTGTTTATTTCTTCTGTTTCCATGATACAGACAGACTACCTTTAGGTGTTGTGAATGTTCCTCAAAGAAGGTACACTTAAGCTGTAACTGATTAGAAGCATCTAGGATTCACCTTGTTGACCAGCCTTCCTTTTCCCTTTATTTTTCAAATAGTGTTGTGACTAACTTTGGAGTTCTTAGATACCATTTTTCCTTCTTGCAGTTTGGAACAGTTCTCCGCCTCCACCCTTCTGTTGGTTGGGAAAGGATGGGGAACAAGAGGAGCAATGTTTTGCTCTCCTTTCCTTTCACAGCTTGGGGATGTAATGACAAAGAACAGATTGTGTGAATAAAGCAGAATATAAAAGAAAAGCAATGTAGCCCATTTTCCTGTACAACTTATGCTCTCCAGATGGAAATGGAGAGTTTTAGGAACATAAATTTTGTGACACTTTGAAAACAATGCTATATGTATTAATGAGCAGGGTCCTTTGTAGTAATGTTTTGTGGCATAGGAGCCATGTATTTGTGAAAAGGACCAAATCATCTGGGTGTTTCTAATTCTCTAACATCACATTAACAAACCTATTTTATTTAGCATGTTCTTCAGTGAGGTAACTGTCTCTGTAGCTCACATCTGTTGCGTGATAATTACAGTTCATTTTGCATTAATTTTTACAGTTAATTTTTACAGTAATTTTGCAGAATCTGAGATGGAGAGGCTTTGTTTGGACCAGAAACTCCCGAGCATATAGCTTCCTTATGGACTTGTAAAGAGAGGAAGTTCTTCAATTGACTGGTTAGACAGAACTAGGTTATTGACTGGCCTTTTGCTTTGCAATTACAGAAAGACCAGATCTGGAGGTCTTAGACATCATTTGTTCACCTTAAGTTTGGAGTAGTTCTTTCTTTTCTTTCCAGTGTGGTCGTGTGTGTGTGTGTGTTTTCTTTGGAGGAGGTAGACAAGGAGTATTATATCTGCTCTCCTTTCTGTAGTTCTGGTACCTAGCGGCTAAATTAGACTACAGGGCTCCCTTTTGGATAATCACTCAAGATGGGTGGAAGTTCATTGCCCTACGATAAACTTTAATTGAAAACAGATTGGGAAGTCTGTTTTCCTAAAGGAAGTAGTAAACATGAATGAGTGTTTCATGCCAGAAGAAGGCATCAACCTTCTCTTTCTTACCTCATTAATTTTTGTATTGGGGAAGGGTAGTTGTGTCCTACCCTAATGCTGGGACCAAGCTAACTGGGCTGTGGAGCTGACAGCAACTGTTTTTCAGTTGCTAGGATTCTGGTGCCCTTTTTGTTGCATTTGTAAAACTGGTACTTAACAGGAAGGCAAAAATATCCGCTGTGATAACTGTGCATCACAGAAGAGAGTTGCTTTCTGCCCCCTACTTTACTTCTGTCGTGGTTGTTCAGTTGTAGTTACCAATTACCAGTCCTTTTTTGAAAAAGGAATAAATTTATGTAGTATCTAGATTTACAGATAAATTTAGATAAAACAGGTTTAACTGTCTTTCCTAATGGGGTCTCCTTATACATAATAAGGCTATTTGTCATACCCTTGATAACCTAACCTTTGTTAAATGCTTAGAAACCATCAATAGGGAAGTCAGAGGCTCTGTTGTAACCAGGTTACCTCCTGCTTTATCCGTTACTAAATTGCTAAACAAAAAAAGGGTAAAGAAGGAATTGTTTAAACTCATTATCAGAATTAGTGTTTGGTAACAAAGACAAAAAAAGACTAGAAATTAGAAAATCAAAAATACCTTGTTTCCTTCCTTAAATATTATGACAAACATTGCCAGAAGAGTAATACAACTTGTTTTTAGCAACAGTGTTTCAGCAATATTTTTCATGTCCTTATTTACGTAGCGTGGTTCAAATTCAAGTAAACCATTAATATTTTAGCCAGAAGCCAAAGAGTATCTTTTCTTACATTCAAAAGCAATCTATAGGCATTACATTAAGGTTTTTTCTTGAACTCTTCCATTGCTTCAAATCTTCTTCTAATAGGTTAATTTAAGAAATGTTCTCTTCTTAATTTTGGGACTCTCTAATTCTGATAAAGGTTTAAGTATTTTATTCTTTTATCCATTTTTAAAAGCAATTTAGTAACAAATCAGGAGTTAGCAAGTATCATGGTTGAAATGTGTTCTCTGACTTCCCTATGGATAGCACTGTAATACTTATGAGCAAAATAAGTGGGTAGATCCTTTCTTGAAAACAGACTGTTCCTTTCCAGTTACATTATGAATTACAACTATAATTCTTTATATTCATACACAAAATTGAAAATCTACATTGTGGTGACAAAAGCCACAGTTGTCTTGTATTGTTTTGCATACTGTGTTCCTAGATGTGGCTACAAGTTGCAAATGCCTTCCTAATATTGGTGAGTAGTAGTTTCTATCTTTTCCGAAAGGATAAAGGAATATCCAAAAAGGTACACTAATGCTTCTGGTTATTTTGAAGTGCTGCTGAGCATTGAGGATTGTGTGTGTTGCCAGTATGTGAAGTCAATGACATGGAGGGGTGAAAGATTTTGGTTAGCATGGAGGCTAAAGCCCATTTTTCCCCCCGTCGCCCCAAATCAACAACTTCAAGATAGTACAGATATAATATTTAAAACAACTATTTCCTTTCTGTTTGCGATGCTCTTTTTTTTTTTTTTTGTATAGCAGTGCAAGCTTTATGCATCGTGTGTCATATTGAGATATATATTGCCAGGTATTTCCATCTATGAATTTCATAGGTAGTATTAAAATATTAAGGTACCTGAGTTTAACCAGTAACCTTCTAAGGGATGAAAACAAATAAAACAAATAGATTGAGTTTCATTTTGAGCTCTTCCATCTATTTATATTTGAGAACATTTCATCTGTTAATGTTTTCTGACATTGAGCATTTCAAATCTTGAAATTATTATGAATATATAACTATTTTGATTTTGTTATAGACTTTGCTGACTTAAATACATCTTTGGGGGAGGAGTTGATACTGTTTTCTTATATAAATGTAGAATTCTAAGTTAAAGCAATGGTGTAAAAGACAGATGTTTGTAACTCTTAAATGCTTCCCAGAAAATTTGTTTTCTCTCCTGTACAAAATTATGAAGCAAGCTTAATTGTATTTATTCAGGTGTGCATTAGTAAAATACCTTAAAATAACATTTTTGGCTTATGCTAAAGTACAGGAATAGTCTCATTACTGTTATCAGACAAGATATATGAAATGACTGCAGCAACTAAGAATAATTTTAGAGGTAAAATCTTCAAAAGAGCCTGTCATATTTTCAAGACATACATGAGTCCACAACATTGATGGTAATTAGTGAGGCCAGAAGAAAATGCTGAAGATAGGAAATATAGAAGGGCTTCTTAAACTTTTGGCTGCAGTGAGAAACTTGCATCATGTCAAGATCCTCAAGTCAGTGTGCTTTATGGGATTTTAGAAACTAGTATGACTCTTCTGAAAGTAGACAGCTGGCTTAAAGTAAAGACTGGGACTTACTGTTTAGTATACGTTGTCCGGTTGAGCGGAGAGCATGGCTGGGATGGGTATCCGAACTGCACTAGAAGTGCAGGAATTGGTGCATTACATTCTAAGACCTCGAGGAGAGGGTTTGCTGGATTTTCAATTTATTTTAAATCTGTCTAAATGCTTTTTTAGGTACCAGTGTGCTTTTTAAAAAATTTCATGAGATATTTTCTAGATAATATATAAAAATTAGCTATACCTCACAGTTCTGCTGTCATGCAAATAAAGCAGCATGAATACCTATAGTGTATGGATACAAAATGGAATTGTAGTGTACTAGAATGTATTTTAAGCTCTGTAATGATAAGAAAAAAAGTATTAATAAAATAAAGGAAAATATGCTAAATGAATTTTTTAATCTTAAATGGAGCGATTAGCTGGTTTTATTCTTCAGTCCCTGATTATAGCAGATGTATGTAGGAAAATTGTAAATAATAGAAAATTGACTGTGTTCATCAGGGCATTGGCTAGGTGTACTTGGAATAACAGTTGGGTAACTGTGTCAATTATAGATGATTAATACTGTGTAGTTGTTTCATCTTTAAGTTGCTACACTAAATCATTACTTTTCTCAAAGTAATGAAGCCTGACATAATTATCTTAATCTCTAGAGGTTTTACCTTTCACAAAATGTCTGGGCACTGAACTAGTTAACATCACAACTGCTTTTAATATCTACTTTGTTCAACGAGGGTTTTTTTTTCCCCTTCTATGACACTTTCTTCAATACAACCCTTTCAGACAGAAAGCTGCATCTGTTTAATTTGTTTATTCTTAATTCAGCTATTAGAGACGTATAGGAGAGTATTAAAATGTGTTATTAAACTTTTTCTTCTTACCACCAGTAATATGAACTGTGGTTATGCAAGGCTGCTTCAGTCCATTCAGAAGATCATTTTTCAGGAAGGATTTGATGGCTCTCATCCCCAGGTACTGGACACCTTCATACTCTTCTATAACCCTGTAACTAGTGTTGTTTTCACAGTTCTCTGGGGTGGCACATGAAGGTCTTGGACAAATTAACAAGGAACAAGCTGTTTCTAAGCACTGCTAAAGTAAACAAGAAAAGTAAATAGAGAGTGGGGTTCATATGTTAATGTGCATTTGGAGCTTTTACGTATTTTTTAACAGATATGCAGGGGAAATGAGAAAGAACTGTAAGACAACATTATAAAAATGCATACTCTGTGCAATTAGTGAATAAACTGGCTTGCCAAATATAATGAAATCAGGCAAAACACGTTTTCCCCTAAAGGTATTTTTTTCAAATCATTGTTATAGCAATAATGTGCTCAAGACTCTTGAGATTAAACATTTAATCCTAAGCATTCAGATTTTTTTCAATGTTGTGATAGCTGGAGTGAATTTTTTAATGAATTAAATGGTGTGCATCTTTATGTAGCAAGTACTGAAACGCAGTTAAAAAAAATAAAAATGTTATTTCAACTTACATATCAAAGTGGCTTACCAGACTTTTAAGGATCTCTTTAATATTCGTAAACCATAGAGTCGGTAATAAAAACATTTTAAGTGTGAAAAGGTAGGATGAAAATCTTTTTCTAAGTTGAGCTGTGCTCAATCTGTTATTCTTTCTCATATTCAATAGTATGTGACTCCTTTGGAGTTTATCTAAATAAAAAAAAAATCATGCATATTGATGCTTAATTGATAGGTAATTATCCTTATTGTAGAAATGTTACGCCAGAGCTTAATTAGTATAGGTCCTGGAGAACGTCAAACACTATAACAAAGATCGTATGCTATTAGTAGCTGAATATCTGAAAAATCATTTTTGTGGGGAAGATAACGCTAGAGTGTATGCTTTCCTGTCCAACAGTGTATCTCAGAAAGTTTCCCTGCACAGAACGCTTATGTATAAATGGAGGTTATTTTTGCTGAGTTTCTGGTCCCTGCTGAGACCAGTGGGCAAGCTTGTCCCCCCTTTGGTGGCAGGGCCAGTCTGGAGAAGTGAGCTGGTGCCTGACAGGTGCTGCTGCCCTCTCCCACGCTGCAGTAACCGTGGCAATAGGCATGTCCCCACGGCTGCCGCTCGCTCCTGCGGCACCGCACCGCGACAGGCCCTGGGTGAGGGGAGCGGGAACGGGCGCCCTGCGAACCCGCAGCCAGCAAATCACCTGCTACTGCCGGCCCTGTTTGCCTTGCGAGGCAGAGCTGACGGGGAAGTGGCACCTTGGAACATGCCCGAGATGTTTCTTTGTATGTAAGACGAAATAAAGATTGGTCGAATCTAACATTATTGGTGTTTTGCTGCAAACAAGGAAAAAATAAGCATCATGGATAGTTATTTTCTGTAACTGTTCATTGTTGCAAAACATCTTATTAGTGTCAATAAAGCAAAACCAGAACTTTAACACAGACAAATTTAAAAGTATACATTTGCTAGAAATTATACTAAATGAAGTAGATGAGTTTTTGAGGTGAAACTTCAAGTTTGAAAAAGAGCTCTTTTGCAAGTCAGCTTATCTATCTAGAGAGCCATGAGACCTTGCACAGTTGTCTCTGTTTAAAGGAAGATGATGCACATGATTTCCTGGAGTGATATCGGGGGGGGGGGTTGTTTTGTTTTGTTTTGTTTTGTTTTAGGATTTCTCTTCTCCCCATGCATCATCTGACTTCAAATACTCAAATTTTGTACATTTAAAAGTTGTATATAATACAGAACTCTTAAAAATTATGTCCAGAGCTGAATGTAATTACGGCCCAGAATATGCTTTGGATCTCTTTATCTCCCAAATCTATGGGAAATTCGTCTCTCTCTGTGCTCCCATACCTCCTTCTATTCCCAGAGCTTGCAAAGTCCTTCGGGAGTAACCAAATAGAAAGTTAGTAGACTATAGACCAGCCTTCATCCTTCTGGACCTGTCTCCTTTCCTATAGGTAATAAAAACGCAAGCTTCTGAGAAGTTTGTGCATGTATGCTCTTCCATCCGAAATAATCCCCTCCCCTTGGAGGGGGCATATTGGCAGTGGCTTTCATGAAGCTGGGAGAAAACTACAAGGGCCAAATGGTAGCAGGGAGGTACCGATCTTTCAGGAGATTTACTTACTGACTTTAAGTAGATCACTAATGGCCACCTGTGAGCGGCAGAAGCTGATGCCATTCAGGCTTCATTTTTCGTACTGCGAAGTACAAACCTTGGAGAATTACTAGACTCTGCTGTTTGTTGCTTGTTGGGTCTGGATTCAAAGGAAAAGTTTAGCCTGGTTGATAAAAACCTTTGGACATTTTGGCTACTTTCACATCAGCACAAAACGATACTTAGACTTACGACTCCTTTTTCTTGGCTCCTCTTTATGTAATACCAGTATTTTAAGAGGAGTCTGGAGGAAAGTGATTAGAGCGTGACTCAGCCCAGCTGCTGGTGGGTTCTACCGAGGTGGGGAAATGAGTGAAAGCTACCATTACAGGCTTAGTGGACCTCTGATAAAACAGTCAGGCATCTCTGGTGCCAGATATGTTTGGTTAACGTTAGTGTTTTATAGGATCTTCCACCATCTGTTGTTGCCATCCTAGATAAATATTTTTTGACTGTCCTCCATGGCATTGTGGTCCTTGAGACAGTAATTCATGTTTTTGGTATTCGGCTGAGCCCTACAAAATAGTTTGGTTGAAGTTAACCAAAGCAGTAACCTATTTGTTGGCACTGACTTGAACAACTTTGCCAAGAGCTATTTGGAAATTCAGGGCCTGAATCACCTATAACTTACAAATGCAAGCTTCACTTTTACATCATTTTTAAAACCTCCCATTAACTATCTGCTGCTCAGTCCTTTAGTTTCAGTCTCTTAAAAGTTGAGCTCCTTTATAATTTGAGCACAGTTTTAAGTTGGGAATAGTGCCTGTTTTTTCAGAATTATTTTATTTTTTTGCATTTGACTTTTTTTAATTCTTCATAATCATAATCCTTGCAGCCAAAGCAATCCTTGTTACAAAAATTACAGGAAAAGGGTAAAAAAGAAAATCATTAATCCAAAATAATATGAGTGTAAAAGACCAAGTAATGCAGCATATTTAAAATTGTTATCCTGCTCTCTTCTGCAGGCTTGTTGTTACAGAATATTAGACTTCTGCTGTTCTTATATTTGAGTTATGGAATAAACAGTTTGTCAGGGCCCTGAGGGCGCTAATAGGCCTGAATGGCCCTGACACAGTTATCCTCATGGAAATTCTGTTACTGACTGAAACAAACAACAGTACTTCTGATACTGACATAGCTTTATATTTCACAGCTCTTTGTTTGATGAATATTATACTGTGAAACAAGCATCTCTCATCCTTCTATCCAGCGAGAGCTGATTTTATGATACAGTTTTGTCTCTGTGTTTGTAAATTGTTCTTCCTGATGTCCTTTGTGAGAAAAAATATTTTTCTCCTTACAAAAGTTTAAAGAAACTTAGTTCAGAGAGTACCTATGTTCAGTTTATGTATGCTTGCTCTGAAACTAGGAAATACTGGCACATTTTATCTGTACTATATAGTGGGTAGTCAATCCACTATATCTGCATAAAATAATTTTTTTCAGCTCCTGTTTCTTGTAGCATTGTTTAAACAGACACCCATAAATCCTTAAATCCATAAATCATTAAATCTACTCTGATTAGAAGTCAATAAAGGATACTAGAATAGATTCCACTTTTCCAGTTAAAGCTCTACAACATCGTGGCCTAGCTAATACCAGACAGACAAGTCAGATTTTGTCATATTTTCCTGTACTGTTATCTTGATGTTTATACTGTATTGCAAAAAGTTAATTTCACATATGTAAAGCCTGTAAAGCCTAGGAGAATAAAGAATGGCCAGAACTAAAACATATATTGCTTTCAGAAAGATTGTAAAAGAACTGGCAGATCAGTTCACTGTGTAAGCCATGAGAGCTGGATAAACAGAGAAGCATGGGGTACTGAGTTGCACAACTGAGGCTCTGTCTACCCAGTACGGACAAGGAAGTCTTTACAAGAGCGGCATCTTGCCTTGTCAGAACCTTTCCTCCGGCCTTGCAGAGCAGCTGTGTGATGTGTTGTGCTTGATAGCTGCTCTTCATTCCAGCTGCAATTCAGCATGGTGGAAATGGGTATCTGTAGTTTATCAAAGCACTTCATTGTAATGAAAAGTACCATATAAATGTGAGTTGCTATTTATGTAAGCTAGTATTTTATATAGAAAATTTAGATAAATATTCAGGCAGAAGATGTTGAAGAGATCAACTGACGTCTTTCATTTCAGTGAAAAAAAAGCCTAATGCAAAATTAAGAGAATATTTGCTTTGGGTATAACTTAGGAAGCATCTGGGAATGCATTTATTTGTGTGGGTGCAAAGCATATTAACAAACATTTTCCTCTAGTGACCACGCAAAATAATTTTTTTATCTAGCACCTTTTGTCCTTTCCAGCTCATTGCTGTGCAAAAAGTGAATTTTAGCTTTATTTTCTCATATAACTTCAGCATGTAAATTGGAAATCTGAAAGTCACATTTGCCGTAAAGAATTGTACTTGCTAGTTCTGCATGTAAGTAGTTAGACCATGCCAACCCTACAAAGTACAACTATCCTAGCTCATCGCAGCTCTCCTTGCTTTATATCACTGTGCCAGCAGAAGCGCTGGTGTGGTCGCAGCTGTGCCAGCAAAAGAGAGCTTTTGTCAGCTTAGTTTTTGTCATTTAGTGAGATGGTTTAACTGTGCTGAGAAAAACTTCCTTTTATTGGTTTTGCAGTCAGAGCAATACAGGCAAACTGCGGATACTCTGTAGTATGGACTGATGGCCTAAGACTGATGTAAGGCAAGAAAAAAAAGTCAGGGAAAATGTCTTCCCCTGTATTTGCCTTTTTTCACCATTTGTAAGTAACTGATCTTTCTCTTGCAAAAGTACAACTGCAATGTACTTTTAACATAAACATTCAGTAAAAAGAATGTTTACCCTTTGACTCTTGGAATATTTAAGAAATAGTGTTGCACACATGAATTATGCGAGAAGTGCTCTTTTATCTGGCCATTATTTTAAATTTTAACCCTGAACCCTAAGAAAGTATTGATCACCTTCTACAAGAAGTCTTTCAACAAGAGTACTTACCATTTTTCTCTCAGCTGTTGATAGCAAATATACTTAAAATCTTTCTAGATCACCAGGAAAGATCATACCAAATTAGTAGAAATGAGATTTATGATCATGAAAGATGACACTTGAGTGTGCATAAACAAATTACAACTCTGGCTTCATAGTCTGCCGCATCAGAACTGGGACTTTATCTTAGGCGCTGTTGTGTTGGATGGTGTTCTGACAGCGTAGCACAGGGCAGCGCACAGTCTTTAGATAGGTAATATAAGGCCATTTAGGATTTTACATGCTAAAAGAGCTTAAATTCTAGTACCCCGTAGTGAACTAATGCAGATTCAGAAATACTGGTATCAAGGACTTTCCTTTGGAAACAGTCTGCCAGTCAATGTCTTCATGAGAGTTGTTTCTTGATTGCTGTGGATAAACCTTTGTTCATTAGGTGATAGGAGTTGACAGGAATTTACTTGATAAACAGATTTTTATGGGGGCTTCTAAAGCAGTGACGTGGTCATGCGTCAGTGAGGAAGGCCACCAACCGTGGTCATTTAGTAGTAGTAGGAAGAGTGAAAGGGAAGTGAACAGGTAGAAAGGTCAGGGTATAAAAGTGCACAGTGAGAAAGTTAAAAATACAGGGAAGAGTTATAGTTGTGTTTGTATTACTCTCAGGCCCTTCCAACCTTAAATATTTTGGGGAGAAAAGATTCTTTTACATGTTTTTTAAGGCAGTGATGGAGAAGGGAGAGGACATGAAAAATCATAATTTTTCCTTGTATTTTCAGTTAAAATGTATTTACACTTAATTGGTTAGTTTTCTAAAATGCAAATTAGTTTGCCTTATTTCCATGCTATCTATTGCACTTGCTAATCTAGCATAGCATGTTACCCAGTCAGTGGAAAATATCCCATTGCAGTTGTAATTTTTATCAAGATTCTCTGAGATTAAGCTATGATAATTTATTTAATTATTATGGATCTGAATTCTATAAATTGGAGGGGGTTTTAAATGATATATTACGTAAGGTTTTTCTCTTGATGTTTGAAAAATAACAAGTGGCTGTTTTGCTTTTCTTTCAATAGAAAAAACAAAAAAATATTTTGCGGATAGGAATTCAGAGTCTGGGTGCCATGTTGTGGGGTGATGACATTTGTAGCACTGATAATCCCGAAGACAGTCACAGTCTTACGAAATTTCTCTATGTTCTCCGTGGCCTCCTCAGAAAATCTTTGTCAGCCTGCCTCATCACAGTGCCTGCTCATCTTATCCAGGTAGGAATGCTGTCTTTGCTGTATTTCATAGTTTGCGCTACGTGAGTTAACAAAAGCTCATAAAGATGGTAAGAAAATAAATCCAATTTTTGGCATTCTGAAAACTTTTTTTGTTCTAAGGGTAAAGGTAAAACATAACTTCTCTGTATTCTTTCTATACTTTTGTGGGACTGTCTTGTGCTGCAAAATCTAGCAGGACCTAAGCTTAAAACCATTTGAAATACAGTTGTTCCTTCTGTGGGTCTTAGTCTGTTTTAAAAGAGATTAAAATTTCAGAAACTATTAAAAAAAAAAAGAGAGAGAATCCTTTTCTGATTCTTTTTTTAAACAGCCAACATCCCTACCCACTTTTCCACTGGCTTCAGAATGCAGTTTGGGTCTCGATAGAAGACATTTTTGTCCCCTGACTTAAATTGTCGCGTTCATCATGATAATGACTAATCTTGTCTTTAAAGCCAGGAACTGAGAGATATACATTTACGCTTTAATTCAGACGTGCCTCTTTGTTGAGACCAGGGATAAATCAATTATGGTATGAGAGTAATTTTCCCAACTGTAAAATCAAAAGCTGCTAACAACAGCTTTCCTGAGAGTATATAAAGTCTAAAATTTGTCTTTTGGAAATCAACTTTTTTAGTAAAAGGAAAAATGTAAATACTCTTTTCTCTGCAAGTGGTAATGTGACTTATAAAAGCAAAATTATTAGTCGAAATGAACAGAGAACCTATGATTTTAGGTATTGATTTGATTACAATAAAAAAGTATTGGATGAAACCTCATTATGCAAAATCTTTTCATAGTGGATGAGAGTCTTTCGTCATCCTCACATATATATTGCATTTTGTAAAGGTGTTTGAATATCTGCAAATGTTATTTATCTAGATACCTGACTCCCTTATTACTTCTAAAATACAGAGAGGAACTTGATTTTCTTATTTCACCATTGGGATCCAAAGTATGAATATTCCTTTTGAAAATATCTTTCAGTGCAAACTTCAGTCTCCTTACTTAACTTTTTTTAATATAAGCTGACATTATTCCTTCAGAAAGGTTGATAGCAAAATTTAATGCAATTAATATAACTCGTGAATGTAAAACTAGCTTGCACCTTTTTGCAGATTGGAATTACCAGTTTCTAACTGGAATGTACAGTCTGTTTCACTGTATTCTTATTGGTAAACTATGTCAGTAAAAGAGATGATCATATTTTAGAGACGAACCCTAGAAGTATCTCTGGAGCAGATTTCTAGGAAAAAATAGACTAAAGGATAAAGTTTTGTTTCTCTTAAACTTATTTGGAAAGTTGTTTTTGTTTTTATCAATTCCATATAAATCAATTCTGATGGAATTAGGATTGAAATTAAATCTCTTTTTTTTAATATAACTTTTATTTTTGAATTTTAGCAGAATTGTTCTACAGTAAGTGCTAGAATATTCTGAAGAAAAAAAAGAAACATTATTTCCAGAATCTTTGCTTAGCGACATTGAACAAATGAGAGCATTAAATATTTTGTTGAAATTGTTATACTTCATGTATCCTTATTTAAACACTAAGCTATGGCGAGAACTGTCATTAGGAGGAGCAAAGCTGCTCGAGGGTTCCTTATAGCCCACATTACTCAGTTCCCAGAGCCCTGCTGTGTAGTTGTTCCACTCTCCAAGAAGCCTGTTAAAGAGCCCCTGAGAGCATGTGTACAGCCCTCCATGTTAATAGTTAATTGGTGAGGATGGCAAGATGAGAGGACAGCCGAACATGTGGTCTCTCAGGCTCAAGCCGTAGACAGACCTTTAGTTATAATAACAGCAGCTGCTCACATTCTCACAACCCAGCTACTCACCATTCTGTTGCTGAGGTTTCTTACTGGATTAAAAAAGTAAAGAAAATATCTTTTCTTTACAAGAGAATGAGAGGAGGGGTTTTGTTGTTTTTTTTCCAAGTGCATTTCTGCATACGTATTTATTTTGATCGAAGTAAGGTCTAGCATATGCTTTCTCTGTTGAACCTTAAAGTCAATAAGGACACTGAAGGCATAGAAAATGCGCTCTATTTTTCTGAAAGTGTAGTAAATTTCACATTTATTCCCTGAACAAATATTTCTATATCTGCTACATTATCTTTTGCTTCCTAACTGTTTTAATTAGTTGGTCTGCAAGCAAAATCTTCATATGGATAATTTCCATGAAAGTAAACTTAAAATAACTTCAAAACCCAAATGTAATCAAGGTTTTATGTCTACACGATGAGCATAAATGCACAAAAATACGTGCTTCGTCTTGAAAAAAATGGACTTTTAGTAGTGACTTATACCATATCTTGTTTCTGACAGCCACCAGTGCTAGTTACCTCAGTGAAGAAGGAATAAAACTCACAGTTGACAGTACTGATTTTCAGTAGGGACAATACCTTTGCAATGCAGACTTATCTGTAATTTCCAACCCAATGACTTATCTGTAGCATGAATTACATTCTTATATGAATAATATCTATATATATGTATCCAGTCTCAGACTATAGATGTATATGTACACATACACACACACACACACACACATATATAAATCTTAAACTATCAATAGATACAGATTGTTTGAGAATGGATTCTTTTATATTTTTTGCCAAACATTTTTCGTGTTGTACTGGGACAGTGAGTTCCACAAATTAAATCTGCATGGTTTAATCCTTTTTCAGAATGTTTTATTTTGCCTTAGATTTCATAAATTATATCTTTGTTCTTGGATGATGAGGCATTAAGTTGGGTTCCTCAGTTTATCTTCTCTGCATCCTGATCGTTTTTATATATTTTTTTCTCATGCTGCCTCCTTAATCTATTTTTAAACAGTCACAGTTTTTTTTCAATCAGACTTCATTTTGTTGCAGTAAGGTAATAAACTAATGTCATGACAGTTTGCTCATATTTCCCACGTTCTAATGTATGCTTTGTCTCTTTGATCACTACTCAACACTGAACAGTGATTTTGTTCTTGATGCTTTTCTCTCTGTGGTACATATCCACCAATGTGTTGGAATAGCTCTAATATTATTCCAGCTATTCATTGTCTTGGATTTAATAACTTTGAATTGCATCTATCAGAATATGATGCTCATTCACCCAGTTTGATGGGACCCTGAATGTCTTCATAATCTTCTCTAAGGCTGTATGTTGGTTAAGATACAAGACACAAATTTATAAAGAATCTGGTTGTGTACAGAGTTTTTTCAGAATAATTTAAAGAAATTGTAGTCCACTAAAGGACACATTCTTTGTATTTTATTGATGAAACTTCTAGTGTAAACTGTGCACGGGGGAAAAAAATTCTCTTTTCTCAACTGAAATAAAACCAGGAATGTATTATCCTGGAAGAGGATTTCAAGGATTTCACTGTAAACTTATCCAATTATAAATTTTACACACATGATGTGTGACAAGTTTTACTTGATTGATATTTTCTACTGATTGAACGTACTCTTATCTTACCCTGTCTGTCAGGTAATAAATATTGAGATACTTATGAATGTGATTAAAATAGTTGATGGAAGGTTATTTTTCAAGTCTTTCTACCGCCTCTTGAAAATGCATTGTGCCTATAAAATGAGATTGTGCATTTAAAAAGGGAAAAATACTTTCATTTTTTAAAACAAGCATTGATCAAGGAGGGCAAAATGACAACGGATTTGTTTTGTTGTTACACTTTACGAATTTAACAAATGTTATAAAAACAAATAAGAGTTCTTTTTCTATATTTTGATAATCTGTTCATTTTAATACCCAATTGAAAAAAAGTTTTTGTGCTATAGCATGTGACCTAAAGGACTTTAATATCACTGTTGGATATTTGCAAAAGCACCAAATTAGAATTTAAAATATTTTCCATTGTTTTTTCTTTTGTTTTTCTTTAAGTACTAAAAATTACTTAGTTACTTTATCATACTTACAATATGTACAATAAGAACATTTATTTTTATTGAAGGGAAGTACATCTCCTTTATTAAAACCATCCTTTATTTTGAACATGAAGCTGTATTACTGGTAAGGACTAACAACCGTATTTGTCAGCATGTACCAAGGGAAATTAATTGACTAATGAAAAGTCAGTATGAATAAGCCTAGTTGCAGTACTTCTCCTCAGAGTCTGAAGTTCTGTTTAGCAAGATACTTTCATTATTTCATCCAATATGTTTAAAAATTAATTTTCTACAATATTAGTGTTTTGATGCTCTGAATTCACTGAAGTGTATGAGTTACTGTATGTTTCAGTGTAGAAAAACTCAGAAACAAACCTTTTCACATCCTTAGCCTTTTGTGTTCACACTGAGTAATTTAGCGACTAAACTTGAAGTCAAGCTATTGAGTGCTTTAAAATCCATTGCTCATATAGGATGATGAGATGTGAACTCCTATAGCTTGTGAATTTCTCACAGTTTGAAATCTCTATTCCTTCGACAAGAGCTAAGAATAATTGCATGCCTTAGAACTCTAACTTCTCAGCGTTCACAAGTGTAAAATACTGAATAACTTTCAGATGTATTTGATGATATAGCCATTATATACAAATTTGTATCGAGATCAAATGTCATGTAGTTTATCATAGTTAAGGAAGCTTTTGAAATCCTCTGCAAAATAGAAACTATGAAGATGAAATTGTCCTTATGTTTTCTATATTGGGATTTTCTGCTTGCTTTTTAATATCACATACACAATCACACATGAAAAATCTTCTAGCTTAACAACCATACAAAGAACTACTGAGAGTCATGAGTTTCTGACAGTGCAGAGAAGTATACAATTTAAAATGTAAATTGTGTGACAGTAAATAATTTTGTTTTCAATTTCTATTATTATGGACAATATTTGCTAATCAAGTTGCAGGAGAAATAGAAATATTTTACTGTTTAATAAAACAAGTTTGTAGTTGCTAACAGGCTGTATTCTGGCCCTACCATTTCTGATTTGGTAACAACTACCCATTTCAAAAACAAATACAATGTACATGCGAAACATCTTTTTACATCCATATAGTAATTGGCCTTCAATTGACTTAGCTATATTATGATAAAAGACAGTCACATTAAATGTTAAAATAGCATGCCTATAACAGCATTCTTATTTTAATAAATTGTACTTTGTAGACGGACCTTATATTCACATTCTGATCACCACCTCCTCAATAACTTAAACAAAAAAAAATCGCTCTTCCAAAATAAATATGTTTAACTTTAAAAGTTAAGGAGTATATGCAACATGGCTGTATTTTATTTTACATTTTATCCATGTGATCTGAAAATAACCACGTGAAAACTTTAAAAATTAGATAAGATTTAGAACTAAGTCTCTCAACTGCAATATTAGATCTAAACAGTTAAATATCCCATCACAGTATGGAGATAGTCATCTGTTCAAGCATATGGAATCTTTTGGCTACTGGACTAAGTAGTTAATATAATGCCCAGTGTCCAGACATGGACACAACTGTTATGGAAGCAGACGGGAAGAGGCTCATGTATTGAGCCCATTTGGACACTGCTAAGTAAAAATTAGAAGAGTGGCTTTAAATAGTGCAGGACAATGTAGTTGCCTGTTTTAAGCAAGTAATTCTGTTAGCAAGTGGAGGGTTCGATTGTTTTTCTGAAGCAAAACTAGGTTTTTTTGCAAGTTCTTGAAAAAAATTACCCTACGAATGTTGCAATAATACAGGGTTTATCTGTTGTATTTCAGAACAAAGAACAACAATTTTTTCAAAACTATTTTATATTTAAATCATTGCATATATATATTTTCCATCTTAAATGATCTCCAAATAACAGAATATTGAATTGTTTTCTTAGAAACATTTTTATATGAACTTTTGATGACGTTTAAAAACTTGAAATTTCAGAATCTAGTTTTAAATCTTTGTGTTTAGACCAGCTCTATTAATTACAATATAATCATAATAAAAAGGAATACTGCATCTTTAATGATGTTTTTGTGCCTGTGTAGTTAAGCTTTAATGCTAGGGGGGGAAAAAAAGATTAAATTAGCCTTGTAACCTTTCTCTTCCAGACTGATGATGGAAAATAAAAGCTCTTAGCCACAGAATGTAACACTTAGAATTAATATTTAATTAGACCAGCAAATTGTACACCGTGGCTGAAAGCTTCCAAAGAGTTGTTAGTGCCACAATTGACCTACAAGTTTAATAATAACTCACTTCTAGGAGCAAGTGCCAGTTCAGCATAGTGGAGCCACTGTAAGAAAGTCCTGTGAGATTAAAATCAGCAAACCAAATGGCAGGCGAGGATTCCTGGGCTGGAGCCTTCTGGAGAGCTGGGAGCTGGAGGAGCTCTGCAGCCAGCACTCAGATGAGAACAGTGGGCAAAAAAGCTGATCCCTCCTGTTCTGGGAGCTGCTGGTTGTAGGCCAAAATCCTAGAACAGATTTTTTCTAAATGTTCTTACGGCAGCTATTAATTTATATCACAAATCAAGTCGTGAGTGACTTCTCCTCATATTTTAATTTCATTTCAGTACAAACATTATCTCTGAATTCCCTGGTCATGAATTGTGCTGGGTGCAAGAACGGTGCTTTTCTGGTATGACGTGCAATTGTGCATGTCTGTGTTTTTGCAGAATGTTTCCTTTTATGTTTTCTTACTGCTGCATAAAATGATTCTTCTTGTAGTATCATATGGTGAACAGTTTATCATAATATTATGAAATATGTAAATTAAATATGAAATGCATATACATTTTAAAATACAATGTTTTCTAAGGGTAAATAGATTAATTTTGCCTCTCATTTTGTGAATGATTAAAACACAAAACGAGCAACTCTGCCATTAGATAACTGCCTGAGCCTTAATTCTGTGACAAATTATTCTAGTGAAATAGGGCACCATAAGTTCAAAAATGTGCAAACACACAGCAACAGACTGAGGAAGGAACGTTCTGCATTATTTATTGGCTAGTTCCTAAATAATTAAAGAAATGCCTACTCATTAGTTAAAAATTAAAGCAGGCGAGGGCCTTGCCAGCAGAGGGAGCAGTCATGTCCTTTGTTCGGTTCCGTCATTTCCAGCCTACCCATCACTTCCACCCTACCTCTTCTTTTTGCCCAGCCAGTTTCCCATCTGGACCTAGCTTTGCCAGCCTGCTCCTGATGACAGCCTATAATTTTATACTGAATAAGGGATTAGTTTTTAAATGATTTTATATTTCAGAATCTTGCCACTTGATTACAAACATCAATTAGATGTTCCTTTTGGTATTTGTGTTCTGCTAAGTGAAATAATAGTGGAGGATCCTTTTGGTCACTTGTGAATAAAATATGATTCATTGTTTAAAGAATTTAAGTTGCAGGAATATTTAGCCTTTCTGCAGTTTGGTAAGCAAACTGCAATGAATTTTTTCAGACAAAATGACAACAAAAGACACTTTCTTATGTCTCCTTCTAAGCCTTTTTTATACTGAATAATTCCCATTAACCTATTTTATAGTGAATAACTCCTGATGGAGTCTTAAGATTTTAGTTAATCCAGTTAGTCTCAAATACATTATTTTTAGCATTTTTGTTATGGCTTTCAAATAAGATTTCAAAATGTGGCTCTCATTTTTCAGTCTATTTAGAATTTTGCATCTATATTTTATATTACACTATGATCAACTTGAAGCACTGAATATGTTTTACAGGTTTAATTTTCTAAACAAATTGTTCAAATGTTCATTTCATTTTTCAGACATTAAGGAAAAATAATAACATACAGTTTTCTACAGAGGTGCTTTTATAACAAACAATCAGACAGCTTCATTACTAAGGACCATATCCCATACAGGGGAGCTTCTGGACTCATCTCAGCCCAACTTATATGCTCATTTCTTCCCAGAGCCTCATCCTTCACTGGAGAAGAAAGGCATAGGGCTGGATCAGGCTTATCTCCTTTAAGCACTGCAGCAGGACTCCTGGCGAGACTCCCGCTCCTCAGAGCCATCCCCAGTCACGGGCAGCCTGCTCCGTCAGGTAGCGAGCAGTAAGGAAATTGCAGGCAGCAGGGGAAAGCACTGAGCAGGGGTTCAACTCAAAAAGCGTCACCTCTTAGTATCCTGTTCACCTGTCACCTCTTTCGGAAAGATAACTAGATTTTCAGCACCTCGTCTTCCAGGCTTTCACTCCAATGTCATCTTCACCACACCACCAAATATTTACTCAGTACCCTAAAACCATAGCCGCAGCCTCCTAAACTCAGCCTCAAATAGATAGTGATAGACAGGGATTCAAAGAAAAACTTTCTTCTGTTCCCAGCTCACTGTTGACTCGTTTCTGACTCTGGAAAACTCATGTGACATCTTTGTGCTTGTTACATTACTTGTAAATGTGGAATGCTGTGCTTGCCTGTTTTTTGTAAAGCTCTTTGAGATCAACAGATGGAAAGTTTTATTTAAACTATGTAATTTTAGTTCACTTTCATTTCAGTAGGTCTCAGCAGCAACTGTTATTGACTTGTTTTACCTATATTGTTTGTAGTATCATATGGTGAACAGAAACAGAACAGAAACAAACATACATCACTTATTCACTGTTGGCCCTTGATGTCACCGTAAAGAAGATCATCTTAGGTCTTCCCTCAATGTAATAACAGAAATATTTTGTATCTTGTAGAGTACCAAGGTTTGCTGACATTATATTCTTTTTTAGCTTGAGTAGTAGACGAGTTCAGGCCACTCATATTCGGTGAAGATACAAAGGTATTTTTTGTTAGTGTGTAGTATTTAATTTTGATTTCCTGGGTGATTTTTTTTCCTTAAAATTTATCCAGAAATTTTTAATTAGATACTGTGTTCTCCACCTTCATCTGAAAAATTTGGTAATAATCATTGCTGAATTCCCATGGCAGTCGCAGCGTTTCAGGTGTAAGAGAAGGTAGCCATGGCTCAAATGTTTTGAGGCTTTAAGATACAAAAACATTCTTTCTACCTAGTTTCTCATTTGAAGGACTCTGAGTTTATACAGACTATCAGTGCAAACATTATTAAAAGAAACTTTAACAGAACAACCAAGATCTGGAATTAATGCATCATGTAACATATTGGCCAACAGATGCTTTGTCACTCCCTTCCCAATATTGTGAGTATGTTGCATCTAACTGACCTGTTCGTGTCTTTGCTACATGTCCTTTCTTTGCTTCTGTAACTTATAAAAAATTATTCAAAGATACTATTCATTGCTTGAATTAGCTAATATAGCAATATAAAGTAGTGTACACATAAACAAATCAACCAAAAGCTATACTGCGATTCCATCCGTGTGAACAGACATTTATACTTCCTCAAGTTCTGTTGCAGTCAGTAAGGTTCTTCAGAGGTTAAAAAAAGATGCATACGCTGTCAGAATCTTTAAATGTGGATTTCTTACTATTGAAGGCATTCAAGTTTGTAGAAAATCCTTGAAATATATTCCTAGGCTATCTGTCTTCCAGCAAAGACATCACACTTTTGTATTCAGCTTTCCTGTGATATTGATACAGATTTCTACATACCCTAGTCTCTTAATCCGACTGCTGTTGCACATCTTATATTCTAGTGATCTTAGTATTCTGAGCCTAAATTCATTTTATAGCCAAAATTCAAAGTGCAGTTAGTAGATTTGGTGTCTGCAAGCACTAAAAAAGTGCTAATCAACTTAAATTTAGAATAAGTGTATAATTTTAGTCTACACAGTCTTTGTTAACTACCAGTATAATATGTCTAGGCAGAGCATTTGTTATATTTTCAGGATTTGTGACTAGCGAAAAAACTTACAAACTGTATCTCTCTATAAAATTAGTGCAAAGGCCTAATACTTAAAAAATTATTAGGAAGCACCTTGATGTTGGCTGGACAGATGGCACACTTTTATTTACCAAAATAAAATGTAAGGGTAATTCTGTGATTTTATTAGTAGTAGTAACTAACAAATGGTGATAGATACTTAAGCTATGTTTCTTAAATATTAATAATTTATCTTTTCAATTTAAAATACTTTGGGGATTAAGTAGTAATAGCAAGTGCTAAATATTTGTATATTGTGAAGACATTACCACATTGTTGTATGGCGATTTCTCAGAAAATATCAAGAGTTATTTCATCTGTTGAATACCCAGCCAGTGTTTCATTATAGTCCGGTGTGGTTACATATATTATAGTAACACAGCTTACTTCAGCTTTACAACAGAGTGTAATAGAGACAAAAATAGCCACAACTAACTTTTGAGCTTGTTTTGAAAACTCACAAACCAAAATGTGCTTTAAATTCAAAACATTCTTCTTTGTTTGCATAAACTTGCTTGGTTGCTATTTATTATCGAGACCTTCTGTTCTTTCAAATGAAGTGTGGAGATTACTGGACTCACCTGTTGGTAACAACAGAAATCAATCTCTACAATTACAAGTTTACCTAGACTGGAACTTGCACTTTGTTCATCTAAAAACTTTTGGGGGAGTATTTGTCATTTAAGAATGATGGTTCTGTTTGCTAAAACTTGTCAGTTTAACATTTCTGGTAAACCATAATATAGATGTTTTGATAACTGAGTTCATCTTTAAATTTTGTGTTGTATGTAATACAATACAGTAACTCACATTTAAACTGCCTAGTACTAATTTTCTCTGTAAATTTTTTTTAGGTAATGAAGCTATTTTAGGTTTCACTTTCCTTAGGTCTATGATTTTGATTCACTGTATTAACTTTTAATTGCATGTTTTGAAAGAAAATCAGTGGTGGGGTTACTTTACCAAAATATAAAGGTGCAAAAGTTGAATATAACCCTTTCTACCAAAATAATATGCCTAATGTTTGTTTGAAAAGAGACTTAGTCATATAATTCCTAATTTTCTACTCAGTGTATAAAACAATATTACGATTGTGTTAAGGTATTAGTCAGAATACAAATGTAAATATATGAAATCTGTGACTCAAAAGCTTAATGTGTTTATACAGATGCTAGTTGGATTTTACTGTAGCACTGTAATGTGAGTCTTCTATTTTCCTTTTAAATTTTAAGACTGTTTAAGTACTGTATAGAAAAGTTGTTTTAAGGAACTTTTTGTTTACTTACTTCATCACAAAGACTGAAAATTTGAACATTTTTATTACATAAAACTTTGTGAGGTTTTTAATTTCTTTAGAAACTCAGAATATAAAAATGGGAGGACACATTTCTGGGTTTTGCAGAATTTTTGACAGATTAGAGGAGAACAAGTAACTAGAGTGGAGAAGAAGAAAGAAAGATTTTTTTTTTTAATATGTCATCCAGATGAACCAAGACCGATATGATTAATAGTAGTAATGATAAAATTGTGGTACATTAAAGTCAATCCAGTAAAAATAAATAGTATTAATTGCAGTATGTGAATCTGATCATACATGGCTATACACATATTTGTGTTAGTAGAATACCATGCTTTATAGTCAGACACAGAAGATGATAAGTTTTGAACTGCTTTATTTATGGATAAATATTTTTAAACATACACAAGTAATTACTCATAGCTATGTAGATTCTGTGAATAAATTAGTAGAACAAAGCAATTTTTTCCATAAACACCCTTCCCCAGAAGCTGGTATTTAAAAACATCTATATAGTTTCCATTTACATATCAAACTAGCTAAATGGATTTTCTTAAGACATCTTTTTGAAAGCACAATTTGGTTGAGCCCAAATATTACAAATCTGAGCTTAAAAAAAAATTTCTGTCTAAAATAGTGTACACAAAGTAAGGTATAGAATGGATGCCCAGCCCAGCCTGCACAACAGGGTTGCTACCATGTTGTTAGAATAATTACATTTTGGCTGAACTAACTAATTTAGAAGAACTGCAGTACATCTAGCAAGACTGAAAACTTTCCAGGATTGGGTTGTTTTTTGTTTTTTTTTTAATGTAATTTAAAACAATACCTCTTCTAGCTGCCAACAAACTCTTTCCCTGAATCTCCCCATTCCTGGCTTCCCTCCTAACCATGTCCTGGCTCATCTCCAGAGCTGCCAAGTTTATGCCAGAAGCAGGAGGTAGATTTGTATGGGGCTGGAGGAAGATCTGGAGCTCTGTTAAATTTTCGAGCCCAGATGGGGCAACATGATTTGTGTGTTTATGTCAGGATGCCATACATCACAACTATCTGTGTGCTGACGTCAGCATCGATTGCACATTAATGTGCTGAACATTGCAAACTAGAAAATACATGATAGGTATAGATCTGCGACAACAATGCCACGTAAGCAAACATCTATCTGTTGTGGCAATTCATTGTGCAAAATATTTCCCAAGATACGCTGCATAAAGCCAGGAGAATATTTTGACATACTGTAAAAACAAAAACAAATCAGTATAGACAAACAGACTACACTTTAAGAAAGCAAACCGATTCAGAAAACAGCTGAAACAAATGTATTGAACTATGTATCATTAGGCAAATATTGAATTGCAGTCTCAGCAGAGCTGCACTTAATTGCATTCTTCAATTTTTACAGAATTAAGACTAAATAGAAAAGATGCTGTTCTTATGATTTACAGGACTTGTAGTGATGAGAATTTCATGTTGATGATTGAGCATTTTCTGTCCTCAGTTTTTGTAGCCCATTGTTTATCAATACTAGCAAGCCAAAAACATTAATAGACAGCAAACTTTTTTTCAAATGGTGCAATATTTTTTCTATGCTAAGAGTTTAGGTTAGCTTCCAGAAATCATCAGTATCTATCTGTGTAACAGTTTTGTGTTGCTTGCTTAGAAGTAACATCTAGCAACCTGCTGAAGAACTGGCAAAATAAGGTAATTTCCAATCTATGTGACTGCCCTTGTAGGATAGTGTGACCAAGACGCTCCATTAAAATATAGTATACTGTCTCTCTTTTCTTTGAGGAGGAAATAATTTGCAAGTCTGCTTTAATATTTCAGTGGTGGATGTAATTAGGGCACACAATAACAAAGACTGGTGTCTGATGTGTAGGCAGGATTTTGTTATTCCTCAGAAAGGAAATTCTGTAGCATAACTTCTATTTTATCATAAGCCATGAAGTTGGCTTTGTAGGTGAAATTTAAGTTCTCTGATTCCATGGGGATACACCATTTTGGCCTCGGCACAAACAGTGGCTTTGAAGAGATCAGTTCACAGGATTTAATGCCATCTGGCCCATAAGGTGGGGAAGGGAGGGGGTATAAGGGTACCAGGGAATGGGTTTAGACCTCCTAACCTGAGCACATTGGTGTGTGCAGGACAGGCCACAGGTTACTTTATGTAATGGTCTAAAAATAGAGTTCAGATTCTTCTCTGATAGGAGTAGGAAATGTCCACCTTTCACGTCTGGCTTTGTAGACTTCTTGGTGGCTAGGAAATAGGCTAAGTTGTTCAAATGTGGAAATGCGAAAGCAGCTGGTGTATTGTTCACTATTTTAATAAACCCATGTGCCAGTGTAATGCATAGACTTTACTAACATATCTAGGGTTGGTCCCTTTCTCTCTGGCCCTAATTATTATATAAATTATTATTTACAAAGTAGTTTACCAATATTCTTTATGAATATTTAAATTGACCTTTCATACAAAGTGTCAGTCACAGTTTATAGAGGTGCAGAATATACAAAAGGCTTTAAATTTGATAAAAAATACAAAATTATAACTTAGAGCTACAGAACTAATTCTTCTTACTTGGAAGGGGTATTTTGAGGTGATTGGTCTTGGTACCCCTGGAAGTATTATAGGTATAGAATCTACAGCCATCAGGAACGAGAGTATACAAGCTGTACAGGCAGCTTTAAGACAAGTACTTCCTATCTTAAAGAAGTGTTTTGCTTTTTAGTCCATTTTGTCTCATTTTTTTGCTCATTACATAGTGACATCATCAAAGTAATTATTAAGAACATTTTATGCTTAGTTACCTATGAAGATCTCTGTTGTGATCTTTTAATATTGCTTTCTGCTATATAAAATTAAGTAAAAAGAACTGTGCAGCTGATGTAAGGCACATGACAATGCATTGTTGAATAGGAGATGAGACCACTTATAAATCACAAATATATTGAGAAATGGTAATTTGACTTGAAGCTTCAGATTCATGTGTTATGTAATGAGGAACTTTAAGAAAGAAAAATACTGGAGAAAATACTTTGCTTTTACTTTTTAATCTGTTCTCTTCTAGTGATGATCAAAACGAGTAATCATATATGTTGTGCTTGCTCAAAATATTAGATGTGATGTACCTAAGTGTATTAAAGAACAAGGTTTTCAGAACACACACAAAAGCTGGGCATCTGACTCATGGTAGAAGTCAGTGAGAGGTGCTTAACTACCACATGAGCTTCTCACTATCTCCAATGTGAGCAAATGTGTATGTTAGAAAGTTTTAGGAAAAAGAGAAAATTAATTCTGAGTTGGCTCTTTTATGGTTTCTTAATGTCGAGTGTATGTTTTCTTTCAGAAGCACATTTCAGGTCTTTGTTTGTTTGTTTGTTTGTTTGTTTGTTTTTAGAAAAAAACCTCTGAGATAGTTTCTAGGTATTGATGACCTATATTTTCTTCAGTTTGTCATTGAGAAGACCACGGCTTACTCCATGAACATTAATTATCTTTTTCATCACATAGGATGTGTATTTTGCTTCCATGTCTTACAGAATAAAGCAATTATGGAACGTGTAACAAACTTGTCAGATGTGGTAGTTGGTCTTGAATCATTTATTGGCTCTGAGAGAGAAACCAATCCATTATACAAGGATTACCACGGTAAGTTCCATCTTTAGCAATGCAAAAAGTCTGCACTGAGTGTTTCTAGGGCACTTAGCAGGTTAGCCTCCAATTAGAGTATCTGCTATAAAGTGGCAATTGATTTTATTTTCGAATATACCTCTTAAATGTTTCTCCTTGCTAACCAGTCTTGAGTTAGGAAAATTTTCACTAAAGTGCATTAGGGCTGCAAAGGAAACATGGCAACTCCTTGCATGTTGTCAAGCCGTATTACTGAGGCATGGCTCAATCAGATGTACATCTCAACAGGCAGGCTTTGGGGAATTCACATGCAGAGGAGGCTTGGCAATCATCTGACCAGTGAGCTGAACTTGTCATGAAATCAATACTTTTGATCTGCCAAGTTTTAAATAGAGAACATGGAAAAACATATATTATATTAAGGTGAATAAACTGCTAAATGATGTGATATGTAAACTTTATCTAAAAATAATGTACTGTTCTTCTGCTTTATGTTATAGCAGTTATGCATTTGGAGTAATGAATGCGGATATGTGTGGCATTTAAAATATGAAACTAATTTTGGTATAAAGGCATATAATTTTTCTCAACCTTTTGAGTGATTTATCTTCAAAACCTGTAAGGGTGTTTAATCTTGTAGTTCGTATCCCAAAGATTTTGTAAGCTGTTGCAGCAGAACTATTTAAATTTTAAAAGATTAGATTAGAAGTTATGCATAGCCCAAGCAGTGAATAACAAACAGTTTTAGCTAATCCAGAGCGGTGCTCTGAGTGTGCATAAATTACAGCTATTATTATTGTGATACTACTGTAGTTCCATGGAAACCTCTAGTTGAAAGTAAACTGCTTATCCGAAACCTGCTGTAAACATGTGAGAATGTGGCAGTGTTTTCCATAGCAGAGTATGTAGAAAAAGAAGCAAAGATGGTGCTGAGACACCACTGTGTATATGCAGGCTGTAATTTAATAAATCAGAGAAAAATCTTTTTGGCTAAAAAGTAAAGTATATTTGATTATCTGAAAAAGGCAGATTAAAAAGAAACTGTAAACAAAATCTAGAATAATTTGCCTAATTATTTTTCCAATTGTATAAGTGAGATGTGGTATTTGTTTATGCTAACGTAATTCTGTCATTTTGATACGCCTTTTCATAGCACTGAAGGGATCTTTTAGGACAATATATGTATTTTAGCAGATATTTCCTGTTTTCCTGTAAAATTGTATGCTCCATCATTTTGGTACTACTTAATAAAAATTATATGGCAATAAATAGCTTTTGAGGTATTTTAGGCAAGCTTTGTTTAACATTCTAAAAATAGGTAAGTATTTTTAATGGTTTTAACAGTGTGAATTCTTTTCACTTACAAATATATTTTTAAGATTATTTACTGCAGATGATGGAAGATTTGGCCATTAGTGAGGAAAAGTTTGATTTAATTATTGCATTCTTCAATGAATCGTGCATTAGTAATTTTATTAAGCTGCCTGCAAATTTAGATGGTTGAACAGTCAATAAAATAACAAAAGAGAGAACAGTATAGACAATCTTTAAATAAAATTTATAGAATAATATTTTAGCATACCTGTATTATAACTGCTGTTCCTGCATATCATGGTTACATTTTGAGCTCAAAAACCACGGAGTAGAAGGTTTCAGCATGTAAAAATATTTTTCTGGTAATTTTGATTTTTATAATTAGTATTTGTATAAATTGTACTTTTAAAAGTATTTCAATTTTAAGAAATTTTCTTCTCTTATTCTCCCTTTAATAAAGAAATAACCCCCTGAACAATACTTTGCCTTATTTTCAATAAGGATTTTATTGTTTGGGTGTTTTTTCACAGCTGCCATTTTCAAGTAAGACATCTTTTCTAAACGTTCGGTATTTCCATTTAGACACTGCCTTTATGAGTAGCAAATATAGGCCAGGAATTGAGAAGCCCTGTAGAATTTTCCTGGTTTTCAGCTGTAGAAATTCACCCTTAGGTTGTTCAGCAACTGTATTAGGCTGCATAAAAACCATCCAGCATCCTTGTCAGAAAAAATCAGCTTGAGTTTCAACTGACAGAATGCAGAGCTTGCAGTGTGTGTAGTACTGTTATAAAAATCTGAACAGCTATATAAAGCTCTTGCATACAGCAAATGTATTTCCTTTTGGAAGATATAGGGATAAAATTTATCAAAAAGTGTCATCTAAATTTGTATTTTCCACTGACTTTTTTTAAAGTCATTTTCAAGGCAGGAAACGAAGTTCTTCTCATTAGAGCTTCAGTGGTTATCAGTAACCCATAAGCCTTGTTTTGCTGGCTGCTTACTGGTGCATTTAATAAAATAAAGATCACTCAGTGGTGCCGTGGGCAGCATGCAAGGTGATAGCCATATTTGCTTACTGTAAATACAAGAGAAAATCACACACAAACTGGCTGTAGTTTTGACAAGTATTAAGATCCCTCTTTACATCTCAACTTCTGTACCAAAGTGCAATTAGTTTTCCTCGCACAAGGATTTCTGTTTATCTTATTCTGCTTGATTACTTGAGTATAATCGCACCGTTTGCTTCATTGCTCCTAGTAGTAAGCTCCAGTTTAAAAAGGGGAGGATGAGTGTGTGTAAATATACAGAATTCTGCTGTAAGAATCTTTAATTTATGCATCTGGATGACAGTGTTTTCTTAATTTTTTTCTTCCTTTACTTTTTCTTTTCACAAGGTTTGATTCACGTACACCAGATTCCTTGGCTTAATAGCTTAATCTGTGATGTGTCAGACACGAAGGACCTTGCTTTTAAATTAAAAAGGAAGCTGTTCACCATTGAGGTAAGAGAAACAGTTTTGTTTCACTATTTAGAACCCAAAAGGTGGAGCTAATCCCACCTCTTATGTCTGGTTTTGTGAAATACATAAAATATGCATCAGCTGTTGTAAATTCATTTCATTAAGTTTCTGCTGTTCAGAATGGTTTTATAAAATATTTTAATATGCCTTCTAATTAAAAATGTCTCATTTGCTGCACTAAATCGGTCTTTTATAAATAGTTTATTTTGTTTTAAAATGTACATAGAAAGTAGGCCACAACCTTCAATAACAAAGCGTGACATGTTTCTAAGGATGTCAGGAGCATATTTAATTAAATGTTAATGACTTGCTCTTACTTGTGTTAGTGGGTGGGAAAGTAGCTACATGTTATTACCCTAGTAGAGGAATTTTAATGTATAATGCTGCCTAAAATTGTGTATGGTATGAGGGATAAGTGTCCTTATCAGTATTCAGAAACCATTTTCTTTGCATTACTGAAATCACCTTTCGCTCTTTTATGTCATTTTAAACACAGTATCATTTACACTAATGTCCTTAAGTAAATTTCCTACTAAATTTAAACTTTTTTCTGTGACCTTTATGCAGACAGTCTTGATAGAAGGTGGTAATACAAAAGATGTATTTCGTTTTAATCTTGCTAAAGAACAAATGAACATAGAACTATTAAGCAATTAGAGCTGATGTATTTATTAACCAAGTAATGCTTGGAGATGGGAGATGGCTTTTTGGGAAGTGTGATAGTCATCGGTACAGTCTGTGTAATTTTTTTTTAAACAAAGACATAAAACAGCTAAGCATCCCTGACAAACCATTTTGTTTAATCTCTTTTTGAATGAAAAGCTCTTAAGCAGGCCACTTGTCTTAACTGCTTGAAACCATAAAAAGAGAGAATTGCCACCAATAAATTAGCATATTTTTTACTCAATCACTAAACGATGGTCAATGTGGCTTGGCACTGCTTTGGTGTTTGGGACTTCACCCTTAAGTGACCACTTTGGCCCTTTTTTGACCCTCTGCCCCTTTTAGTTGGCCACTTGAGAAGGTAACTTCAGGGTTCCCTCTCTCTCCCACCCCCCCTCCACCCCCCTTTCACAATTGCAAGTAGCCCTAACCTATAAATCATTGAAAGGGCCCTATCAAGTGACAAATTAAGGTGCCCTCCTCCTAATTAATGGTCATCAATGTCCTTAATTATCTAATCCTATTGAGAGTAGTTAATAGTTAATCATGCAGCCAGTTCTTCAAGCAGGTCATCTCTGCATGAGTGCTAGAAGTTTCTCAACTAGAGATATCCTCTTCAAAAGCCACTTAAAGGCAAATGCATGAAGGAGGGTTTTTTTTTCCTAAGATACTCATTTATATTGTTTTTGATTTTCCAGAGAATGGAACTAATGAAACCAGGCTTTGTGAGGTGTTAAACTATTTAACAACTGTATTGTTTTTGAGCAGTACCTTAGAAAGAAAAACCTTAATTGTTCATGGTTGATTTTAAAATACAAATGTTTTCAGAAATACAGAGAAGCATGCACCATACTTTCACAGCAAAGTGAATTCTCATTTGTTATAGCTAAGAATTAGAATATTTAGACTTTTTTTCCTCATTACGAATCCTGACACAGAATATGATTTTTCTGTCAGCAGTATTTGAGGTTCTGATCTGTCATGTAATTTAAAAGAAAAAAACAAAACTAAACAGGAGGCTCTGTATAAAGAATTCATTAGCCATGGGACAGAAGTGTTTGCAACAGGGATGCTCTGGAACTCATGAAACAACCTGCTGCTCTGGAGATGCATAGATGACCCACTTGAATAATTTCTTGCTTCATTGTTCACTTGGGGCCACTTTTAAATAACTTCTGTTTCTGTTAGAGATATGCTTTCTAGAAGCTGAACTGACGCAAACCAGTTCTTTTAAACACATTAGATCACTGTCCTACTGTGATTTCCCTGTACACATTTCACTGATATATAGTCCATACTTTTACTTCCTTCTGTTAGGAGAGGCAGACTACAGCTAGTCTGACTAGAGCAATCAGGTCCTTAAGAAAATGGGAGGAAGAGAAAATTGAATTAAGAAGGGATGTGAATATCATCTCTTAAAATTGGGTTCTGCAGTTGGGATATGAGGAGTCAGCAGTCAGTTTCAGTTCTGGTGGTAAAAACATAAAACAGCACAACAGTGCACATTACAAGCAAGACTATGGTTTATACAAAGTGCATCTATATTTAGGACTTCTTCAGAATGTAGCTTAAATGTGAAATGAAAATATATTTGAGTACATTACAGTTTTGGAAAGTATCAGCTTAGTTGTACAGGATTTGGGGTAAGAATGTTGACCTCTACTTGAAATGTCAATTTAAAATCAAATTACTTAAGAAAAGTTAGAAATCCACAACCTGTGACTTACGGCAAAATTTCTCCAGAAAGGGTTTTCACCACTAGACCGTTCTTTCTTATGTTACAGTTTATAGTGTGGGCACTGGAGTCCACATGGATTTTCTCATCTCTGGATTGCTCACCAACTAAATAATTCTTTGTAGTTTGGCCCTTATCAGTAAGAAATCTTAACATCAAGCCTGTTTTATTAGTTTTCGTTTTTGTGGGAGGCACTCTACCTGCAGAATTGTTTAGCTGTTTGAATTTTTCTTGTATCTTCTTTGTCAAAGTAAGTTTGATTGAAATGTATTTTAAAGAGATTTTTTATCTTAAGGATATATGTGCTTTTTAATGAATATTTATGAGTGCTCATTTTCCATTTTTAAAATAAGAGGTAGAACTTTTTTCTTTTTAATATTTATGGTAAAAGCTGCGGTAGCTATACAAAGAATTCCCAGATCTTCACTTGTTAGTTAATAGTAATATATTATATGTAATATTGTCAGGGTAGACCTATCTTATGTGCATACCACTTTAAAGGACACAATTTTGAAGTTAGTCTGTCTAATCCTATTTCTTCCCACTTTGGAATCTTAATTAGAAGGAGATAAAAACCATCATTTGACTAAATTATTGTCTTGAATCTGTAGCAAAAGGTATAATCCGCAATTGGGCCAATTAGCGTACCCCATAGTTAGCTATGCTGAGGCAGGAAACTTGATTAGATCTGACACCAGCCTAGTTCCCACTGTTGTTTTGCCAGGTATGATGGTCAGACTTCAAAGGGCTTGAGGCATCAGCAGGGCAAGGTTTGGAGGCCAGCTTAGGTCCGGTCGTTAATCTCTCTGCTAAAACCACAGCAGCCCTCGCACAAAACAAGCTTACACGACACAATCATGCGGTATTAAAGTTTGGGTTGAGTCATGCCAATTTGCCTTTGATTTTCTGATGATTGACTAAAAGATGGCTACATGACTAGACACATACTGAAAGTTTACTGATTAGGTAAGTTCCCCAAATATTTGAAATATTTTTTGATTTCTCAGTTAAATGATATGACAACCCACTCATCTTAACAAAACTTTTCAGCTCAATTGTATTTAAGGTACTTTCTGCTTGGTTTGCACCTCTGCGTGCTTTTATTAGCATTTGATAAATTTCGTAGTAACATTATCTTCATAGGTTTTTTTGATAGAACTTTTCATTCTTCCAAAGCCTCCTGTATCAAAACTAAAGGAAACTGTGTCTAAATCAGCTTTTTTTCAATTGTATAAGTTTCTAAGGAAACATTATTTTTCTTTATTGTTCAGGTACACTTACAATTTCTCACATAGAAGGAATTTCCTCTTAATTATTTTCCACCTAAACTTTGGGTAAAGTGCTGCTCCATGGCTGTGATTACATAAGTGTTCCTTTCTTTTGCATTCTGATTTGTGGAAATATTGCAGTAACAGTGACATGTTTCCATTCTGAGAAAAGCCTAAGGCTGCTTTAGTATTATTCCAAATGATTGAAATTGCCATCTTGCTGACTTTCCCTTGGGCAGCTTAAGGCCTGTTTACTTTTGTATTTGTTTCACATGTTCCCTCTGAGTTTGGCTGGCAGGACATCGTTACCTGGTTTGACAAGACAGCTGGATAGGATTCATATTTGATTAACTCCCTTTGTTACTGGCTGGTCAACATAAATCTCTAGAGTTGTGTATTTACAGTTAAAACTTTTAATACATTCAGATAAATATTTGCAAGTATGAAATTGGGGGAGGGGGGACTTTTTAAAATTGCTCAGTTTTGTTTTACTGCTAATTTTTGTAAGCCTTCCAGTAATAACCAATTTTTAGTAGTAAAGAGAATAACCATTTTCTTACAATTTGCATAATACAGCTTGTCTAAGAATACATACGGCTGTTGTGAAAATTTTATTTTTCTTTATTTTGATGAATGTACATATAAGAGCCAGCTAATATGGTTTTCTTTTAATGGCTATGTGACACCTGTATGAAACAGAAGAAAAAATTTTTAGAACTAACCAGCAAAAGATAGCTCAGTTTGAAGTCAAGTATCATATACTATGTAGAGAATTGCCACACAACAAAAAGAAGTTTCAAAAACTTAATGTATGACTTCAGAAGATTCTTTTCTGAGAGGTGTTTCTCAAGGGGAAGAGAAGAAATCAGAATTAGAAGATTCTGTGGCAGTGAAGTTGCTAGTTTCTCAGTGGCAGGCAGGTACAGTAATGGTATTATGGAGCACTCTGTCTGCAGTGCTTTTTTCCCTAATGTAGTAATTGTTGCCAGCAAAAGATCTCTGGAAGGAAATGTAGTCACAGAAAAAAGTATTTGAGTCTATATATAACTAAAGATAAATTTATGATTCCAAAGGCATTAAAATAACGGCCTTTCTTTGTCTATCAATAAAGGCACTATTAGAAAATAGCTGATTCGCAAAACAAGCAAGATTTAATTGTAACTCCAGATAGTGACATGTATGTTACGTGTCCAGCAGTGGCACTTGGAAAAAAAAACACAACTCTTTCCTTTTTAGATGGTGAATTTAGCAAGTAAACACGAGAGTTTACTTGCTATTTGAAATCTCCATGTTTCTACATCTTTTTTCATTCTGTCCTTTTCATTTCTTATTTTATACAGACTATGTGCTGTGTCAAACTTTTTTGCAAAGGAGGAATAAGTGCAATTAGCCACTGCTACACTTTACTTACCAAAACAGGTTTGTAAGACCTGGTCAAAACTGATGGCTTCAGTGCTCTACTGTAGTACTAAGCCAGCACAAGTCTGCTCTGAAGTGAATCAGGATATTATCATGTTATTATATGGTGGAATTGTGTTCCCTGAAACATTTTGCAATTATTCATTAAGTGCATCAAGAACAGGTATGGACTACATATTGGTTTAGGATTATTAATGAGATATTTCTTCTGGAGGAACAAATCAGTTCTGTCACCATTACGTACAGGATCAGCATATGTTTAAGATGCACACGTATGCCATACCAACTTCTACATCTATGAGAAAAATTAGAAAGTGTGCACTACACCTTTAATAGCATCGCTTCTTATAGGCTTCTTCCAAGAAAATCTTGCTTGAAGCAGCCTTCATTAGTGACTCATCCTAATTCTGATTATATTTGACTAGCATTTATGAAGTTGTATGATTTTGAATTTAATAAATACATTTGACCTAACGAACTATTTTAGGCAATATTTTAAAGAAAACAGTCCATGAGGTTTCGAGCTGTTAAAAGGTAAAACATTGCTTGTTGGTGATAGTTCTGTAGCAATTGGTCAGTAAAATATGGAAATTAATTCTTTTTCACTGAGGTGAAGTTCGCAGTGTAATACCAGAGCTCATGTGATACACTATATATATATAAATAAAATTAATACTGGAATCTAGTAAAATATGCCTAGGTATATAAAAGCAACTCTCTGTATTTTAAGATCATGCACTGGTGTCATTATGATTCTTGAACGCGTATTAAGGCCTTACAGCCTAAGAATGGGACCTCCTTTTACCAAGGTGGAGGGTAACAATGTTGTGACCAGCTGTCTGTCCAGTGCTTATAACATGGATAAAACTTAACAGGTATTCCTGGCTTAAAGGCGAGATAGAACATCTTTTGAAGTATTACAGAAAGCGTAGTTCTCTAATTTTCTGATGTGATAAAATCTTTTGGGCATCTGGTCCCCACGTATTTGAGAACACAATTAAACTTGCCAGTTTTATGGAAAACTTCCTCCTCCTCAGCTTGCCTTGAATAGCTACTATCCCTCCTTGCAAACCTCTGATACTGGATGTTCCGCTTCAGCTCGGGGACTCCAATTCAGGGAACTCTGGATGTAAAACTAAACTTTCTAACACAGAGAGGTAAAACATTTTAATAAAATTCCAAGGAAATTTATGCCAGTCCAGGCACTATTGCATTGATTTTCCTGTCCATTTTCCCTGTGATATTAATAGAGACATTAGCACTGGCCTACTTATACATATGTCAAAAGACAGTAAATACCATGCTATAACATTTTATTATCTAAAATTAATAATACCTAAAAAAAATTCTCCTGCAAAACTAATTCTGTTGTAATTCCAAGCTCCATTCTGCATTATTTCATCTAGTAGCCAGTTCAGGTTCTCTTTACCTGGTATGGTGTACTTCACTGAATTGTTTTGTCAGATGCTGTCAAGCCAACCTACCATTGTTAAAGAAAATCAAACTAAATCATTCTGGCATGAGCCTTCCAGGGAATAAGGCACAGAATATGAAGGGTTTGATGAAATCAAGGATTTGATTTCAATATTGTAAAAGACTGCCTGTCAAAAACGTATTACATTCTTTCAAACAATTTTGAATAAATAAACGTGTTTTAAATTGTGACAGTACAATTTAGATAAAGTTTTAGGAGATTATTTTTAAATTATAATAACTTGGAGTAAAATAATACTTGAAATGCTCCTTTTTACAAGGGAAAAAAACTTTGAATGCTGTTGATATGTAGAACTGAAATCAGGTAATAAGTTTCATGCAGTATATTCAATTTCAGAACACTTGTATATTGTAAAGCAAAAATGAGAAGAAGTTTTATTTGAAAATTTCACCAATACCTTCTCATTGTTTAATACTAAAGAATGTAAATTAGTTTGTTTAAGATTAATACAGAAAGGTAATATTAACTTTTGAGATTGCATATTAAGCTTTGTAATATCCTGGAATTTATTTTGTAATTTAAATTTGTTTTACTCTTTGTTCCATGTTCTGCAAGTATAACATCAGGGGTTCCATTCAAATTTTCAAAACTTTTCCATTCATGTTATAATATAGTGTCTCTGCAGTTCCTTATCAGTAAACTAAACTCGTATATGTTCTTATTTAAACAAATAATTATGTTGTTTAGAAATATTTATACCATAATTGTATTGTAGCAACGAAAGAACATGTAACAAAGCCATTAATGCAGTTAAAGGTCACTTGTCCAAATTGTAATGGACTGCTCATTCACAGGCTCTGTGTTAAGGGTCAGTGCTACAGCCATGAAATGGATTGGCCTTGTTCAATCTGTAAATAAATGGGTCAACTTATCTTGTATTTGCCAGACAAATAAAGTAGGTGCCATATTCCCAGTTTCTTAGTATTAGAAGACAAGTAGGCTAAAGAGACCTTTCTAAAAAACGTTGGCTAGTAATGATTAAAAAACTCTATCTACAAGTAATGTATTTTCACTAAAATATTAACACTTTTTAGCCAAAGATTCTTGGGTATGAGTTAGAAGGATATTGACAGTGGGTGTTTCAGAAGAAGCAAAGAGGGCTAAACAGCACGTTCATGCTAGCTCTCAGCAGGTACTGACTGCAATTGCCTTAAATGCTTTTGAAAATACCACCAATTTTTTTAAAAAATATGATATTTCCTAATTGTATAATGCTCTCATTTTACAAACAATAATGAATTCAATCTTGTTGTTAAATAGTAAAACAGACATGTAAATTTTATGTATCTCTGGAAATGCAGGAAAATAAAAATAAAAGCTTTGATTTTTCATGGGAAGTCACATTTTCTAAACCACAAGCCTATATTATATATGAACCTTACTGAAATGCATTGAAGCACTGAAGTAGCAGTTCAGTGCTGCTCATGAAAAAATGAGAATAGGAAAACTTAACAATCTCCAGGTGGAAGAGTTGGGCAACCACCTGGATCTTTTTGTCTTAGCACCGTTTGTAATGCTTTTGAGTACAGAAGTTTGGGTAGAAAGAGATTCAAAGTACTCAGTAACTAGAAAACTATAAGATAGCCCATCTAAAACTGAGAACAGGTTAAAATATGGCATCTTGTAGGAAAACAGAGCAACAATGCAAAATGTTTGCTATGACTAGTAACATGCTTAATCAAACAGATTCCAAAATGTTTTAATTATGCAAATTGTAGTTTAACAAACCTAATGGTTAACATTTCCAGTCTTACAAAAAATGTGATTCTGGATGAACATAAATTTGTAAGGAAATCACAATTTTGTAGTTTCTTTAAATTTTTCACCTCTGCAAAAACAGCTGCTTCTTACCATTTTGCTGATCTATTTATTTTACAGAGTCAGCAAGAAGATTACCCTTAAGTGTCAACATATAGGTACATGCCTTTTTTTTTATTATTTTTATTGAGGGCAACCTAGTGTTATTATTCTTAGTATGAAAGACTTAACAAAAGTGCCACAAATAGAACAAGAAAAAAATATATACGTAGAATACGAAGTACTGTAAGGAAAAAAAATGTTTTGTAACTGTTGTGCAAATATTGCTTTCAGCTTTCACCAAATTATGGGGCACTATTTGTGACTTAATTCCAGAATACTTTTTATTTTGATATTCCTGGCCAAGAGGAGTGTTCAAAAAGTAGATTGTCAAAAGCAAAATGGCTGAGAACTCCAGGGCCTAAGGCATAAATAAGCTTAGATTTTGGCCGTGCCATCTTTATTGCTATCTTTTGCACAGTTCTTCCCAATCACATCCTTCTGTTTTTTTTAACCTGATTTTTTTTTTTGCTTGGTGTTATATATGGTTTTCAAAGGACTCTCTTGTCATGCCTAATACAGTGTAAAATTTCTCATTGCTTGTTAAGGAACAACCACCAATATCAGGTAAGACTACCTCCAAGAAGAAAAATATTCTTTACTCCATTTAAAGGTGTATTTATTGCCAGCTTAATAACATAATATTAGCCCCCCTTCATACTAATAAGTTGAATTAAAGTGATATTACTGAGTAAAAGTTCATCTCCTTTTTGCTCAGCCCTTCCTTTGGAAGAGAGTGAAAAGGAATTGTATTGTGTACAGTAACTAAAGCTTTGTATCAATGTCCTTAAATAAATAAATAAAAACAAAGTGATTTTGGGGTGCCAGCATATATTAGCCACAGACTGCCTGACTTCCAGAAAACAGCTGATAACACTCTCTAAAAATAGTTTATTTTAGATGTCTCATTTCAGGAATTCAAGGTTTGAGAAATCTGTTTTCAGTAGTTGATGAAAATATTGTCCATGTGCTCTTTAGCTTCTTTTATCCTGCTTCAAGTCTGTTATAACGAAAATTACTGAAGAGTTTCCACTCTGAGGTTTATAAAATTCATATGCTAGAAAATAGCTGCCAAAAGCGGTGATCTTTTCCTCTTCTTAAACCACTAATCTTTGGGCAGTGTATATGTCTGCCCGAGTCTAGCAGAGTATATTTTTTGAACGTGCACCCTTACTTGCTTTTATTTGTGAGCCAATGCACCATTAGATAAACAAAAGGAAAAGTTAAGCTGTGTATTTCTTGTTTTTGAGGGCTTCACCATGCAGCCTGTGTCGTCTATGGTTATAGGGGGATATAATGTTTAATATAATTTTCACCACTTTTAATTTTAAATCATGTGTCACGTAAGACTGGAAAAGGCTAACCAAGGAAAGACTGCTCCGTTATTCTTGTTAGCCTAAAGACGTGGTTGTCCTCCTGAACTGATGGTGTTCACCACCCCATTGCAGGTTGAGAGCAGAAACGAGGTAGGGTCTTGTGAAGTTACACCCTTGGCACTTGGACTGAGGAAAGGCTACTCATAGGTATGGCCACAGCTTGTACCCATCATGATGTACGTAATATGTGATATATAAACTAAACATCCCTCAGTCGCATTAGCTACTATATGTTACCAACTCAGTACCATTTTGTTTTCACTTCTACATTGTGTGGTGTTTGTTCTCCATTGGTTTCATCTCTTCTCTCATTGATTTATTAGGTTTTTAGTAGTGTGTTGCTTAATCAATAAACTCTTTAGTCTCTTAAGTCAGTTAAATCTCAGGTCTGCAATCTAAAGACCCTGAGGTAACACCATATACTTCTTAATCAGTACTTCTCAGCTTTTAAAATAAGGCTTTGCAGTTCTGGGCTGATTACAGGTTTCCTATGCTGCCTCAAATACCCTTTCAACAAACCTTCTGCTACCAGAGAGTAATGTGACAGGAGTTACACGAGCTTCTGCTGTAGTAACATAGGAAGGAATGATTCTGCATCTAGGATGAGTGTTTATTAAGAGATATGAACCAGTGCTTAATTTGTAATTCTTGTTACTGTTTAAATAAGGAATTAATAAGAAGGAATTTAATAGTTGTATCTAGATTTGATCCTCAACAGTAGCATAGCCATGGGCTGTTTGTGCTAGGTCTGCATCATCATCTCAACTAAAAATAGCCCTCCTGTCATTTTATTGGCAGAGCTTTAGTTAATTTTTTAATTCTATTTAAAAATGGATAGAGAGAAAGACGGCATAAATATTGAATGTGTGCAGATATTCCAGTAAGTAACTAACAGGAGATTCGTGATGCTTTGAGAAGCTGCATAGTTAAATGGAATCCACATTTTGCTTAGCTAAATAGGCATTTTGTAAATGAAGATTGTCTTTAAATGCATTTTAGGCTGATTTTTATTTTTGTTTAGTTAACTTTTTATATAGCCTTAAAATAGTGATTTCAAAATATCTAGACATTCACGTTGTTTTAGTAGTGTGTTGTTTAAGTTTTGTTCTTTTCAGGTTTGCTGTATATTTTGGCAGGAAATTACTGATGAAGTATTTCTCATATTGCTCAGCAGTTAAATTAAAAGCAGTATTATTTGTAATTTTTCTTTTAATAAAGCACATATTTGCAGAATAAGATAATCAGTACTGCTTACTAAAATCTTGTGAAATAGTCTGGAAAAAATCTGTCTTTTTTAATAACTCATGGAAACAATAAATGAAGGTTTGGCTTGGTCTTGTTCTGTCTGTTTGAAGAAACCATGGGCTGCTGCTTTGGGAGCTATCGGGAAAACACTTATAGTATGGAAAAAGACACAGTTTTGAGGTGGGCTTGGGTCTGTGTTGTCTCTTTCCTGATCCTAAAATGCCCTAAAAAGGGCATTCTGGCTTTGAAAAAGCCATGAGAAACAGATTCAGGTTACTGAACCCCCCTAAACCTACAAAGGACAATTTTTGCTGTGTTTGTAGAGTAAGGCTTTAAGGTAGAAGGGTTACATTGGAAGGATTTTGTTATGAAAGGGTTAATGTCCTTGTGTAGCCTGAACTACAAAATTGTACCTATACCATGGTCTCTGTACTTGTGCCTCTCCTGTCTTGCTCGTCCATACTACGATGCGTATTTGCATGGTTTATGAGAGATATATATTATTCTGCACATTCAGTTTAGGAGTTGTGTGTGCTCATTCAAATATGCCCATCTGGAATCCTCTCTTACATCAGTTGTCTGGTTTTCATTATTTTTGGTCTCTCAGGTTTCTGTTTTGTGTAAGAGAAGACATTAAATTAAGGTGTGTTAACTATTGCTTTTATGGAAGGTTGTTGCCGTTGTTTCTTACAAATGAGGTATGAAAAGAAAGGCAAGTGATGTCGCAGTTTTTACATTATATCATCCAAAGTAAGGTGAATAGGTGCACTATCTGTTGCAAGTGCCTAGCATTGACACTGGTTTTCAGAACTGCCAATTAAAGCAGAATATTTACTGGAGAAAGTTAGGCAAAACGTGAGTATTTATATTTACAATGTAAATATCTAGTAAAACTATTTACAGATAAAGCAGAATTTCTAAAAAGCCAGAAATAGTCAGTTAGCAATCATTACTATTGAGAGAAGTATCACAGTTTATATAAAGGGTTTAGTTAATAATTATTCTAACTATTTTTGGAGTATTTTTGAGTCATTTTTGCTTGCTAAAGTACGAAGTATGGTTCTATACAAAATTACATTCCTTAAAAGATTTACTGTTTGCAACCTAAAAAAATTGTAAAACTACTTCCTATCTTGCAAAATCAAACTAGCTATTCTTGCTTCAAGTTTCATCTAATGTATTGTTCCATATGGTTTTATGATATACACATGATTCCTCGAACAGGAATTAAGCGTAAAGCTGCCAGGAAGGGGTTTTGTTGTCAGAGTAGTTCCCGCCTCATGTTTTGTAAGAGATTTCATGGTCCCATTGTAAAGACTGGATGATTTAAAACGTGTTCCCAAGATAAACTTTCCCATTGTCATTAATGAGGATGGATAATACTGAGTGACAAGTGCATTAGGAATGACACAGAAAGAGCTGTTAGATTTGTCAGAGCATATCACTTCAGGCAATGAAACTTGAGGACATTCTCTTTTAGAAATTTTTTGCTATTTATTAAAGAACCAAGGATTGTGATTGCTCACACAGGTGTATTTTGCTGTTTTGTTCGTTAAATATTTAGATACCTTTGGAAAGGTAAAGGTGATAAATATGACCATTACACTCCACTTCTAGGGGTTACAGTGGCTGCTTTGCTTACAAATAATTCAGCAACACTAATACCAATATGCCTTTTATTTGTTTTAAAATGTTTAGTTGATGAATCATTTTTAATTTGTGATATTTTTACTGAATAGGAATATTTAAAATTGTATAAAAAGAGGTGCTCTGGACTGCCACAATAAAGCTTCTGGGGTAAAGATTTAAAATTGGGACACTATACATGTAATTTACATTGACTTAAAAATTGCATTTCTCCATAGAGAAAGACTTTTTAAATATTTATCTCTGAATAATTAATAATGTATGACTTTTCTGCTGTTTAAAAATCTTTCCAAACTACAACATGCCTATCAATTTCCATTTTGAACATGCAATTGGTCACTTTTTCGCCTTGATTCATCTTGCCTGGCTGCCAACCAAATTTTGCCTCTGTATACCTTCCTGACACTAATAATGAGTTTCTGTTCGTTTGCGTGCAAGATTTCCCAAGCGGTAGTTTGGGGCTGGGATAAACTATCTATCAGGATTGCATACAACTAATCTGCCTCAACCAAGCCACCCGATGATTGAAATTACATTTGACAATTCACCTCTCCTTGGCGTGCCTGAGGTGAACATAGCTACAGACCATCCCCGGAAGGGCATAGCAGCAGCTCCATATGTTGGGGAGGATCCTCTTATTTGTGTCAAGAGACTTTTAGCAAAGCATGTATAGGCAGAGATTTTTTTTTTTTTCCTGAGACTTCCTTGTTTTCGGGTACATTGCTGCTGCTTTCTCCTAACCAAAACATTTTATTTCTGTGACATATTTTCTCATTATTAATTCATTAAAACTGTAAAACTCTTTCTCTGAGATTACCCAGTACAGTATTGGATGTATAGGAGATTAAAAATTCAAAAAGTATTTCAAACATCATGTAGTGTTTGTTTGAACATTATGCTATTAATAGACCACATGCTAGTCAAATATCAAATAAGATGCCTGTTACTGCGTTGACCTTTACCAAAGCTTACACCTGCTTGGAGTGTTTTGATAATACAGAAATTAAGAAAGAATGACAAAGCAAAATCTGCTTCTGTCAAATATAAAATCTTTTAAATTATTTTCCAGATTGTAAATTTATTCATATTGTGTATACTTACTGATTTGTAAAGCTGTCTGTACACATGTGATCTGACAAAACAGACTTTTTATTTCTGGGTAAGATTAGCCAAATAATCGTCAGAGCTTTCTAGGGTTGCTTTTTGCTAATTATTGTCATTTTTATATAAAGTCACTTCCATAATAATCGTCTAAGTAGTAGCCTATGTCATCAGAATTGATACTTTTCATTAAAGATGTGCATGATTAGCTTTATCTGGTATAATTAATTTGTTCAAATACAAAGTTTATGAACAGTTAGGGTAATAAAATTATGTTTCTAGGGAGATAATTTCTTTGTATTTTTCTGTGCCAGCATATTGAGCTAAAAGATAATACTGTTTTGATAATCCAGATAGAAAACACTGAAGAATTGCATCCTGGAATATCTTTTTACACTTCTCTCTATTTAGGTAGCAGCATGTTTTGCTGTATTTGTGTATTCCAACAAAGGCATAAAGAACTGAAGTCAAATTGTCCTTTCAAATAAATGTAGTCCACTCCTGTTGCTGAAAAGGGGAGTTTCAATGATGTATACCTGAAGGTATGGCTGTCCTCCTAATTTTGTTTCTGGTACAACAATTCATACTTCTCTCCTTTCTTAAAACTCAAATACATTTTTTCTAGGGCTTTCATTCAGCAGATGAAGTTCAAACTAAGTTAATAATCTTTTGAAACCTTTGACAGCTGCATGTAGCATGTGTACCTATCTTAGTTGTGGGGATGAAACTAAGTAATATGGGTATCATGCTTTCTGTAGCACTTAGAGCCAAGAAGTCCAGAAGATCAGGACCCTTTTGCATACAAAAATCATTAATCTTAATAACCAGCCACTCTGAAAGCAGGGAAGAATAGCTCAGCCACACAGCCATGTTCAGCTGACTTGCTACAGTAACAGTGTACTAAATCTACCATAATTTATGTCCTGCTTTCCATATTTATTCATTTATTTATTGTAATTCATTTCCTTCTCCTCCTCCTCCCTCTCTTGCAATATATCTCTGTGGCAGAACACAATGCCCTGTGTAGATGGAGCTATCTCTAAAAAAACTCTCATGGGTGCCAAAAGCAGCGTTGCCATACTAGACCTGGTAGCTCAAGCAGGGCAGCAACTTAACCACAGTTGTTTGTATCATATTGCATAGATACCTTTGTGTTCCTTGTAGTAAATATTCTGTCTGTACACAATTCCAGAATATATTTTGCTTTGGCAGTAACCATGACTTCTTCAAAAATAGCTTGTTAAATTTTTAAACTGGAATTGAGATTTTTCTTGTGTATCCTTTCCTGTGTGCCATCAAAGCTTTATGTTATTATTTGGTTTAAAGACGTTTCTCATATATGGGTATATGTGATAGTTCTTGTCCACATCAGAAGAAACAGTTATAGTAAAATATGAAATCTTTTTCAGCGGGCCTCCTCTATTATGTATTAAATAGCTATACTTTTTTTATGACCTTTAAAACAATATTTATGGGGTTTGGAGGTGGCGAAGGCATTCCATCCTGTTACTGCTGCATCACCAAAGAAATTATGGGAGAGTGGTTTGGATTTTTGGGGTCTGCAAGTCCTCAAAAATTTTCAAAATGAAAAGATCCTATCCTACTATTCATATTCAAGTTAGGATTGCTGCTGGTTAGAGACTTTCATAAAAGGAGTTTGATGCCGGGTTATCAATAGACTACTACAATGAAGTATCTCAGTGCCAGTTACTTAGACATTTTCAGCTTTTATGTCAAAACATGTACAAATTGGAGAATAGAAGAGACTAGAGGTTTAAAGATAATTAAAAGTAAAGAACATAACAGTCTGGGATTTTTTAAGATACATTAATTTAAATCTAAATTTGAAAACATTAATCAACTGATCAACTGCTGATTTTTGAAAGAAAAAAATCTATTAAAAAAGATTATTTTGCCCATGGTAACTTACTCAGAAATATAGATCCGTTTGTCTTGAGCAATTCCTGCATGTTAGTCTGAGGCCTTAAGTTGTTTCTCAGTGCTTAGATCCTCTTTTTTGATTTTAATACCCCAATTTTGATTTCTCAGATGTTTTTCTATGCAACAATTCCTTGTATATCTAGAAGCATACATTGCAGCTCCTTTCTGCGAATACTGAGCAGTAGAGACTGAAAAGACAGATTGCTGATTTTATAATGTGCTGTTTTATAGTACTATGATTTTGATTTCTGGTGTATTCAGCCATATTCATTACCTAAAAATGATTTGTTACTTATGACTTAAACCAAAAAATAAGACTAGTATAATACTAAATACATGGTAACTTACCCAAGTATACTTTTGGGACTAGCTAAGTTTATTGGCCACTTCCTATTTCCTAACAGTCTTAAAATGAAGATTTTTTTTTTTATGAACATAAGTAGTAAAATGATCAAGAGACTTCGTAACTATTCTCTGCATCAGTTTTGTTAGCATATAGATCATAGTGTCCTGATATAGGCTGGTGACTAATTTAGTCTACTGTATTTACCAAAGATTTGAGTTTGAAATTATTGAATAAATTAGGTAGCATTCTAAGCATGTTTTCTTGCCATTTATAATTTCCCTACCTCTTAGATATATCTTGCAGTTTTACATAGTTCTTTGAACATAGTTATGTAATACAGTTATTTCATGTATCATAATAGGTATTCAAGAAAGATGTGCATTCTAAAGAAAGGAGAAGCTGCCCAAAATGAGAAAAATGAATATATTCTTTTTTTCAAAAAAGCAAACTTTAAAAAAGATCTGACATATACATAAGAAATAATCTTGTCAACTTTAATTAGGCACTTAAATTTATTCCATCCATCTTATCACACCCAGATATGCTCTCATCATCAACTTATTCAGATCTTATGATCTCTAAATGAATTTATGTGCAATTACAGTAGTCATTGAACGTTATATTTTAAGGTGAAAATCTGGTTATTTGTAATCTCTTCCAAGCAACTTCTCTATATGAATCTAAATAAGATCATTAGATGCCCCTTTTTAAAAAATTTACAGGGAAAGATGTTTGTTTAGTAAAAAAGGGATTTCCATATGTTTCTTTATGTTGTTTCAGTGGTACACATAGATACTTTTTTATAGATACTTTTTAGATACTTTTATAGGTACATAGATACTTAGACATATATATTCTAATAAGGTAGAAGGGTGAATGGTAAGCTTGCTTACAATAATCAGGCTCTGATCCTACTTTAATGGATTTGTGATTGCTAGGTCCTGTGGGTATTCATGCATCCTAAGTAACTACAGCAGTTGTGACAGCAATGAAACTACTGGAAAGAATTCTTCAAGACATTAAAATGTCATAAACAGCAGATAAAGTTGGTGCAAATCTAGTCTGTAATTCAAGGAAGGCTTCCCCATCAATTTCCTTATCTACACACACTGCGGTGATTCATAACAGCTTTGTTATTGTAGAAGCAATAAGCGATTATTACGATGCCTTTGTATTACAGAAGCATAATTTTAAAATCCACTTGAAATTAAATTATTGCTTTCAGAGACTGAAAATAGAATAGATTTTAACCTTCTGCTTTAAAAAAAATAGTAATTTTTATAAAAGAGAATATGTAATTCTCTCTGCCATGTTGATAAAACTTTACATATTATCACTCCTTTGAAAATACTTCATGGACCACGGATAATTGTGATTCCTGAGATATGACAGATGTTAGGAAAGTGTCAAGCCAAGCTTTCTATTGACTAAAGTGCCTTATGTAAAAATGTACAAAACTGTACACTAGAGACTGGTCTGCTGTGTACTTGTATTAAATATTCTCTGCATATTTTGAGTTTTCAGAGGCCTGTGGTAAACCATCTTTTATACCTCAGGTGCCTGCAGAGCCTAGTAGAACATTGAGCTATGTCTAATTTGTGGATCTGAGCAGACCCTGTATGTGTTCATGCAAATGGAATCAGTAGAAAGCTTTATCAATTTGACGTATCTATAAAACTCGTACCCATTACTTAGGAACAGTCAGATAGTCTGAAAATTAATAGTAGACACTTTGTTTGCCCTTTCAGAGAGCAGGATGAATATTAGGGGATTGGGTTAGCAGAGAAAATGTTTAAAAATAAGTATAATTTGTCTTAGTCAAAGTAGACCTGAGGAATTCAACTGGTATTCTTTTTCAGATTTTTAGTAAGAACAAGTGCCAAAATATGCATGACAGTAAATGGTTTCCATGTATCAACCATATACTACTTTTTCTACAGTATGGAAGAAAGGACATACATGTATATCTAGAGAGAGTGCAATCCATGCAAGAGATTTATTGAATTCAGCAAGTGTTCACATACTAGTTTAAGAAAGACCTGATCATTGCTGAGGTTATTTTGACTTAAGATAGTAATAGTATATCTTAAATGCATATTCTGTCAGTTCAAAACATTGAGGCACATGACTGAGAGACCATATGTGGCTTTGAGTGAATTTGCGGATTTCATTAGGTATAGTCTGTGGCAGAGCAAACAGAATAATGATTACAGTGGTGTTCCTCATAATGTCTGACTTGGTGCTTAGCCACCTTGTTAGAGGTACTTACTGTTTAGAAGTCTTCTTATACAAAGATTTTCTCCTGGCTTGTCCTGATTATATCTTTGAGTCTTGGTCACTGGTTTTTGCTTTATGTCCCTCCAGACAAACTATTTTTCTCCCTGTGGTTACTCCAAAATGCCCTTTGAGCCAAACTGTTCTAACTGATTCACACACATGTGTGAGATGAGAGATGCCTCAGTGCTAGTTGGCAGCTTTCTTCAAGTCCCTCTGCAACAAGAAGCAAAATTTCTCCTGAAGAGTGGACAACAGCACCTTTGGATCTCAGTTGACGTGAACATCAAGAACAGTACCACTCTGGCTGCACTATATGCATGTGAGTGCAAATTCCTAGGAGTGAAGGATAAGAACTCAGAAGAAATCTAGCATGAAATTTAATTTCAGTCTCTGCCACACCTTCACCTCAATTGTACTGGACCCATTCTTCTTCCCTGCCATCATTTTTGAGACCCTGGGCAAATGTAAGATGATCTGAACTTGACGTTCTTCCCATTGATCTTCCCAGAGACACACTGCTGCTGAACTGATTCAGGGTATTTTTCAGTCCTTCCACGTTTTCTTAAAACTGATGGCTTGTTCAGTCCCTTCAGTTCTCCTGGAACAGCCTGGAACGTACGCTATCATCTGGTAATTGTTACAATGGCACTTGAAGTGGATGAAGCTATTTTTGACGCTGGTAAAACCTAGTTCTTCCCCATGTGTAGCCAAATAGTTCAAAGAAAAATATCTGTTCCTGCAGGTGATGCTATATTCCTCTTCAGCTGCCACCTTCCTCATCCTTTGCTGTAAGGATCATGATAGAGAAATCCAAGTAATCTTGCTTTTCGGACAAAGACCTCAAACACTGGAATGCCTTTGGCAGCTGAATTAATGCCTTAACTTCTTTATTGCTACACTTGATTAGCAACCAAACTCTCTTGGCTTGCTATGAATATGAACTCATTAACAAAAGAAAGCCAGATAGTCAGTCTTATGTCACAGAGATTCAAAAGAGGATTCTCTGGCCTCTGTGACGGAAGTTCAGCTGACATCCAGAACTTCAAATCAAGCTGCTTCAAATGTTGTGGGCACTGCCACCGACTGTTTTCTGAACTCCTTAGCAACACAGAGGTCCTTGTAACTTAATAGTTTTGACTTGCCAAAGGAAATGCAATCTTTGGTTGAAAAACTGCTGTTTGATGAATTGTTTCATTCAACTCTGCATTTGATTAAAGTTCTACATAACATTAAAAATTCTAGGCTTATCCTTAGATCCCTTTGCTTCTTCCCAGGGCCCATGAAGACAAAATCAGAAGAAAACCATTATTTTTTGCACAAACTGAAGCCTTTTCCTCATGAATATTCAAAAACTTCCTTTAATCACAAAGAACAGCAAAAAAATAACAATCCTACCACTTCTATTGATACAGGGCTACTGATCCAGTTGTTTTATCACACTACCGTTCCTCCTCTCAGCTGAAATCTATGAACCATTTCCTTTTAGGGGATTTTTCACCTTTTCTTCAATCTTCTACTGCCTTACCACTTTCTGGAGATAGGCCTACTTAGTAACTTTAAGTCTGTTGCAGATTATATAATTCAGATGGGTTATGGACTCTGTCACCAGTGCTTATTCAGTTCATTTTGTCTTTCTGCTGCTACATAGTCTCTGTGTCCTGTTATGTTTTAGGGACCCTGTTTACATAAATCTGCTTCAAAAGAAGACAAACTCACTATCAGTAAGAGTCATGAAGCACCTGAGCGGCAAGGGTTCTTACTGTAAATATTTCTCTGTACACAGAAGAAGGAAGGATGGTGGCCCACCTTGAACTTAAGCTTCATTTGCAAATTCAGGTTCAGTGTGATGAGTGTAGGTTCTATAATCCTTATTTGGAAAGAGGATTGTTGCTATCTTTCGATGTATAGGACACCTACTTTTGTGTGCTTGTTAGTGTGTCATCATAGATATATTCATTTTATAGTGAGTCAAGACCATTATCTTTGGACTTGTCAAAGTTCCAAAAGTTTTTAACAAGGTACTTGCAACTGTTGATTGCTCATTTGAATTAGGGTGTCTCTTTTTCACTATTTAGATGACTGACTGACAGGGAACTGTCAAGATACTGCCTGTCATTCTACAACTTAGACTGTGCAAAATGGGAGTAGAGTCTAGACCTACAGATGAAAAATCAAGGTATCCTCTCCCTGTTGTTCAGGCTCTCAAATTCATAAGGGCAAGCATGGACAAAGTAGTCCTAAGATAGTTCTTCCACCAGGATAGATTTCACATTTAGGGGGGATTCATTTTTCACTCTATCATCATGCTTTCCAAACATATAGGGCTATGTACTTACACAGTGTTGTAAGTGACCACAGGTATGAGGTTTGCAAACCTGGTTGCAACTGATTTCAGACACTTCTTATTCCAAAAGCAACTATTCCTTCAAAAGTTAGGTGTACAGCAGAGATAGTGTACATCCACTATCTGCAGTGGAAAGCATTTTCAGTTCCTTTTTTCATTCATGATGGTTTCTCTAAAGATACCACTGCTTGAGACTGGAGAACACATACTGGTGGACTGATATTGCACAAAAATTCCACATCAGCTCTAGTCCTCAGAGAATAAAATCTCCATGTAACAGTCTAGAACTTAGAGCAGTACAAAACATCTGCACAGCATTTCATTCTTATTTCTGAAGCTGTCATCCAGACAGTGATAGGTATCACTCCCACAGTTTATAGCAGGTATTTCTACCTGATTTGAAGCAGTTGACCTTTGGACTGGGACATTGAGAGTTTGGCGGTGGTCAGCTGAATGCTGTATTCTGCTGGACTGGAACGAGTAGACTTGATCTCATGTGTTAAGGGCTATGAACCACTTTGCTGAATAGAGGACACCAGCTCTTTGCCTTGAAAATCAACAAGTATTCCAAGCAAGATGATACCTTGTGTCTCTGGACGTGTTTCTGGTTCTGTAGCCAGGTTTAAGCCTTCTCTCATTCAGAGGTCTTCAAAAGTAAGACAGAAAGGATTCTGATAACAATGATTTTCCCTGTCTGACCAACTTTCTCTAAATATCTGGGTCTCTATCAGTTATCAGAGTCCAGATCTCTGTCCCCATTTCTGTCATCTTTCTTGCAGAATGCCAGGGGGTTTTGGTACCCCAACCATGCTATACTCCACATAACAGCATGATGATGAGTAGTTTTTATTGTTAAAGTATGCCTCTTTCTCTCTTGCAAGGAAGGTCCTCATCAACAGTTGGAAGGGTGATGTATTGCCTGATTAAGTGAACCGGGGTCACTGGTTCTTGTAAGTCTGTCATCAAAATCTAGATTTCAATCCCTGCCGTTCTAGACTAATAGTTAAGGCTAAAGAAGTCTGTATGATCCCATATCTTAGCTGGTCATCAGCTTGCTCCTGGTCCAACTAGCAGCAACCTCTCTTCCACCATCCTTCAGTGGATAGGAAGATAGCCTTCTAATGTCCACATTATTTTAAATAGGACAAGATTATTGTCTGATGTTGAAATACATATTCAAAATATTTATGTCATGCAAAACTAGTTAGCTATGGAGAGTAAAAAGAACTGTTTTTATTCTTTGCTTCTACAGATTTTTCCAACATAGTCATTAAAAAAGAACCAAAACAGAACAGCCTAAGCTGCCACTGTATCTTATTGTCTCGGTATAGAAGATCCTTACATTTCCTTCCAATTCTTGTGTTTGTAATAGTATTACTTTGCTTTTGTTATCTCATCTTCTTACAAATGTCAATTTTTATTTTAAGTCTTTCTTGTTATATTTCAATAGTGTTTAACTTTGATTGTTTCTTTTTATAGTTCAAATATTATTCTCTAGAGTCCCTTAGTAGGGCAAAAGTGTCAGTTTAAATTATTGTTATACCATTATAAATACCACTTGCTTTTTTAAACAATTTTTATTAACATTTTGAAGTTAATTTAATGACTACTTTTTCTTTTTCTTCATTTTGTAATTTTTTAGATTGCCCTTTCTTTTCTTCATTTCTTATGTAAATATAAAGATCTCCAATTATCAAGCTAAATTCACTTTTGGTGAGGCATCAGGTCATGTTCCTGGGAATGGAGTGGGGACAGGGGGGAAAGGCCTGCAAGAGTTAGCAGAGGACTTTGGGAAAACTGAAACTGGTCAAGGACAAAACTGGATTAAGGGTACTGGAAAAGGTGAGGGCTGTTTTATGTAGACACTCAAAGGCAATGGGGTTTCCAGTGCTATAGAGGTTTCTCTCTCTCCCTCTCTTGTAAGAGACCATTTGCCTAAGACTAAGTCCTTCTCCAGCAGCCACTCAGAAACCTTCAATCTCTTTTCTCCATGTGGTGGTTGTCTTTATCTTTTAACTTCTTGTGCTACTGAGGTGTATAGGAGGAGAACAAACATTGTATCTTCTCCTATTCCTTTAGCAAAGAGAGGGGAAGAAGGAAAAGAAAGGTGCTGGGTCAGGAGAGAGAGCTGGAGAAAAGTTCTGGAGGTCATGGCATTTGTTCTACACACACACACACACACACACACACACACACACACCTCCACACACACACACACACACCCACACACACACACACATTGCAGCTCTGTTAGGATGAGGTTGGGAGAGCTGTTCAGGCTAACACTGCCAGTCCTCATCACCTTAGGCAGAGGCAAAAATCAGCAACTTGCTCTGTTAAGATTTCATCAACGTAGCCTAAGTCTTGAATTAGCTCAACATGTAAGTTCTATGAGAGAAGAGGTTTTCATAGAAGAGAGAATTTTTAAGGAAGCATTTGAAGCAGTATAACAAGATAGTTTTGTAAATTTTTATATGCAGGTTGTCCCAAACATAAGAAGAGAAAGCAAGACCTTTTAGGAAGGTTTCATAAATAGATTGTAAGTGTTCTGTTGTTTAAGAGGTGATATTTAAAATGAAGTTAAGTTGCAAGGATCTTTAAAATGAAGATGTGGTTTGTGTTTACTTCGGTAGTAAAAAATGGAATAACAGAGGGACACAGAGAGGTTGGTATTCCTGTCCGAAGCACTGGGCTCGGAAAATAATCTTTGCAATAGTGTTTAGAATATGTATAGATTTATCAAGACTATAAAGAAAAAGTCTGCAGAAAAGTAACTCAGGTATTGACAAGGGAAGCACAAAATATATGGACTGAGAAGAAAAGTTGCATATTAGGAATGTTCTAAGGGAAGAAATACTGCTTTCTTCTCACATTTTGTTATCCTATTTAACTTTCAGGGAAGGAATTGTCAGTCTGAGTCTGCAGAGAGTAGTAGTGTCTTAAGTGTTAGTTTTATACGATTATGATATATCGTAATATCTCTTAAATTAAATCTCTTTGTACCCCTTATCATAGCCTGTATTGTGAAAGCCATGGATCTGTTCAGGATTTTTTTTGCTATTTCTTCCACATTCTGTTTTGGTTCCTTGGTTTGAATATCAGCTTTCAGTTGATCAGTTGCATATAAGAATACTGTGATATGGAGTACCCTGGCTGTTTGTTAATGTAAATTTGATTGAGGTCTCATCTGATTATGAAGTACAATTTTCATGAAGAATGTTTTCACAAACGCATAACAACAAATGTCAGCTAGATCTGCATGTCCTGGTAGCCATAACATAAATGAGTCATAAAAAGCAAGTGACATAAGTTATGTAGTTGATTTGCTTCCTGATTGGACTATAAATAGTACTTGAAGTGTATGATTTCAGAGCCCTGTGGAGCAAAGTATGTAATGACTAGTATGAATATCACTTAGCCCTGAAGAATTCCAGTGATGTGTATACCACTGCCTGTACCACATGGGAGAGAATAGTATTGTCAGGTCGAAGTCCATTGTGGACATAGACTCCAAGGTATTCTAATTTAACATTGTAAATTGGGCTTCTCTTCTCTATTTCAGCCTGTATAACAGCTGTGTTTTGACTGTAGGCAGTTTCTGTGTAGTCATGCACTCTGTTGAGTAAACTTTGCAGATGCTTCCACACTCTGCTTTGTCTGGAATGTCACGGAAAGGGGAGCCTGAGGGGTGACTGGAGCGTGACTCAGCTGTGTCGTCACATGATGCAGTGGGATGGAGAAGATAAGTCTCTACAGGTTCTTTCTGGTGCAAAGGCTTCTGTAATCAGTAGTCTCTTCCTCTAGTCTACAGAGTAGAAAAGGCGGTGAGAGGAGAAGCTATAAGAAGACATTAAAGGTTTCTGACATGGCAGGGCTAAACACTTGCTGGGATATGGAAGAAAAGAGAGAAAAAAAAGGGGGATCAATTTTGGTTTGGATTTACAGTTAATAGATGAGGACAGAAGAAAGCACAACATACAGAAAGAAAGTGAAGAATGAGAATACAAAGGAAACAACTGGTTCAAAGTTCCAATTAAGAAGATCACATATATAACTTTTTTTACTTCAATCTTTTCTAACAGTGTTAAGCATGGGTTTTGAGTCACCTTTGCTTAGCAGAAAGATAGTGATTGTAATTCACTGAAGGCAAGGTATATAGTATTTTTAACCCCAATGCCATAATGGTTGTACATGCATAATATTTGAGAATAGTTGTTCAGCTTAGATGTCTTGGTTTGTCTAGTAGATTTGTCTAGATTTGTCAGATCTTTAGAAGAATTACAGTGCTGTCTCAGTGGTTTTAAATTAATTTGTTCTTGCAAGTGGGATTTAACAGTTCCTTTGAAGTAATTACTATTTTAGTACAAGTGTATATGAGATGCTACCTGTCAATGAGTACTTGGGGAATCCTCAGTATGCAGATCACTGACCTGATAAACTGTAACAGCTCCAAGGGAGTTTTTATGGTCTGTCGCATCAATGAGTATTTAGGGACTCTTTAATATGTGGATTATTAGGACAGTAAAAACATCTGCAGTCCATTTTGTCAGTGCAGCTGTTCCACAGGAGCACTAAGGTATTACAGAGTCTTGCAAAATGTAGAGAAGTAGCTGACTACGCTTACACGGCACCCATGATTTTACATTAAACAGGTGGTCTTTTTTAACATTTGTTTCCGAAAACAAGCAATTTAGGGACTAATTCACATATTAAACTCACTGAGTTTTTAGATTACATTTGTAAACACTGCCTTTTTTTAATTACACATGCAGTGAACAAAAAACAAAAAATACCCAGAGTGAATTCTGTGCTTATTTCTTCCCTACTGTTTTGTCTACAGTTTAGGAACTAAACAAGAAAAATAACAGAAATTCTCCCATCTAGAAATGTCTATCCAAAGAATAGGCCAGGAAGAAGTTATCGCATAAATATTCCAGTAGCTTGGTCAGATAAAGTAAATTTGCTAGCTAACGTGATGAGATTAATATATGAGATTGGATTCTTTATATTGCTCTCACAAGCATCAGAGATTTGACTTACATTTTGTACCTTTAATTTTTTCCTGGAATTTTCTTCTATAAATGGAGAGAGATCACTGGTTTCCTTAAAATAAGATTCTATTTGTTTGGGAATGAGTAATAAGAGTGTTGGATAGAACTTTGTAACCTGGTATTAAAACGAAAAGTTTGAAGAGTTTAATTTGCGTCAGAAATTTAGACAGGATACTCCTGATGTTCAAAATGTAATTGGCATTATACGCAAAACCTCTTTTTACAGTCTTGTATGGAGCTTCAGCCTGTGTGCATCTTCATCCAGTCAGATCACCAAACTTTATTCATTTGAACCATTCTTATAGGCTATACTTACTACTGGAGTTAAAAATGTTTTTCCTTCTTTTTGGAGCGATGTTGGAACTGGTTTCAGATACTATCCCACATGTTGGAATGAAGTAAATCATATATTATGCAGGAATAACTTGGCTTTTCTTCTCTAAGAACTGCTTAACACAAATTCCTTGGTCCAGGAAGGCCAAAATGTGTAGCTTCATTTTTGAATGATGCACTGAGAAAATGAGTTTCACAGCTCAGTTGGACTCCTTGTCAAGAGTATTAATATTCCAGTTTTGTATCAGTCACTGTATTAAGTTATAGCAAGCAGAAGTTTAACTGCTTCAGTGTTTTAATATAATATTACTAACTTTTGTTACTATTCTCTTTTTTATGTATAATAAGAAACACATAAGGTGATGTAGATGCTAAAACTGCAAGTATATAATAAATATTATTAAAATAGAATATAGGTCCAAAGTGCTTCATGTTAGGGAAGTTATTGCAAATTTTGCCCAGACATTTTTCTAGATAATTAATATGACAAATTTCCTACTACTGAACTTAAAGAGGATATTGTTTTTAAATGGTTTGTTTACTCTTGTGTGTGTTTACATCTAAAGGGGTGTTGTATAGATGAAGCATGAAATTGCAAAGCTTGATGTCAGAATTTTAAACATGATTTTTCCATTTGTAGAAAACTAAAATAAAAACTCAGTTTTCAACTATATGCTCTAAAACTCCTGAGAAGCTGTTTGGTTTGTATTGGTCCCTTTCCTACTGTGTATCTGTCACAGGGGAATGTGTGGAAACATGAGGAGCATACATTTGTGCTTGTACTATTAGAAGAAACACACTATAAACATCCTTAAGGAGTCTGTAAATCATTCCCCAGTGTTCAAAACACATCTTAAGCTTAATGTTTTAAGTGAACAAGAAAGTGAAGAAAGTAGTGTGTCTCGCCAGGAATTTTACTTTTAAAAACCAAAACCTGATCCCATATCTTGTTTTATCATTCTTTGTACTTTGTAATCCAGAATAATGTAATCTATTGTACAGTCAAATTTAACATTGAAATAATTAAGCAATTATAGATTTAGTTTTTATAACTGGTAACAGTGGCTGGTTTTGTGAGTTTTCTGCAGTTTAAGTAATAACAAAGGAATTGCATCTGATTTTTGCCCTTTGTAAATTCAGATTTGAAGAAGCTGAAGGACTGCAGTGGTAGCATTTTAAGGACTGAACGCTAATTTCTGCCTCTTAAACTGGGGCAAGCTGTGAAAAGCAAAGACTTATTAGGAGGAGTTGTCAGCATAAGTTTTTCTCTTTCATGAAAATATGTGGAAAAACTGGAATTAAAATGTGCGACTGTATTGGCTGCAAGAAGAAAAGTACAAAAATGAAAATGTAACTTCTAGAAGAAATGTACTATAAAATTGTGAATAAGTGTATGTTCTATTCAGTGGAACAGAAATCCTAGACTACTTATTCTCTTTGTAATCTGCTTTCATTTTAAAAAGATTTTAGAAGTAGGTTTGTTTAGAATAATTTATTTCGGTTCATTTATTTGTGCCTCAGTTTCACTGTTCTGTCACTAACTAAACATATAGACCCACAAATACCAAATTACAGCAAGAACCTGTAAATATCAAAGATTCAAAGTGCCGTCTATGAGAACTTCTCTCTTGCAAAATAGGGAGTGAGAACTGAGTTAAGAAAATAAATTCATATGTAGTTCATATGTGAGATATTAACAAATTGTTTTAAATGTGCCCATCTGTTAAAGCATACTGATTCTGTAAATATAGCACAAACGGTTGTTCTATGTTTTTACTCAGATCATTTTATAATCAGAATACAGAGTAAAACCAGATGTATAAAGTCATTATTTGTAACAACACTGAAGACAGCAAATATTTCAGGATATACATGCAAGTTATTTTGTCAATATTATACTACATATGAATAATTCATTACTGGAATATTGCCATTATTTATGAATAAATAGCCATCTGCAGTATCTCACTTGATATTCCATAATCCTACAAATACTTAAACCAGTGAGCAACATTTTGCATGTCACTAACTCAGCAAGACTCTTCTTATGTTAAAGAATAATAGTCTTAATTTAGAAAGATTTGGAGGCTAATCAACAACTTTTTCAGGTCTGAATTCAGGATACTTAGAATAAAACTAATGTCAGTTGATTATATCTGCCAGATGCCAATGGTTGTCACTTGTCCTACCCAGGAAAACTATAAAGAATGAGGAAATTTTCCATCATTGGAGATGTTAAAATAGTATACTTGCATTTGAAACCACTTCTGTTTTGTTTTTCAGTCTTTGAGATATTACAGCTCTTTTTGGGTTTATCAAAATATTAGAAGTTTTATTAAGAAGAAATATTGTCAAACATTTACTGTGATAAAAAACAAATACAAAATAGTAAAATAAGCAAAATTGCCTTATGGCATGATGGTTATAGGAATACCTTACTATTTCACCACTTTGTTCATAAGTTGATAGCAGTTAAGTTTAGGTCCATTTCTGGTAAAATCAAATTGTAAAAATGCAAAACTAACTTAGCTTTATATGCCATGCCCTAATATTTGTCAGAGTGGTGTTTCTGCTGATTCCAGCTATTCTTCAAGACCCAAAGGGATAGCCAATGACCGGTAAGAATCAGCATATAGTATAGCTGTATAGTCATGGACCACAGTCTTAACTTGGACTCTGGTTCCCTGCTGAAAGCTTACTGAAGTTGCACAGCGTGCTTTCCTTAGCAAATAAGATTTAGAATGTTGTTTCAGTTGATGCTGTTAGATGGCCATTCCCTATCATGTATAATGCCTTGCATAATCTAGCTTAGAGGTAACCAAGCCGTGCCTAGATTTTTATCCAAAAGAAAAGGCAAACGTTTCCTTGCCATTTGCCATGGAAGATGATGTTTTGGCTACTGCTGTTACAAGTCCAGCTGCATTGCATAGATTAATATATCCATTTTTCAGTGAGGGCACCACTACCTTTGAGGCTGAAGTTGCATTATTTTCCAGACTAAAAAAATTTTCTCTTTAAATATAAGTCACTTTGGTTACTTCTTTTTTGGACTTTTAGTTGACCTGTACCCAGAAACTGGAACGTGTGAGAGACTGTGCTAGCCACTGTTAAAGACTGAGACTTATGGCTCTCTACGCATTCATGACGTTGTGGCTGTTAGTGTCATGTGGCCTCATATAAATGCAAAATTGATAACAGACAGTTCTGAGACTTGTGTATGTTTGCTGATTACAGTCCCCCACTGCAACTTCTTATTCCTGTTCCTTCTTTCTCTTTGGAAAATCAGAAGAAACACCATTTCAAGCTTCTCCGTATATTATCATAAATTCTAGACAAGTTTGTAGGACTTTGTCTCAAAAACGTTGCTACTATTGTTTGATCTTTGCCCTTAGAAAGAAGGAAGAAACATTAAGTGCAATTGAAGATGGTCTTCCACCCTTATCTCAGTAGTAAGGGGTCACAGCATATATAGGAGTGGTCATTAGTTTACCCTCAGTCATCTTACATTTCCTTTCATTCAAGTAAGGATTTTAACTTCCGAGGCCAATGATGAAATAGTCATTTTGCACACTGCAAATTTTAAAAATAGACTAGAGCAGATCTAATGGATTTGAATAATGTCAATTATTAGTGAAAGATTTCTTCATTGCCAATTCCAGAACGGTGTTCAGCTAATTCACCTTAATTTATCTTTCATACTGATTTGTAAGTTAGGTGGTTAACACAAAAAAGATCTTTCGATTAACTTCTATTTACAGTATTTAAGGTGTGTATTTGACAAATTATCATTGTGTAACACATTGTCAGTCGAATTATGGAATACATTTACTGATTCAGAATAATGTGCACAAATAACAGCAGTAAAACTGCTCCTCTGTTTTTGATTATGTACATTCAAGCTGTTTGCACTGACAACCAATGGTATCCAGAGTGTGTTTGTCTGGAGCAGAACTGAGAAATGCATCTGTGAGTCCTGCCTTTTCTAAATACTGTGTGCACATTCATAGAAGAGGATGTGTCAAACCTTTCCTTGCTTTTTATACACAGTATAGCTGCGACAGAAAGACAGTTCTTTCTGTAAATATATTCTAGGCTAGCCTACTTTGTTTTGGTGGCAACTTTGTTAACCACTTCAGAGATCTGTGACGTTCTTCCCCCTCTTTCTTCTTATCCTTCTTCTTCCCCTGTCCATTAGCTTTGATCACTGACTGTTTTTCCCCTAGAATGTCCAAAGGATTTTCTTTTGAGGCCACCACATAGCTTTTTCCTGTCTTGTCGGGTGCAACTTTATGACAATAATGAAGCCAATTCTTGTCCATTCTGTGACCTGCAGATGGCTAAGGTGCCTCTATAGTACTTGCAGATAAGAAAAGAAAACTGGTGTCTGATAAGCATAACACCTGTACTGTAATCAATATCCAGTACAGTCTTTTGGCCTGGAAGGACCAAGCCTTTACTCTCTCCAAGATGTCTTTGCCCATAGAACTTCTGGTCTTTATGACAGCTGTTGAGTCCTAGAAAAGCAGTTGGATATTTTTGTCAGTGTCACTTGCAGTTGTAATACCTCCCACATGAAACCTCTAAAGGCATGTGCTTCATCTTCCCAGCTCAACTGTCTGGGAAATCCCCTCAGTCTGCTCCTGGCTCTGGATTTGGCGGTAAGATTTCTCCTTGCTTATATTTTTTTTCTCATTCTAGGAAATAGCATTTGAAGTCCAGTGACCCCTGGCTGTCCTTTAGTATCCAAAGAGCACTGATAGTCTAAGAAAAAAGATTGTACTTTTCATTCAGTTTCACTTATGTAATACTCTTCCACCTTTTCTAGGTACAAGCACAAGATCTTTACCCACTTTGGAATGTTTGTGGGATTTTTACATCATAGATTCAACTAGAACTTTAACATGTTTATAGGCAAAGGTTAACTATCATTGAACATTACCCTGTGGACCTCACTGGATGTGGTGGGCACTACAGCGCACTTACCCATCGCCTGTAATCTTTCGTGGTTTTCTTGGCTTCAGTTCTCAGGAGAAAATGGAGATAGAACATAGTTTTCTCGGTCTACTCCTGGAGAGTATTATACCTTATGCATTTATCAAATGCTCCGTTCTTCGTAAAGGTTCATAATGTTTTGAGGATTTTTTGCATACAATTTTAATTGTCCAGTAACCTGTTCTTCAGTAACGACAGCATTTCTCATGGCTGTCATTCAGCCAGAAGAAAAGTTTTAGATAGCTTTCAGCAAACTCTCAAAGTTATCCTTGTCTCTCAGATCCTTGCTATGATGTTAGTATCTCATCTTAGTCAAAAGATCAAGTTCCTTCTCTTCTTAAATGAGCTGCATGTTTCCAGAGCCTAATTTGCTTTGCCTGTTTTTTTTCCTTTTTAAGTATGACATGAGATTGTCCAAGTGGACCTCTCAGTTTTTACTTTCTACAACTAAAAAGTCTAAGGGTCTTGAAGTTTCAATGCAGATGATGCCTTTCTGGGGCATTGACTGTGTGAAGGTCTGGTTTGAGACTGCAAAGGTAGAACCATCTATGAGAACCGGGATTCACTCTACCAGAGCAGAGGTGATATCAATGATCATCCTTGGTATGAACTTCTGGGATCAATAGAGCTGTCACCTACAATTCCATTCACATTTCCATCATGTATTCCACTATTTTCATTCTCCTCTTTTTCTTTGGGAAGACATACTTCTTTCTTTATTCAACAAGGGACTCTCAAGCCTTCTCCAAATAAATGGTGCTTTGTGAGGAATACTGCTTGAAGCCCCCATAATGTGACTGTTCATGTCAACGGGAATTCAAAGGAGAAGAAAGGCTACTTACACTGTAACTGTTTTTCAGGATTTATTTCCATATGTACATTTACATTTTCAGGGATTCTGGAGTTGAAATAAAGTAAAAAGGGTATGACTTTTATGGCTGCCTGCGTGGCATGCAGTGACAACAGCATTTACATGTGTTGTTATGACTAAGGATAAAAGTTCTCTAGATAACATTCATCTGTGGGTAGTTTGAAGTATGATAGATAACAGACCTTAATGCATAAACCATGATGGATAGTAACCTTTTGTTGCTCTATTTGCCAAACAGTGTGCAATACAGCTTTTAAACGTGTTGAGAGCTGTTTCTGCTGAGAAATGAAAAGTGTTAAAGAGATGTAAAGACATTATGAACTAAGCGACAAATTTGTCATCCTCACACATATACTTGGTACATATGCTATTCTGTATAACAACAAAACTGCCATTTATGCAAATAAGGTGAAACAGCCATTACATGGGCTGAGGTTGTAGGTTAGAGGTCTTGGAGTCATTTGTGGTTTCTTCTATATGAAAGCCTTAACATTTGTAGTGAAGTCCAAATATGAACCTGTTATTTGATCACTGTACTTCATCAACAAATGTTGCTGTAGTAAGGCAAGAAAACAAAATATTTCAAATGATGTGATATTTCAAGATGCCTTCATTTCTGTTTATATATGTACAAAAATATATTTATGTAATGTGTAATAAGGATTTTAATAAATGCTTGAAAATGGATTTCTTAATATGCTCATTATGTTTCTGAGCCTGCTAATTCTTTAACGAAATGAAGAAAAAATAATGAAATGATGTTACACAGGTACTTAATTTTTTTTATCTCTGATACTACTCTGGTAATTAATGTCTGTTTTATGCAAACTAGACGATATCTCTTACTGGACACATTACTGTCAAGAAAATATTACTTGCCTTAATTATCAGTAATGAAGCAGGGATAAGCTGCTCACTTAGATATAATATATCTAATGACCTTTTCAGCTAGAGGTTGTGATGAAAGGTATCAGTTTCACAAATTATGCCTCGTTCCGTTTCTGGCCTTTGTCTAGATTAATGTTTTGAGGATGAGTTTTAAAGTCAGACATAAATTGTGTTTGGTGTTTAAAATTGATTTAGTGTCTTGCTTTTAGTACATCATTTTCTCTCTTATAAATTACACCAAACCTCATTTTTATCTTCGTGTTTTATTATAAAAGTCAATAGTTAAGTCTAGTCTTGTCTTATGAAGTACTGCGGTATATTTTGACAATAGTAAGTGGCAGAGGAAAGCTTAAATAATCACTTTAATATGAAGATGTATCTTGATTTTTAAAAAGCTTGTTTGAAGTTATGTTTATTTTATAAAAACTTTTTTTAATTAAAGTTTTGCATTCCTGTTTCTCAACACACAAACCAATTGAAAAACATAATCTTTCTGAACTGTTATTATAGTTAAGATCATTAGGACTGAAAGTTAACCACTTTTCCCCTAATCTGTGGTCTGTACTAAGATTTTTCTCCAAAGTATCTGATTAATTGTATAACTGTAATAGTGTTCTTTGTACAGCGAATATCATTTTCCCTTGGAGATGTTCCTCCACTTCTTTAATGACTCAAGTGAAATTAATTGGAGGTGCACTTCCTTTGACATAGCATATTTGGTGATCAGTTTGGAATTGAGTCCATGACCTAGATGTGATTTGAATTTTTTGTTTTCTGGCTGGTTCAACTGTGACATCAAGAATTAATTTAATGGACCTTTTACTCTGAAGGGTGAAACAGTGCAATGAGGTTTAGTAAATTTAAAAATTAGAGTGGACATCATTACCTTTGTGAAAATCAGTTCTATTTTGTTCTCCTCTTCTGACTAATTCTGTAAGAATTGAATCATGTTGTGGTGCTTGTATATCCAGTGGGTTTTTTTCTAGCATGTGGGTGTAATTTTGGAAAAAGTCCATAATAATTTATCAGTTATACTTGTACTGATGCATCAAAGGAAGACGTGGCATGTTCTTACTGTTTAAAATTGTGTTTAATCAGTTCTAAATAGCCAACATGTCCATGGATCAATTTAAGCAGTAAACATCAACTTTATTAATTTAACAGTTCAAAAAGGTGTTATTACCCACTGCCAGCTTTCAGTCATAGAGCCAGCATTTTAGTTGGTTCCAGTACAGACTGCTGAGCTCCCTCTGAATTGCCACAGCCCTAACAGCGGTTAGGATCGATGCTCCTGCGGTCCAAATGAAGCCATTCCTCAGTCTCCTGACCCACAGGAGTCAGGGTGACAGAGGCAGCAGGGTAAAGGTACCAGTTGTTTAGCCTTTGCTGTATTGGACAGCAACAGCCTGTTGAGACAGCCACATCTTGCCTTCCTCATGTTAAAACTTTCAGACAGTAGTCTTGTGTGCGTGTCTCCGTAATACCACGAGGAAGTCAGAAAGTGTTCTGGCTCCTTTCAGAACTCTTTTCAGTTTGGCCTGACGGAAGAAAAGTCCTTCTCTCATCAGTAATACAGGTGACTGGTCAGATGCACAGCATGATTTTGAACAAAAAAACCCAGAGATCTTGTGTTATACTAAGAGGAGGGAAGGCAAAGCAAGTTGTTCTTTAGAAAGGCTGGGAGAAATGAAATCAATTGGTGTAGCAGGAATTAATCAGCTGATCCCCATTTTGCTTACCTCAACCAAAGAAAAGATTAGAAGGCTTGATGAGGAAGGAAGCAGCCTTTTTTTTTTTTTGCCCTGAATGCATTTTTTAAAATAGCTCATTCCCTGACCTGGACTGTGTGAAATTTCCTGCTACTTAGTCCAGATTCCACTGTCCTTCAGTATGGAGAAAAGAAGTATTTCCATATTTCATAGTATTGATTCCGGAGTTGTTGGCAAACTATTTTCCTTCATTTTCTTGGGAAAGAGGGAACATGGTGAATGCCTGGCCAATGAATATGCTGCTCTTTCTGCTTGTTGTAATAGTGTAAGTGTGATGGTTTTTAAAATTGGCATTTTGGAAATTTATTTTAGATGGTCATTTCATTCATCGGATCGCTCTAAGAAAAAAAATTTTTTTCTTACAGTTTTAATGTCTCCCTTTTAATTTAGTTTATGTTTAAACTGTTTAATTTAGTATTTATTCATTTATGTTAAAATGTTTAATTTAGTATAGAATAACAAATTGTGTAGATTTACACTTTGAACTGCATGATACGGTGTTATATTAGACACAACCTGGATGTAAGATGTGCTGAAAAACTTCATTTTGTAAAAAATGCCACCCTGGACCATGACATTTCTTGAAATGAGGTTAAGTAATTAAACAGTAAGTAGGACCTGAACGGTGTGATTATTAGGAAGACAGCAGCAGTAGATGTAAAGTAAATCACCTTCTTCTCTGTCAGACTATTTTATTGTGTAAGGAAACAATGGAGAGAGAAATTAAATCTAAGTATAGCTAAAACAAATTTAAATGTTATCAGTAGTGTGTCAAAATGAGTTGAAATCATTCATATGAACTAAAAGAGCACTTAAATATATTCAAAACCAAAGCCAATTATTAAGAAGACTGTAAACAGAGTGGGAAGAAGTAGATATATGCAAAAAGAGCAAAAACTTACCAAGTGGAATAAACTGCAAAATTGGAGATACTGGATAAACTAAAAAATGAATTCAGAAGTGGTAACTTAATCATTAAGTAGTTATCTACTTAGTGTGAGAGTGTGGAAATATCAAACAAATAAATCATTTGAAATAATATAAGCAAGTAAAATGAAGCAGCTCTAATAAAACAGGTAAAACACTTCTCAGTTCCTTCCAGTGCTTCATTAGTATCTGCTGCATTCGGCTGTTTTTCAGCTTCTTACATAACCTTCTGTGCATTCTTTTTACCCCTTCTGGTCTCTTCTAAAAATGTACCACTGCCAAATGTGGATGTACAAACCAGAGTCCATGAGGCTGGCCCCTGAATCACTACAAAATCCCTGACAAACATTTTGTATTTGGTGTTTTGGTTAACCGAACAACAAATCTTTTCCCTGTGATCAGTCTTGTGTTCGTGGTGCAATTTATATACTGCTATCCGTAATGCTGCTGATAAAATAGTGGAAATACCTAGACATAGTGAGGGAGCATCCACACTGTAATCTTTAGTTCTGCATGAATTGCAGAAAATTCTTATGGCTGTATCTAAAAGCTTCGGGCGGAAATGGCTCTTGCACCTTTCCAAGATGAACTGCATCTAGCCTCGTATACCACCTTGGGCTCTTTGCTAGGCCCAGATGCAAGCTGCGTGAAACTCACTCTGCGAAACATTTGCTATGCCTTGCTCTAATCCTGCTTCACATGCTAGCTACAAAACACAATTGCAGAGAAGCACCGAAAACCTTCACTGTATTGAAAACTTGAAGAGATCTAAGCTGCTCTTGTAGTTGCATGGGATCACTGTTCTATCTACTCCAGTAAAGTGGCTGGAGTGCAGTTTAAATAGCTGATGCCAATAACTAAATTAGATGCTCCCAGCAAAACCTGACTTTAAGATAAAAGTCACAGGGGTTCGCTCTCAGCCGGCCTCAAACACCCCCCCACCCGTGTACCCAGAATTAACCACAGAACTCCTGCTGATGTTAAAGTTAATTTAAATGTAAATCTAGATTAATCCCAGGTTTAATCCCAAACTCAAAATGTTGCACATTACATACATTCTGCTTTTCTGATACTAACTTGAGACGTAGGTCTATAATCTTACTCAAAAAATAACTTATTTGCAAGAGCTAGTGGATTATTTTATAGTCCATAGAGCAATATAATTAAAATTTTTGTTTTTTATTGTTGAATAGTAACATTACAAGGCATTGTTTTAAGTGTAACTTTGATTATTCTAAAATAGAAAAATTGAAGGACTAATCCTAATGGCATGCACCCCAAGGTAGAAAACATAAAAATAAAACATCACATCGTCAAGAAAGACGTATAATAATGAGATTGAATTTATGAGTGGATTTTAACATCTGTAAGATTATTTTGAAACCCTTGAAATGTGATTACATAGCAACAGAAATGATAGCTGTATTAAATGATTGCTTTGTGAACCAGAGCTGCGGTAATAGGTTATGTTTACATGTGTCTCAATCAATAGCATAAACATACATGAAAAACAAAAATAATAAATTTTCTCAAATCACTTCAACATGACTAGGTTTAATACAATATGGAAGTAATAAGTCATTTTAGTTGAAAAAAGTGTACATGTCTGATTTTCAGCAATTTTCTGTTTTCTGAAACTTATTTATGCTAATATGTTTGCAAGTCTACCTTCTAAATGTTTTAAACATTATTTTAGCATTAAGATGTATGCAAATGCGTTTGGTTAGATGCTTTCCAAAATATAAAATAAATTATATTGTGAATTGTATTACATCTTTAATTTCATGATTACTTCACAATAGTACTATAATAATATTTTGGAATATTGGATATCACTAGGTGTTTTTCCTGGATTTCAACTTTTTTTTTTTTTTTTTTTTACTGTGAAGCACTATCTTGCATATTCAGATCATTACAGATGAACTGTGATCTTTTCTTTGTTTTTAAGCACATTACTTTTTACTATTTATTTCTATTGATTTCACTATTTAATTTTATTATTATTTTGCTATTTTTGCTATTTATTTCTGCTTATCCAGTTTTAAAACTTTTTATGTTGAGTAATATGTGGATCAGCAAAAATTGAAGGGAGGTATGCCTGACTGTATTTTCTTTGATTAGTGCTTAGCATGCTTTTATTGCAGCTTAGTTTCTCCTCGCTCCAAATGTAGTAGGGCAGTAGGAACTCTTACCTTGAACTCTAGCAGGAGCTATTATCCATTGAGATCTGCAGTATCTTACATCTGTGAGAGCTCCTTCTTTAGCTCCTCTTCTGGCAGGATTTGGGTGCTGATCTGTACCATTTAAAATCAACCGATCAATAATAGTTCAGAGATCGAGACTGGAAGTAAAATAAGGGGTCATCCTTAGGAATGCCAAGCTCTTTACATAAACAACTCTTACATGCTATTCCCAATTATCCCCCAAAAGGCCTGAAATCATAAATGTGGTAAAGAAGTCTCTTTTAGATTTATTAAAAAGAAATTATTGACTTTGTAAAAAACATACTGATGAAATGGAGAGAGAGCATTTACAGTGGAGGTACTCAAAGGTAGACAGGGTAGATAGCTTAAAAAGAGAAATAGAGAAAAATCAGGCAGCAATACTAAAAACACTCTCCAGTACAACTGAAGAAAAAGAAGTGATAGAAAGAAGAGGGTAGGCAGAGAGCAGTTATATCAGAATATTATTTTTTTGCAGTCCTCAAAGAGGGAGTGTATTTGAAAGAGTATTGTTCAAAGGGGAGAGACATGTTAAAAAAAAAGATTGAAGGAGATCAAAAGGTTATGAGCATGATCCGCCCACTTATCCTTAACCATGTATTCTTAGTATGGAGGAAATTTTTAATGGCAAAAGCTGCACAGACTGCAGGACTACTGTTACGCTCTTTTTTTCTCATCTTTGCTTCATAAGAGAAAAAAAGGAGCATAAGGTCCTGTATTTTTAACAGTGTTGAATACTCAACATGCATCATTCTACCATCAACAGGAGCTGAGGCTGTTATCAGTCTCCTATATACCTTTCAAGAATGGTTTAAGCTGTCATTAATCTTGAAGTTTCTGTACGAGCATAAGATCCTTTCAGTGTAGCTTGAGCAGCTTTCCTTGTTTCTGAGATGCTACAGATGCTGCCAGATTTCATGCTATCATGAAATTCAGTTACTATAATGTGCCTGTTGTTCTAAGTTTGTTTACAGGTCACGTGCGTGCACACATACACACACAGACCAAAAGTTACAGTAGGGTCTGATTCATTTGTAGAGAAATCAGTTGGACTTGCACATAACCTAAAGACTTAGAAATGGATATATAAATTTCAAGAAGGGTGTTTTCATCTCAGATGTCCCAAAGCCACTGGACAGGGCTTTATATACACAGTAATCTTGCAAGTTTTGTGTCCAGCAGCTTTACCTTCATTGAGACTCAGTTAATCTGATCATATGGCAGGAGCAAGAAGCTTGTAGTCATGCTAGGATCCATTTAATTAACTTACATGTATGATAGTGGAATTTCATGTTTTACAAATTTGCTATTGTCATAACCCTAGATAGAGAGAGGGCAAAGATCTGTTTGTTTCTGTACTGCTAAGAAAAAAAGACTGATAAAGATGAATGATGAAATTACAAAATACATGTAAGATGAAATTGTAAAGGATGGTTAAATAGTAGAAACAGGTTCAATGAATATTTTGTATTCTACTTCATTTCAGAAAAGAAACCATTAAAATAAGGTGACGTATTCAGGTTGATTTCAGAATCAGTGAAGCTACAATACAGTATCAGTAAAAACGACTTAAACTTAGTTTCGCAGCTTAAATGGAATATAGCCTTATTTTTAGAAAGGGAATGATACTTCAAATTTGAAATTAAATGACAAAATACAATATACGATGTCTTTAATACTAATTGAAATTAGTGGAAACTGATGTCTTTCAATAAAAAATTACTTTTTAATCTAGAAGAAGGTATTGGAAACAGATTAGAAGCTATGCAAGTAAAACAGTTGTATAAATGAAAATAGCAGTCTAAATTATACTGGAAGATAATGCTGGTAATTTTTTCAGACATCTTTCCATCCCTAATAACATATTATGTGATGTCATCTGTTTTGTTGTAAACTTGAAAATATTTACAAATACTGAGGAGGGGAGGTTAGGAAGTTTATTTTGGGTGATTGTGGAGAGGGTTGTGTTTCCTAACACTTCAAAAAGAAATTCTTCAAAGACCAATTAAAGTCTCCTTCCAGAAGAAGTTTTCTATTAGTCCTTTGGCTTCATTTAGCTGTAGTTCTCAGAAAACTCTGCCTGAGTAAGGGGAAGTTTAAAAAAGTCTGATCTGCTTTACCTCACAAGATTTATACTGTGAAACTTTTATTTAAACTCATCTAACAAAAATTAAGTATATAGGGGATTTTCAAGAATGAAAATCTCTTAACCATAAAGATCAATAGAAGCCCCACTTTTCAATATACTGAATACTCAGATACTTTGAGAGGTAATATGTTTATGATTGTATAGGAGGATGAATAGTTCTTGTTCTAATATTCTTGTTTCCTTAATCATATCTTTTTAATACTTTGCTGAGGGCATATGATTTTAGTCTGTAATCACAGAGAAGCCATAAATACTGATATTTAGCCTGAAAGAGTAAATAAAATAAAATCAAAGCTACATGTTCTTTGACTCTGCATGACATTCTGAGGGACTGGGTTTGAAAAGAAGTTACATGCAGGTCAGCAGAAGTTTGCTTTTACTGAAGAATGTAAGGAAAACTGGTCCTTTCCATTTATCCAGCTGAATGCTTTCCATTTCATCAGCACAACAGGGATTTGGATATTCTGCCAGTATGTTTGTCCATCTCAGGATGTGAGTCTTTCTGGCCAGCACCAATTAATTTAACCCATTAGGGGGCAAATGGAATAAATTGTTTCAGTAATTTTTACCTAGTTTTCCAAGTAGATGGGAAGATTCCAAGATGGTTTTTTGATTTCTTTCTTGTAATAGAAGATACATGAAAATATTCATAATGCTTCCAGAGTTAAAAGGAAGGGCAAGTATAATGAAAGACCTTACATCCTCATTCAGTACTCTTTGTGGAAGGGTCCACTACATTGACCACTGTATAGTATGTAGTAATAGCCCCAAAGATATTTCTATTCTGAGTAGGCAAAGACTTCTACGTGGAACTAAGAGAGAGACATCTTACAAATGGGTAATGAGACACAATTATTTTTTTCCAGAGGTAGTTTTTGCAGAACTGGAAACTAAAACAGGAACTTCTCCTATCCAATCTCTTTGTAGGAAAAAAAAATCTCTCTGTTGCAATGTTGCAGTATGCTTAAAGTTCCCTAACAGCAGTTGTGTATTGTGTATTGACATCAATAGTCTTGGAATTATGGGAGAGCCAGAAAACTGATATTTAGGCTGAACTACTAAGCCATGATTTCGTAAGGAAAAAAAAAAAAGCCTCTAAAAGCAGCTGAGCATTCCTTGGCTGGACTCGTCCTCTAGAACTAGCATCTAAACCGTTTCAGTTCTAGTCTCATAAGAAGTGATCTCATTATATGTCAGCAACAAAATGGTCCTATTTAATTGATTTTTTCTATTGCATTATATAAACAAGAGGTATCTTCTGTGGATAACAGTGGAACTGTTATGCTAATAAATAAATTTCCAAGTACTTCTTTCCCCACTGTTAATATTATACTGTATTAGTTGAAGCCTAAAATGAAACAGTGTGCTTCATTGGTGCCATATTAATGATACTTTTATGAGTACATATAGTTAAAAGCATAAGTTAGAAAGGGTATTAGTTAAATATTTTTTAAAGCCTTTATAATATTGTTCGAGCAATGTCAAATACAATTTTTATTTTAAAAGATTTTATTGGAATTTAGTCTTTGAAAATATTAATAACAGCTTACAGCAGGTAGGCTATAAAATAACACTGTATGCTGTCTATTTAGTTTCTGGTTGAAAAAGCACAGCAGTACTTTAGTTCATTACCTTTGAAAAAAACAGTAACAAGATAATACAGCTGCCTCTGATTAAGATGTAAATTCTTTCTAATTAGAATGTAAATTCTTACATTTAAATGAAGACATCAATTGTCAGGATGCCATATGATATCTTATTCCACCTTGCCTGAATGAAGCCCTCACTGTTCATCTATGGCACTAAAATAGTTTTGCAATCCCTTTGTTCTCTGATTCTTGTAATATTCTCTCTTCATGTTCCCTTTACACATTGCTTTTGTTTGTTTTCCCCTTGCATCTGATATTGTTGTGTCTTGGGATTTTGCAGAAATTTGGAATGAAAATTGAGTTCAGTCAGTGCCAGTATTTGCTTGTGCCTCAATTACTTCTGCTGAATTTTCCTCAATGCAAATCAGGCAGGTTGCATAAAGTGGTGCATGTATTTGAAATAATTAATTTTCTGTAAAATGATGGATCAAGTCCAATCAACCTTCATGAAATCTAAATAAAAGAATAGAGAATTAGAAATTAATTAACATTTTGTGTTGCTAATACTTTATTATGCAGTCTAAGGTATAAATAATAAGTTTTTTTTTTTGAGCATAACTTTTTATTATGAATTGTTGATGATAACCTTTGACACAATCATCTTGTTAAAATACATCATTATAACTGCACTAATATAAATTAACATCACAAAAGGCATTGTAAATTAATAACATATTCTAAAGTAGAAAATAACCAGATATGGTGAGTTTAAGAATTGACCCATTAACTATTTTTGCATGTAAAACTCTTCTGCAAAGTTAAGACAACATGCATCTACCAGTTGATTTTTAAAGTGTTTTATTCTGCTGTTATATTAAATCAGGCCATAATAACCAAATATTAAATCTTGTTGACTGAGAACATGTCACTGGAATTTTTTTGAAGCCTGTTTTCAATCAAAATAGTTATGTAGGAAAAGTTTAAATTCTTCTTACAGACATGTCTTTGCTACTCCAAATCATTCTTTTTTTCCCCACTTATGAACCTTATTAATTTTTATTCTGTGTTTTCTATGAAGTGTTTCATGCCAATTAGATTCTCTGTGTATCAAGCGTGGTCCTAGGTAGTGACAGCATTTTTGGTAAAATGACACAAATCTTAGCATAAATAACAGGTGATTTTTTTAATCTAACAAAAGTAGATATGCAATCGATGAATGCATTGTATAAATACTGTTCATAATACCTTTAGGTACAGAAAGCTATAATTCTCAACAAATTGTTGGGAGTAATATTTTTTTATTTTATGATTACAGTTAGACTGTTGTGCCTGTATCACAGACTTACTTTAAACGTTGAATCTAAAAATCAGGAAAATTTGGGTGCAGTTTTTTTTTAAAAAAAGGAAAATACTCTCATAACAATAGTTAACACTGGTGTTAGCGTCATTCATAGTTTCATAGAGCTTACCATAAACTCCTTCATTAATACTAGTGCACTATTTTTCCTGAATTGAAGTGTAGCAGGTGTCGCTTTAGTAACAAACGCAAAGACTGAGCTTGTTTGTTAGGAGAGAGTCATAAAAGAGTCTTTAATGTTGGATTTTTTTAAGTAATGACAAGCAGTAAAGCTCAGTACATTAGAAAAATATGACTTACTTAACACATGTATATTTTATTTGTTTTTCTCCTTTTACCCCTCAGTATAAAATTTTCTTAGAAAAAAGTCTAGTAACAATACACCTAGAACAATGTCATCAAACTAGAAAATTAAATACATTCTTTTAAACCTTTTTTACTCAATTAGGTTCTATGAAAAATTACTAAAAGAAAAGTCTAAATATGCCAGTTCTTATTTTTCAGTTTTCAGGAGTGGCACAAAAAGCTGTTACTCCTGTGAAACAGCCAGCCGTGTAAACGGTTAATCATTTCACACACAAGTAGCTTTGTTTCAGTGAACCACTAAGCTGTGCATTAAATCAGTTGCAGGATAAGGCCTTATTATTTAGGCATATAACTTTTGCAATTCACGTGAGAGTTAAGTTTTCTCATGTATGATATTAGATGGTTAAGCAGTCTCAAATCCAGTATTAATATATTTGGGTATCTCAGGTAATTCTGACAGTTCAACAGAGATGTTGAGGAGATGTTGAAAAATAGAGCACGTAAATAACATAAAAATAGGTTGCATAATGTATTGTCTGGTGTCAATCTTGGTACTGTCATTCAGGAGAAAACTGATGAGGTACAGTATTTATTTTATATGGAAAACTTATTCTGAAATTCTAGAGGAGTTTATCGGCCACATGCCTGGTTTAGAAGAGAATTGTACTAAATGTGGACCTCTATTGTTAGGAAGTATTTTACTTTAATATTCCTGTAAAAAGCTTGTATTAAAAACTGATGCATTTTGTTAAAAGGAAGAACATGCCATGTTCTTGAAGGAACTTAATGATTTCAGCTGGGACTAATTTATACCAGCTAAGAAATTACACTGTATTCAGTATGTCACAGAGATAACAGATACGTTATTCTGTCTTTTAGGGTGATTATATTTCAGTGTATAAATATATACATGTTCTAGGATGCTTGGATGCTCTATTAATATTTATACTATTCCAAAAAGACACTGGATTAGTACACTCTTATTTTGTGTTTCATAATATAGTTAGTAATACACCTAGTGGGTGGGAAGGAAATAACTCTGAACAGATTGGTCCACGCATAGAAAGTTGTAAAAAGTAAGATATTTTCATCCAGTCAGAGTAACATCCAAGGAACATGATAGAGATAACACAGTAATAAAAATAAATTTGTGTATTGAAATACCTTTGTCTAGAAGATGAGTTAAAGACTATACAGGCTCTGAGGGCATTTGTAGAGAAATAACAGATGTATCTTATACAAAAATTCTTCTTCTACTACTTTCTTTCCGCAGAATATCTTCTGCAGTATCTAAGAGACAAAGAATTTTACAAATCATCTTTACGCTTCCTTTTTAAGTGTTTTTCTACATGAGAGGAGCAGACAGTAAACACCAATTCCAATAAACAACCAAATCATTTACTTTCATATTTTCTTTAACCACTTAATCCAAAATTTCTAACCTGTACCCAACTCCCTGAATGCTTTTGTTTTGGAATACACAATAAAGTGATGGTCTTCCTTTCCTGCAACATCGTGATTTGTCCTGTATCTCTTTCTCCTTGTATTTATATTTGGTGCCTTTATTCTCTTTTACTTTATTTTGTGTTTCTTTTAGTCATTGTTTATTTTTCTCTAACAAAGGATTTTGCATCTGTTCCCAGTTCGTTCTGTCTGTCACTTTGGCCAATGTGACAGTTTCTTATTCATCATAAACACTGCCAATTGCCTCTGTGCAGCTTCTGTTGCAGTCTGAGTCTGTGTTAGTTTTCTTTCTGCGGAAGGGATCGCAGACCCTCCTGTCTCCTGCAAGAGTCTAGATACTGTCATATCAACAGGACTTTGAACATGTTTGTGGAAGTAATCTTATTTATATCCTGTCGTTAACTAATTTAGTTTTCACCTTCAGTAGGTTCTAGAATTCATCTACCTTTTGTGGCTAGCATGTAGTCTCTATTTTTATATGCTGATATGTTAAATTTTCTGATGAATTGAGTCTCACCTGTAATTACAGTCTTCACTGAATACCTCAGTAGGATGTGTCAGCAGAGGAGGTGAATTACGTTCTGAGTCATACCAGGCTCTCATCTCTCACTCTACAATAGTGTCTCTCATGGACATATCTTTCTTAGTTCTGCCAGAAAATTCCAACAGTTACGGCTTGTCTTGCTTTGGACGTTTCCTGTTCATGTGATATTTTTAGCCCTTCTCAACATTGGGAGAGTGTAGCTCTGTAACAAGAGCTGTGTAACCGAGTTTGTGATAGTCCACTCGCCAAGGGAGAGTATGCCTTCTTATCCCCTCCTCTCTCTCTCTCTCTTTTTCTTTCTTTTTTTTTTTTTTTTTTAGTATATTCCATTACTAGGGGTGAACGCTTGCATCTTCAGACTTCTGTTCCAAAGACATAAGTATCTTTTCCGTGACTGAGCACCATCAAGATCAGCTTATTCACAATTTAAACTCTTTTTATTGAACCCTGATGTATGGCTACAAAAGTCCTTAAACTACTTAAATTACATCTGTAAATGAGATTTTCCTAGTAACAAAGGATTTGTTCTGCCTTTTGGTGCTATTCCGTTACTACTTCAATTGATAAAGAACTTTGTGGACCCAAAGTGTCATTCCGATCACTTTTTAGAACACTTAAACCTCAGGCTGAATGCCAGTCTACTTGTCCTTTTTACAGATATTTCATAGGCTTGGGGGTAGTTCTGAATTTTGAAATATTTAAGTACTCCATGAAACAGTTTTACTTGCCTCCACCAAGTAAGTGCAAGGCAAACTGCCAGAGTTTATTGTACTAATCATTTGTCTCTACAGTTGGTGATGAAACAAAGACATTCTGCCATATTAATGAGGAAACATCTGCCCTTCAAAAGAGGGAAGTCTGATTAAATAAAAGAGAATAACTTACATTGTCAGTATGAGAAAGAGTGTGGAATAATTACTAGGAAATTATAGGTCAGGTATAGGGTTTCTGTGACATTTGTGGTCCTTTTTATTAATCATGCTACTTTTTGCCAAAATGTGGGCATAGATAAGAACATAAGTTTAAACTCTGAATATTTGCTAGACCTGTCAAATACATCTGCAAGAAGCAAAACTAAGTGATGAAGTAATACCTTTTCTTCCTCCACAGTCACAAGAGGAAAACCTTTTCGCTCACATCAGAGATACCGTATTATGTCAAGCAAAATTAATTAAATTCACGTTTATAATAAACATGTTATTCATTTTATTTAGAAGTGGAGTAATGATGGAATTATAAACAAAAATTTTGAATAGAGGTTTTGGCAGAGTAAAAGGAAGCAGTGCTGGGTGCTTGAATAAGTCATGATAAAAACTGTTCAGACACTTACTTTGGACATATGTACATAGGCTTATTTTGCCTAATATATTAGGTATGGCTTTTGTATATATTATTGCCTGAATATGTTGTCGAAAAGACTAGTTCTGAATAAACTTGCTTAAATTATTGTTATAAGGGGCCAGCATATTTTAAAATATGCTTTAAAAAGTATGTGAACTAGAAGTGACAGTGAAACACATTCCATACGTCTATTAATTTCATTGTTTTATTAATTTTTAAAAAGTTGAGGCATGGCTTCAAAATTGTATGGAATTATGTTCAGTATTAAGTAGTGAAACTATTTATAAATAGACAGCTTTGTCTTTTATTTTGTTGTTGGTTTTGTACTCTATTTTAAAAGAAATAAAGCAGCCACTTTAGTGATGCAACTTCTCCCAAATGTGGATATCCATCACTACTTTCACCACTGCCATCAAACAGACAGCACATTGGCCTGCATTGCTACTATAAGAAAGTAGTATCTGCAGCACTAGCATTGAAAACAGGAAGTGCTCTCACTTAATGCTGGCATATGCGCAAATATATGCCTACTTATTAAAAAAATCACTTAGGTAGAGAACTATATTCCTACATTAGTTTGTGAACTTTTATTTGAACTGTGTTCCTAAAAATGTAATTATGATGACTGAAAAATCTGCAAAACCTGAAGATAAAAGCTGTAAAAATTTGTCTGATAAACACACGTCATCAGCACTTCTCAGCATCAGCAGTACTGAATTACATAAGTATTACAAATACATAGATGTTGAGCATTTTGAGCACCTGCAAAAATAATCATTTTGTACGGAAAAGTTATGTGTAGTGCTTTTCTTCTTTGCAATCAAAGTAGACCTGTCTAGAATTTCAGTCTCATGTAGTCTATACATACAGGTTTTAGCAATCAGCTACGCTGATATTTGTTTTCCTGCATTCACTGGAAAGACAATTGAGAAATCTATACAGAAGTGGTCAATTTGAAAATAAACTATAAAATTATATAAAACAATAAAAAATTATGCAATAAAATATTATACTAACTTCTGTTATAAATCACTTGTTCACATTCACCTGTGATTCGCAGTGATCCAGATCTGGGTGATGTGAGAAAATAATGTCCAATCATTTTGAAGGCTCAAATGAAAAAGGGGTTCCCTACGCCCCTTTCTGTCTCCCCAGCACTGTGGGGTGTTCAGTTTTCCTCTATTTGCATGTTGGAAATGGATGCCGGTCTTCCTGATCAAAGGAATATCTGATGTCTCGTAACTTTTCCTTCTATATAGATGTCCCCTTAAACTTCTGCCTTTTGATATATGAGGCTTCAACTGTTTCTTAGATATTACACATCTTCACACCCACTTTCACAGATGCATATTTGAAATTCTAATCCATTCTTTACCTCAAGCTAATAAACTTGCTTCATTCAAAAGACTTCTCACAACTGTTTTTATCCCTGATGTACATCAATGATACTATAAAATGACTTTAAAGCAAAACTGGGCTGTTACGCTTTAGCAGCTGCCATTGGTGTATCATATAGATATGAGCTGTCTTTGTTTTATTTTTAATTCTTCACTATTGGTGTACGATATAAGCATGTGTTTTCGGTAATTGCATATAAAACTTGTATAAATATGTAAAAGGAACCAAGAAAATTTTGACGAAAGTCTAGTCCAACGTTATCTCTAAGTAAATCATTCCTGGCCCAATAAGATTTCTAAAATTCTTTTATACATTTTTGGTTTGTGTTGTCTTTTACTTAAGTAAAACACATTGATACGATCCATGAAATAAGAAGAAAACTTTCCAGTCTTCCATTTCGATAGCAGTCTGCCTTTTTTTTAATTATACTTCTTGAATTGTTCTATTGGGATTCTCCACTGCTGCAACCCTTTAAGCAGTCCAGCACTCGTTGGCTAGAATCTTACACAAAAGAAAAGCAGAGGTGTAAAACATCTTTGTTACTAGATCAGAGATCAGTCAAAACAGAATGGGACTAGTGGAATTCCTTTTCCACAATGGTCTGATATAAATTCAGATAAATACACGTAATAAGTATGAGCACCTACATCCTTGGGAATATGCATGCTAGCACATACATGCCCACCAGCATGTTGTATTCCTTCCTACATAAAAAAATATATATATATATAACTGCTCAAGGAGCTTAGCTAGTGTTAATTATATATTCAAAATAAATTCTAGATTTCTCTCACATACATTTTCTATAGTTTGGTCCTGTTTTGGATGAGGCTTGATACATATTCAGGTGAGCATGCATATATATATACACACACACACACACACATACACACACATATATAGAGTCAAATTTTAAAAGTTGGGAGCTTTTTTTCTGCATGTATGAGTTACCACGTAATATAGAAATCTTTATGAAGCTCTATTTGTGATGACCCACGTCTATATGCTGAATTACTGATCTGTAATCATGTTGCTGTTCCATAATATGTTGCTACCATAGCAACCTCATAGTACCGTTGAACAGCATCCTCCCAGGTCTAAGCAAAGAATATATATTCAGTTACAAATCAGTGAAGATAATTTAATAAAAAAGTTTATAGAAATCGGTAAAGTTCATACATTCTTTATTCATGTAGAGGTTATCCTTACTGAATATTACAGTACTAAAATTACATGCTGTTCTTTAAGTTGTATATTTTGTACAGTAGCTCTCTTTGTTCTTGGTATTTATTTAACATATAGAAGGCATTAATTATAGTCCAGAAGCCCAGCTGGGAGCTTCCCACTATGCAGAAAAAGGGAGATGCCATTTTTGTAACTGAGCAACAGTAATCTGAGAAGTGTTAAAATACGTGTTTTCGTTATATAGGATAAATACTGTTTTCTCACCTTCCCAAATGCATTAAAGTTTTCAGTTGTTAGTTTATTACCTTGCTGTGGGTGTCTGATAGAGCAAGAATTAAAGTCATTGATTGTTCTTGAAAATGAAGCTTCTTCTATTCATGGAGGTTATTTTATCTCAAAGAATTGAGATTGGTGGTGACAGGCACATCAGGTACAGTCACCTGAGCCATAATATTGATCCAGAGTATTTCTTTGTAGACACCATAGACATTGGTCATGAATGTATATCTCGTCTGCTTGTAGGTTGCTTGATTTTTATGAGATCAACATCTAATATGAAATCAATGGTACTTTTTGAAGAGAAAAAATTTCTTCCACTTCCTTTGGGAAGAGACTCTAGTAAGAGGAAGTGCGATATCAGTGGGATATAGAATCAGTTTTCTTAAAGTGATTTACATCTACAAATTGGACCAAATTTCCAAAGAGCTCAGCTCCCATTTAGACATCTAAAGGAAATGGCTATATTTAGAAGTACTCAGTAGCTCTTAAAAGCAATGAAATAAGATGACTACTTAATATTGCCACCTTTCTTTCTAATACCTTAATCAGAGTAGTCGAATAATGATCTCTTATGAACATTTGGTCATTTAACTTTAACTTTACTTAGATAACCTAATTCTAACAGATTCTGATTAACAGTTCAATATTAAATGTTTTATAATTCACAGTATGTGCAGCCACTGGAGATGATCTTTATAAACAGTAATCTCTGATAACCTATGCATTTGTGAACATTTCATGCAAGTACATATTATTTGAAAAGGCATTACAAAATTGGCGATTTCTCCTAGGAGTAGGTAGGTGTCCCTCTTCTTAACATGATTATACAGGCCATCAAAGGAAATACCAAATTATAGTCTGTATATTATTTTAAAATAACAAACTCTTAATGGAAGCACTTGAAGTGAAAATAATTTCACTGATTATGCTTTAGCTTGACATATCAGTAGCCAGTGGAATTATCATGATATGGTTTCCAAATTGACTCATTTCAAACAGAAAGTTAAAATATAATTGTAGTATTCTTTAAAAAAGTTTGTTCATTCTGACTTTCAATCTTGTAATAATGAAAAGACAAATACAAACTTTCCTCAGTCTTGCCTATATCTGTTCTTATGTGAGTTACTCCATTAATTTTCTTAAAATTGGAGGTACTTGAGACAAATTATGCTCATAACTTTTGGTATCATATCCACACAAAGCAATCTTATCGCTTTGTATGTGAGATTTGATATGAGCAGGTCTCTAGGAAGAACCAAGTCACAAAATAATGCAACTAAAATGATGTAATCTTTTGTTTCCATGGGTGTATGATATAGGTGGGTGCTTTCCTTGTGCTTCCCATGTTTCCTTCTATTTTTGGCTTTTACTGTACACATGCACATCATTACTCACACATTACTCATACCAAACATATTTATATGATCTTTCCATATATCCAATACTGAAATATGTCTGTTTTATTCTATTAAAATAAAGTCAGCAGAAAAAATGTTCTGTGGTTCCTAAACTGGCTTTATCAAAATAATAGTGACCTTGTCAACATTATTATTATTTTTCTACAAGCACTCCATAGTAATACGTAAGATGAAGTTTTGAAATAACTATAGCAGATGTTGAAGGCAAAATGGCGAAGTTTGGCAATATGTCATGTATTCGTATTTATACCTATGTGCATACTCTCCTAGTTATTTTTTTCTGCTTTATTTTTAAGTGTTTGTGGGAAGAGAGATGAAGTAAGGGCACATCTGCTAGAGGAAGAGTAGTCTCAGAGTGGGAGTTATCATGCCCACACATACTGCTGCTGATCCTACTTCATCCCACTAACTGCTGTATTTTCATTATAAGCTTGAATTCTGTTTCCCTCTTTATTACAAGGATGTTACAGTTCTTTATTCTTCACTGACAGCTGGCAACAGGTAATGCTGGCTGTTATTTTGTTCGCTCTAGTCAAGCACATTCATTTCCAAATATAACCATGTTTTGTTTGCTGTATTTTGTTCTTGGTGTGGTTGAATGCCATCCTTGGAAAGATGTGCATTGAGCTAGTGTTGAATAAGTGGCTTGCCTTCGGCATTCATGAGTAAATTCTGTAGTTTTTGTTTCAAGGCTTTGACATGTCATCAAGTGTAAATCTATTCTAATGCCAAAATCCCTCTTGATGTCTGATGCCAATCAGTAGCTTTTCATCTTGAAAAAGGTAGTGAATAATTTGCCCTGTGGATATTACACAGATACCATATATGGTAAGAAACAAAGAGAGGGGAATCCCAAACCCATTTTTTAAATTCAAATAATCATGTTAAACCAGTTTGCTTTCCTAAATACCATTGGTAGTCTGGTACATTTTCTCGCTTTCAAGTGAATATTGAATACTTGTCTAATTTGCATATTTCCGATGTGTGGAAACAATATAGTCTTTCTGCTGCAGTATTTTATTTCATGAGCAATAGCCAACATGCTGAAATTTGTGAATTATATTACATTTGTTGTTTTAATAGGAAACTTAAATCCTTTACCTACTTCAGCTTCATTAGTGGGTTTTTTTCTATTTAAACCTAAAAGGCAATTGCTATATAGGAAGGTCAACATTTTCTTTGTGGCTGCAGTTTGCACCCATGATTTTGAATTTCAATGACTTGTAAGCCCTAAGAGTGTTGAATTAAAGGCATGAAACACTGTAGTTCACTCAAGAGCTCAAAAGTATGTAATTTCTCTCCTTAAAAAGGAGGCCTACTGAAAACCTAATGAATGTGTTTATGTAGTTCAATGCCACTTATAAAATTTATGCTAGGAAGAAAGAAGCAAGTAGTGCTTTGTATTTAATTCCTTTTCAATCTGAAATATTACAAGATTTTAGGGTGAAAGGGGACTACTATGATCATCTAGTCTGACCTCCTGTGTAATACAGGTCATAGTATTTTACCCAGGAATTCCTGCATCAGGGCAGATGAATTCTTCTTCAGCTACAGCAAACATCTTGTACTGAGTTTGATTGGTTTAAACTGCTACCTTATCTTAAATGTCATGTTAGTGATATACTTGGTATTTTCCTTGTAATTTGTAATAAGGTTGAACCTTTCACCCAAAGTTACTCAAAGCAGCTTGCATACCTTAATTAAACTTCAAGATATCATTACTTTAAAATAAAAAGTCATGTATATCATTTCTTATATAGTTAATCAGGAATAGAATTTAAACTCCTAATCTTTTGGTTTAACTAACAAATCATAACAACCTTCATTAGTTGATTCACCGACCAGTGAAGATTTTAGGCTGAAAAATCTAATCATAATTATAGTAAGTGAATTTGGTCAGATTTAAGAAATATTTGAAATTACAGTAAAACCAAATTGATAATTAAAGACATTTGCTTTATGTTACTTGAATATTGAGGTTTAAGTTCTCATTCTAAAATTTTTGAGGGTCCTGCATTACATATTGCTGTGCATAATGGACTGCCTTCATCTATAACAGATCCCAAAGAACCTTACAAACTATGTTTTTACAGGGATTCATCCGTATGTTACTGAATTGCAGCCACTTCAGGAATGAAATGCAATAGCTGTCCTAGTCCTCAAAACTAAAAGTTTATTTTAGAAAAGAATGTAAAAATTATTTTGCCCAAATAATATATCTGTTGAATTTACAGGAGGCAAAGAGTAATTATCCAAGGTAGAATTTTGCTAGATCAGGGTTAGTAGGAGACCTCTTCAGAAATGGAATCTCTAATACTCCTTGACAGTTGAGCTGTAGATCTTGTATCTCATCTAAAAGATGCCAAACAATATGACTGGTATCTGATACCTAATTACTAAAAAGTAAGTAGTCCACTAACTATATCCTATTTTCCATTTAGTTTTCTTCTGTGTGATAAATTGGTCACCTGCTTTCATTTAGTGTCAGCATATTGTCAGCATTTGTTACAGGCTTGGTCATTCACTGGTGTGTATATAGACAAACTGAGGTGGATTTAACAAAAGGGCAATGACTAGCATAAGCAAAAAATATTGTGTTCTGAATGCAGTCTATCCAGTAATAACACAGTACTCTAGTTCTATAGGAAGCAATCTGCAAGATCTCTCTTAACTGGCATGTTTCACTGTGACGTTATTATTGAGGTTTATAATGGTATATGAGGTAGCTATAATGGTATAATCAAATATCAACCAATGAGCAATAGGGACGCATAGGCATACAAAAACAGGGAGCAGATATTGTCTGCTCAGTCCACCATGGCAGAGGATAAACATGTAACATGTAAGCAAAAAAATTACTTGATGGCCGCAAATGTCATTTTAATGTCATTGTTAATATTATGCTATTTTTATTTGGAAGAGCAACATAGAGGATAAGCTAAATTAAGACACAGGAAAGAAGTGTTGAGGATAAAAGGAGGAAGGTAGTGGGGCAGCAGAGAAGGCAACATAGATGTGCAGTGAAAATGAGGTAGAGATTGAGAAAGGGGAAAGGTTGGAGCAAACTGCACAAGGCAGAGGAGTACTGTCCAAACCTACAGGAAGTTTTCTTATTGTCTGAGTTTCCTTGCTTTGGCTGCTTCTGCAACTCTTCTTGCCATTTTGAGGTCTGGCTAGTTCCTTCTTACCTTTCTTCTCTCCAAGCCATGGATAGGAAAAGGGCTTGTCACTTTGGGGTCCTCGTGCTGCCAAATATACATGCACCAAGCAAAATCACTCTCTGGTTTGGCTGCTTCTGCTGAAATCCAGGCTGTTAATTTCTGGGGAAATTAATTTTTTGTCTTCTGTGAAGGGCTTTGCAACTCTGAATCTATTCACGGGTGTGGGTAAGAAAACATTGCCTCATCTGTGCTGGAGTTGCAGTCACTAGAGTTCTCCGTGCACGCTGAAGGGCTCAGCACAGGCTCTGTGCCTCAGGAGTGTCTCTCTCATGACTAGGGAAAGTAAAATAGCGTCTCTCTCATGACTAGGGAAAGTAAAATAGCAGAATATCAAGTCCACTGTGGACTGAACTTGTTACCCTATTTGCTTCATGTGAAATCATTTATTAGCTGCTGCATAAAAATACGCTTGGTTCTCTGAACAAGGCTATTCTTAACTTGCCATTCATGAGACAAGCTAACTGTGAATGTAATAGCAAGGCTAATCTGGCATAAACCAAAATCCTTCATTTTATTTTATCCCTGTAAGTCAGGGATCTTTCATGCTTTCAGTAACAAGATTTCATTTATGTGGCTTTTCCATTTAGTAAGGTAAATTTTTCCATACTACTTTCTTTCTGACAGATTTAGGAATCTCAGTTAGAAATGTTCAGCCACCCTTCCTCAGTAGCTAACTTCTTCTAGGGATTTTTTAATGTAACACTTTAGTTTAAAAAGTAAAATAGTAGAACATCAAGTCCGTGGTGGACTGAACTAGCTGCCGTTATCTTGCTGGTGATCATACAAGAGATCTCTATCATAATACTGGAAAAAATGGATTTTCTAAATCATGCCTGAGTACCTTAGTCATTGAGCCATTCTCTGTTGGTTAATTTATTAAATTGGGATGAATTAGAGAACAATGTAGTTATGTGTGAAAAGTTAACAGGGTGCAAGTGGCGAGTGACCGAGTAGGGAAAATAAATTACCTATGTTAAAGTATCTGTGATGAGCTAGAGGGATAAAAAGTGAATATAAGAAAAAGAGAATATCCAGGGGTGAATAGCCAGGGGTGGAATGGGGAGGTAGATTACATATATCAAGAATTATATTAAGAATGAACAATTAGATTTCCCTTGGCTGAAAGGCTTTCGTGACTACTTTACAAGGTCAGATTAAATTTAAGTATTAATCTTAACAGTTTCCATCATCATGTTAAAACAGTTCAGTAAACAATAGTTAACTAATTACTTTTTTTTAACTGATTTTCAATATTTGATCATCAAATAGACCTACCTTCTTCAGCACAAAGATCAGATTTAAAATACAGATTACCACCAGTAGTCAGGTTTAGGTTCTCAGAAGACCTCATCTTGCATTTGCTAAGTGATTATGGTGAAGCTGCACTCAGTGAAACTGAGCCTGGACATAATTTGAAATCTGGTTGTAAATGTTTTGTTTGGACTCTTTAGTTTTCCACTGTACCACTGTAGGAGAAGGACATATGCTATGAAAGCCTGTGGTCTCCAGGAACACTACTCTGCTGCTAAAAACAATTATAGGGAATGGTTGCTGGGCAATCAGCAGTCAAGTAAACTGAGATCCCTGAGCTTTTCCATACTTATCTTGATTAATGATTTAGCTAGTCATAAAATACAGTGTATCTGTAATTTAAATAGAATACCTAATGTTCTTCAGTGGAAATAAAAAATGTGTCTCGTCTGTAAAAGCAGATGCTTTCTCCTAGTTGAAATAGTCTGTAATTAATATTACAAATAAATAAAGTGAAATTGATATAATTCTGTGCTTTATTTTAGTGGCAAAATCTTTTACGTTTACTATGACAATTATTACATAAAGTATTTTTAATCATTTGCATTTTTTTTAATTGGCACTTTATAATATTTTTGGAAAAAACTAAGGTCTTCTCGGCCTGCTTCTCAATCATTTGTTTTCAGCAATAGCACAGTCTGATTCAGTTTTGATTAGCATTAATAGAAGGCTTTTCATGTGCTTTAAAAGCACATGGATTGGGCTGTAAGAGGAATAGTCAGATGCTGCTCAGAGAAGCCAAACTATAATGTTTTACAAAATATTCATCAAATTTCTTTTCTGCTTTGGTTTAGTTACATAGTATCTAAGCATCTTGTTAATAGGGAAATACGGAACAGTTTCTTTCAAACTCAACAGAGACATTCTTTCAAAATAAATACTAATATTCCAAGGTAATACCATTGGTATTCCATTTGAACAAATATTAAAGGCATAGCCAAAACTGCCCTTCTTAAGTTCCACAGATACACTAAAAGATAGAAAATGGTAACCACATGCATGAGACACAAGTTGCCTTCAAAGTGTCCATGTAAATTTTCCCACAAAAATATGAAAGTGACATTCATTCACAATGTCAGAAGAATATTATTTTTATGCTTTGGCTCTACAGGCTTAACACATGCACTAACTTCTTTATGATTTGTTCTATCTTAGGGCTATTTTCAGCATAATCTTTTTATGGCGCTATATTATGCATAAAAATATAGTTTTCTTGACATAAAACATATGTTCATAGGACCATAAAAATGCTCCTTCTTTTGGGTGCCCAGGATCGTTAATAATGTCTAAATTATAAAAAGACAAAACATTCTATTTTCAAGTTTGGAAAAGAATTTGAAAGTTACCTCTTTTTTAATTCTTTCTTAGAGACAAAGAACTAAGTTTAGCTAATGCAGCAAATGAATGCATTCATACTGTAGGAAGCATGCTACACCTATGTAATGTAAACACATATGTATATATGTGTATATATATATAGGTTTGTCTTTTCATAACCTTCAGAACAATAAAGACAGAAAGTACTTTATATCCTTCAATTTTAGGTCTTTCATAGAGTTATGCAAATTTACTGTTTATTTATCGACTTCCTAAAAAATGTCAGAAGCTTTGCAAACACTTTTTAAGACAAAATCCTTCTTGTGAAATATTTGCAAGTGGAAAATATACAGAAGAAAGATAAGAAAATGGTAACTGACAAAAATCAAATAGGCAGTGAGTTCAGTATGTATCTTAATAACATGGACTTTTTGTTTTCCACAGTTAAGTACTATATTATCACTAATAAGTTAAACATCCTTAAAGATCAATTCATTCTATTCCATTCCGTTCATTCCATTCATTCCAGAGGGAGGACAGACATTTACCGAGCATCTGAAAAAACAACATATTCATTTATTAAATATTTAACAAGTATTAGAACAGGTGTAATAGACCATTGAGTTTGAAGATCAGTGTAAAGTAATTCCTTTTTATTACAAATGAACATGTCTTTGATTTTCCTTTATATAACAATGAGGACCAGAAGAAAAAAAAAGGAACACTTAAAATTGCAATTGCCCCATAATTTCATGTAAGGATTTTTTCATTTGAAATATGCGTAAGAAAAGCAATTACCAGCTTAGGAATCAAATTCTTCTTATTGTTTAAGACTTTCATTTTTCTCCATTATTTACCAAAGCAGCTGACCAAGATTGTTCCAGCTAGGAGAAGTCAGTGATGAATGCAGGAGTTTCTCAGTAACCTTGGTTAATTGATAAATATACGAATATATATATATATAAAAAATATATATATATATATAAAGACACAGTATTTTTTTTTAATTCTGCTCTTCAGAAAAAAAAAGAAACTATCCAATCTTTATAAATAAATTGATTTGCATCAAAGGAACACCTCAATTCTTTGCTTTTTTTACCTTATAACTGAAGCAGGACATCAAAATCATTCTAATATGTCTAACTACTTACAGTGAAAGGGCAAGTGTTATTTAATGACCATTTAATGAACATTTTACTCAATAAACATGATCTAAGGAACTGACTACAAAAGCTCTATTGAACCATGTAGGGGTTAAGGGTCGTGTATTTATCTTCAAGAAATTGCACAGAAATCAAATTTATTTTTTATTTCTCTTTAGCTTTTGAAAGTGAAAGTGGGGCAGTTGGAGAGCCTGTTTCATCCTATTTTCTTAATGATTTTTCCATTCCATTTTCTAGGAACCAAATTTTCCCTACCATTTGCTGTTAGGAGGCTTTTCCTGTCAGCTGGATGACTTACTTCTCCCTCTGCTAGTAGGTAGCTGGCATGGGATCCGTGGCCTTGGAGTTCCTACCTCAGTTCCTGCTACAAGCATATGAGTCTCTCCAGTGTTTGGCTTGCACTTCTATTTTATCCCCAAATTAATGTAACATGAAGGAACCCTATGAAAAACAACTTATAATTAATTTCATTCTCGTAACTTATTTTCAGTTTGAGAAGGATTGATAAGGGTGTGGAAAAAATCTGACTAATTGCATGTATAGAAAGAAATGCCTCAGAAACAAAGAGTACACAACTGGAGCTACTGAAAGATTCATGTCTTACAAAAGATACTATTGTGAGTGGGGGTAAGAAAGAGCAAAGGATAATTCAAAAATTCTGTTGCATTTTCCAAAGTATATATTCAGCCTTCAGTCTAAGATACTATGTCCTGTAGATCAGTTTTTGTCTTACAACATGTTGTTTATGTTATAAAGTGTGACAGTGTGTCCTTTTTGGCTGAAACAAGCAAAAGAAGGAAAAATGTAAGTTCCTTTCCGTCCTAATGTTCTTAGGATATCTTTTTAATGGAAAATGGGTTTCCTTGATTAAATATCAGTATTTTTAGTATCATAAAATAAGGAAATTAACAGATGCCATTTTGATTATGGAGACCCAAATAACCTGCCAATAGTACTATGTGCTAATACATAGAGGAGAGGCTTGTAAGAAAAGGTCATTGTCAATTTGTTTAAAAGAAAAAGACAGCTTTCCCTCCAAATCTTGTCTCTTTTCCTGTACAATCACAATTACAAGAAAATAACCGCTAATACCTTTACACACAGTAGTGATCTTGCCAACTTGTTCCACATGTGAAAAAGGAACTCTTTGTTATTTAGTAAAATTAATTTGAAATTAAAGTATGTAAAGTTTATACTTAAAATGCTTCCAAAATTGTTGAGGTTCGTTCCTGAGCTAGGGAAAGGCCATGGATGTGAATTTAACTTTCTTTTGTGACTGATGCTTATTTTCCCTTCTTACCTTTTCATGGTAATTTCCTCTTCGCACCTAAAAGCCAAATATCTCAACATTTTGCCTAGACAATTTTTTGATTTGCAGATGTTTTGTGCATGTGGATTTTCTTGGAGAAACAGATAGGCAGGCAATCACTTAATTTGAGGTTGTTTTTATTTATTCACCCAGCTCCACATGTATCTATCTAACACCTTGTCTTTTTGAACTGTCAGACAACATCTTTGCTGTAGATGAAAAATGAACATCCAATAGATACCTCCATATATGTCAAAATAGATCTTGAGGTCCCAACAAGACATTGATGTCTTCCACCATAGCTCTTCCTCTCATGGATCTCCTTGAGTTTAAAGTTGGTGGATTTCTCCTCCAACCAATGAACATTTTCATTAAGGGTTGGTGGATTTCTCCTCCAACCAATGACCATTTTTGTCAAGAGTCTAAAGTTTTTAAATCTGTTTAATGTCAGGGTCTATTTTTAAGTGATTGATACATATTAAAAATGGTAGAAAGCTAAAGGAGCAAGAAGTACAGCAGTCACTGATTAGTAAGAATGTCATGCACTTTAAAAATACAAAGTAAAAGGAGTGCATATGTTGCAAATTACTGCATAATTGTTCTTTGGTGTTAATAGGAATACACCATTCTTGCAATATATCTATTGTACTGTGTTTCCTTCAATTTCTTGTACTTTAGATATGAGTGGAATTTGGGGGGTTGGAGGTTTAACCAAAATGTAGTATCAACTACTTTAAAAGAATCAAATCTATAGTACATTATTTTGGGAGGTTTTTTAACTAGCTTTAACTAGTTCAATTTAACTAATTGAATATTTGTTTGATACAGTTGGTTTTATGATAGGTTCTCCATAACTTGTGTTATGCATAACATGCTGGATAAAAAGAAGAGATAATGACCCAAAAGAAACATGTGAAAATTTTCTCAGGTTACAAGCACCCGCATTTTGCAGTCCATGCCCTGCTTCACAATGTCTCACTCTACATGTGATAAGATTGTTTTACTTTGATTAATAATTTTACCTATATACTAAGTGAAAGTATTTTTCCTTAGGTGGCATAGCTACAGCAAAATACTTCCTTTTTCATTTCCAGTTTGTTTAACTTCTACTAAGAAGGATATTTTTTTCCATCAATTACTCCCTCTCTTTCTTTTTCAGTGTAATATTAGAGTCTATATGCTGACTTGGATAACTTTTTTCACTACAAATAATAAGTTGGAATTTCTTCCCTGGGGTTAACTATTCAGCAGCAGTTGTGGAGCTGCTGAAGTTTATACAGAAATACAGGGATGGAACGTAAAGTAGGAAGATGGGTTATGATCCAGATTCCCAGTGCTGGTATTCAGCTGGAATGTTAACCTTTTTTAGTCCAATATTCTATATAATACCTGGCTGTTATTTATAAAGTGACAGATGTTTGGCAAGTGCATCATGTTTCTGAGCTTATAACAATGTTACAGTAATAGTGAAAGTATGGCTCTTTCAGAAGTAGGATCTTCCAACAAACTCAAATAACATAAACAAGCTCTTAGCTTCAGTAAACCTGATTGAGACTGAAAAATTCAGGCTGTCATTTACTATGTTCTATAGTAAAAATATTCTTCTATTTTTTTTTTCAGTATAGTTGAGTTGCTTTCTTGAATGGAGAAAAAGTGTTTTCCAGAAAAGGTGTTTTCTTAGTATACTTTTGGGTGCAAGTGGTGTTTTCCCTTAGTAACTCATCTAGCTTGTGATACTGAATGGCTTCACAGAATTTATATAGTTACCTTTAAAAACAGATTCAAGTTTTGGCATTGCCCGAAGAACTCTCAGGGGTTGCAAAGAGCGTACAAGTACACGCTGTAATTCTCCCGTGGTTTGGCTGAATAAACTACATATACACGTGAGGTTACACGGACATTTAGAATTTCAGATTTGCTTATAAGGGAGGAAATGAATGCTTCTTCCAAAATGTATTGTGTACAATAATTGTGCTTTGGTTAGTTCACATTAAGTTTCAGTTAGACAAGAATGTGACAGGACCATTTAATTAGTCAATAAATATCTGTCGCTGGAAGTTGACAACCTGGAAAGTAGTCTGCTTTGGCATTTTTTATCCAGCACAAGTTCTGTCAGGCAAGATGTGTCATTAGATGTTGTGCAAGACCTCACCTTAAACTGGAACACTTAAGAGTAAATGATTTTAGCTTTGATTCTCATTCTGCTGTTAATGATATGTTGACAAGAAGGGTGGAATTTTTTAATAAGAAAATTTAAATTTTTGAAAGTCTTAAATAACAGGCAGTCTGTGTCATATTATGTAACATCTCAAACTGTCTTTTCCCCCTTACATATGATGTGCGATATGTTGAAGACTTAGTCACCCGAAGCTGTTAAGTAGAAATTAATTAAAAGTGCATATGAAGTGTTTCTTAGTGTGATTTAATTAGATAGAATTAATTAGTGTGATTAAAAATCCAACTTTAATAGCACAATAACAAAGTATTTTCTATATGCATTCCTTATATTTTTTTGAATAAAAATTACTGTTTTTAAAACTTTATCACATTAATTTAGATGATAACATTTTCCTTCTGAAAAAATGTTAGTGCCTACCTATTTTCCATCTGGCATGCACATAATTACAGTCATATGAAATGATAGAAACATACAGCTTCTTCAGAAGTCAGGATTTTAATAATAGATCTTGAGTCTTAAATCTGTGCTTTCTCAGTTCAAAAGTGGTGGGAACTCCTCTAGGTAAAATTTAAAAAAATAAGCATTGACTGTAACTGTCTTTTCCTTTTTTGTTTGTATTTGTTGAAGAGCTACCTCAATATCTCTTTAAAGGCGCATGCAGTAACACTGGTGTTTAATGCTGAAATATATTGTCACTGTGCTTTGCAGCCTTTCAGTGATAAGTTAAAGTTGTGGATTTGGATTTTGTTTCTGTTTTGTTTTTTTTTAACATGAGTGGAGATGTCTTCACCTCACAGGCTTTGTACGCAATGTACGTACCTTTTGCAAATATACTTTCAAAGTGCTGATCTCTAGTGGAGATTTTTTGCTTGTGTGATCATATTGTTTTTAAGTAAGCAGCCTAGTGACTTCAGGAAGTAGCCCGCATATGCTGGAAGACACCTCAGAGAGCTACTTGCGGTATGCAGAAGAAGCAGGACTTTTCTGGATGTGACATGCACTCGACTTTAACAGTCAGGTGCCAGAGAAACGTCTGTCTGGTTGGAGCTGCCTAAAGCCGAGAGCAATAGTCCTCAGAGGCATCAGGGACTGAAGCTACAAGGCATCTCTGCCTCTGCATCAAGCCCACCTGTTCCGACTGGGGCCGTTGCCGTGGCCAGAACTACGTGGGGCTAGCAACGATTCACCCTTTCCACCAGGAACTGCAGCTATTACCAGCTCTGGGGGGAGGGAGGGAAGGCAGCAGAAGGAGAAGAGGCAAGGCTGAAATTGCTCTTCGTATCAGTGCTTAAAACTCCCCGGCATTTCTGTTGTTGCTCTACCCACTGAGGTTCTGGACTCCAGGACCAGATGCAGCCTTTAGTTGTGTGATGCTTTTTTTGTCCCCTGACAGGCAAGGACATGACAGCCAGTTCATCCTCTCCTTCCTCATCAGACTCCCCACATCGAAGCTGGGGAATAGGAGAGGCCAGGAGGAAATGGTTAGCTGTTTTCCTCCCATGCCTTGGAGGATACATTTAAGGAGGGTGTGGCATCAAACAACAATATATAGTGCATTTATAAAGGCAAGGTCAGAGGACTAATGAGAGGTTAGTGAATGGGAATGTATTGGAATGAACAATGACTAAATTACAGAATTTAGCATTAGGGTGACAAGAATCAAGAGACAAAGATGTTATAGGTGAAAATATTAACTTAGAGCTAAAGAAACTGTCACGAAGAATAAGATGAAACAGTTAGATAATTAGAAATGAAAAACAGAGACCTAAATTGGTAGTAACCAAATGTTTCCCAAGGAAGCTGCATGCAAAAGATCTGTTTCTTTTCTCTGAACAATAGATGACAAATACTGTGCACAGGAAATCAAGGAAAAAAACACAGTTACCAGTCATTCATGGAGGAATTTCTTTCCTGCATTTATTCTTGCAGGTGAAGGAGACTCTCTTCAGAAGATTGTTTCAGGATTTTTCTAGATTTCTGTTGCCAGTTTTAATCTAGTCCTTGCTCCTAATGGAAATGGCAGACCAACTTCTTCCTAGAAAACATATTAGCCCATGAAAGAACATGGGATTAACACAGTGATAAGTAATGCTAAAACATTTCTCTGGCCTTCCCTGTCCTTTGCTGAGTATGGATCAGAAAATCTGACAAAAGAAAAGGTTTTTCCTGATAAGTCACTTCCACGCATGTTGTAGAAAACTCAGAATAGCAATGCACCTCTTTTCTTTGCAATATGCTGTTAAAAAGGCCTCATGCCATTTTTCCTAATTACAGTTCTACTTGAATTAGTTAATATCCTGCCCATATTTTTCCACATCCATGTTCTTATATCAGTGAGGCACATTTCCATAATTAGAGTAGTAATATTCCCTTGACATGATATAAAACCATGTCTGTCTGATTTGTTTTTACCTAAATATTATACCTAAATACTGAAATATTATGCCTAAGTATTAAATGAAGCTTTTTCCAAGGGATCCAAATATAAGTGTTATTCTGTTCATATTGTACAAGATTTTCCTTTACTAGACCAGCATCTTTGACAAGGACAAAGAAATGTTAAGACAAATTTGGCTAGTTTTTGGTTATCTCCAGATCATTTCTCCTCCAAGAGATTTGTGTGGCAGCTACACTAAATCCTCCACATATTTTTTCCTCACCAGTTCCTGCATATTGTCATGACCAAATTTAGCCTAACATGGTGTAGAATTTATCTGTAAATTGTAATAACCCAAACCTGTCGTTCTCATCTTTTTTAAAAGCATTTACTATTCCACTGAATTTAGATAAGCTTATTATTGTGCATGTTGCAAAGTACCTGTCTTTCTTGAGATTAAAAATACCAGGTTCTCAATGTTTTTGCAATCCACTTTTTCATACTTGATTCTGTTGCCTGATGGTTTTGTAATTCTTTTTACCAGCTGCAGCACTGGCAGTAACACTTCTCACCCTTTCCCCAGAGTTTGAGAATATTTTATTTAGGCTATTCAGTAAGTGTTTAACTCAGTAGAGTAATGCTACTAGTAGGGTGATGCATTGCAAGTCAATAGACAGTCATCACTCACTGGTTAAGAGATAGTTTAGAGCTGTATCTTCCCTTCCTATGGAAAACCCACAGAAGTGGTAGTACAGGAGAGAAACTAGAGCTGACAAGCAATTGCATGAAACTGTCCTTAAAATATTTCAAAGTAGTCAGTCCCTTGGATAGAAATGGTTCAGAAGTGTGCTAAGCAGCAAAGGAGCTGAGCTGCTGTTTCACAGATTTTGTGGGTCTCTGACATGGTAGAGGTTTTGTTCTGCTTTGAATCAATCTGCTTCACTTCCTTCTGATTCGAAAGTTCCTTCAGGTCACGGGGCTCTGAGCAGCGTGTCCCTGTGTGCATTAACACCTGCCGGCGAGCCAACGTGCGGTGCCCGTGCTTACTCAGAATTAATTCCTACTAAGGTCCTGGTTGCTGTGTTTGCCACCTCAATAAGGGACAATCTTAGTCTTCTCG